>NC_041387.1:65815237-65867297 GCF_002162155.2 Triticum dicoccoides | reverse complement strand
CCGGAGGGAGCTGGCGACGGAGGCGGGCACGGCAGTGCGAGGCGCTCGGGCGGCGCGGGCCCGGTGCAGCCCGGTTCGGCCCGGGGCGGGCCGGATCTAGGCCCCGGGTGGCGCGGTGAAGGAGGGCGCTGGCGGCAGTGACGTGGCGGCGCAGGAGTGGTGGAGGGCGGCGGTGGCGACGACGTGGTGCGATCTGATTCGCCGGGGTGAGGTGGCTGGCGGCGGGACGGACATGTCCGGCTGCTGGAGGAGGAAGACGGCTAGGGTTTGGACTGCGGGATTTTTGGGAGAGATGCACACATATATAGGTAGAGGGAGCTAGGAGTGTCCAAATGAGGAGCGGTTTTCGGCCACACGATCGTGATCGAACAACCGAGAGCATGGAGGGGGTTAGAATGGGTTTGGTGGGCTCTGATAAGAGGTGTTGGGCTGCAAAGAGAAAGGGGCTTTTACAGTTACCCGGTTAACCGTTGGAGTATCAAACAAACTCCAAATGGCACGAAACTTGACAGGCGGTCTACCGGTGCTATACCAAGGCCGCTTGGCAAACCTCGGGCCATTCCGAGAAAGTTTAATACCCGCACATGAAACAAGGTCTGAGAGGGGGCGACGGGCGCGCGAGAGAGATCCGGACTCTGAACGGACAAAGGAGAGAACCAGGAGAACCCGAACAGATGCAAGTTTTGAAAAACATGCGGATGAAATGCAGATGATGACATGGCAAAATGCAACACGCAAGCAAATGACATGGCAACAATGGCGAATAACTGGCAGACACCTGGCGCATCGAATCCAGGGCGTTACATCCCACCACTAGTGCGGAGTTGTGTGACATTAATGCTGCTTTTCTTAACCTTGTTATGAAAGAATAATTTTCTGGTAGTCCTAATGAAGATGCTGCATCCCATCTAAATACTTTGGTTGAGCTTTGTGATATGCAAAAGAAAAAAGATGTGGATAATGATATTGTCAAATTGAAATTATTTCCATTCTCACTACGAGACCGTGCTAAAACTTGGTTTTTGTCCTTTCCTAGAAATAGTATCTATTCTTGGGATAAGTGTAAGGATGCTTTTATTACCAAGTATTTTCCTCCCGCTAAGATTATTTCTTTAAGAAATCAAATTATGAATATTAAACAACTTGAGCATGAACATGTTGCACAATCTTGAGAGAGAATGAAATTAATGATAAGAAATTGCCCAACTCATGGCTTAAATTTATGGATGATCATACAAAAAAATTATGCGGGACTAAACATTGTCTCTAGAAATTTGCTAGACTCTGTCGCAGGTGGTACTTTTATGGAAATTGCATTGGGAGAAGCTACAAAACTTCTTGATAATATCATGACAAATTATTCTCAATGGCACACTGAACAAACTCCAACTGGTAAGAAGATAAATTTTATTGAAGAGATTAATACTTGGAGTGATAAGATGGATGCCTTATTGAAATTGGTTGCCAGTAAAAATGCTCATATTGATCCTAATGATGTGCCATTGTCTACCTTGATTGAGAAAAATAATGATGCTATTGATGTGAATTTTGTCTCTAGAAATAATTTCAACAACAATACTTATAGGGGTAATTTCGATCCTAGACCATTTCCTGGAAATTCCTCTAATAATTATGGCAATCCTTATGGTAATTCTTATAATAATAATAATAATAGGATACCTACTGATCTTGAAAGTAATATTAAAGAACTTATTAATTCACAAAAGAATTTCAATGCTATGATAGAAGACAAATTGAATAGAGTTGATGAATTGGCTAGGAACATGGATTGAATTGCTCATGATGTGGAAAATCTCAAAACTAAAATTTTGCAACCCAAGCATTATATAAATGAGTCTATTAAAGCTATCTATGTCTCCATTAATGAGAGTAGAGAAAGGACCGCTGGGTTGAGAGCTAAGCGAGAATTTCTAGAAAAAGCGATTCCCCCCGGTTTCTATCGTAGTAATGATGAAGATATTAAAATGATTGGTGTCACTCCTATTGAACCATTACATAGTAACCTAAAACTTTATGAAAAAGGGACTGAAGAAGAATCAACTTTAGATAGAAGGAGTCCCACTTGCTTGGAAGGTGATAATCTTAATGATACAAATTAAAAAAGTGGGTTTGGAGAGGTCAAAACTTTAAATAGTAATGCACCCACTACTTTGGATTACAAGTACTTTAATTATGATATTTGTTATTTAATTAAGTGTATTTCCTTATTGCAATCCATGATTAATTCACCAAATGCATATGAACAAAATAAAGCTTTCACTAAACATATTGTAGAAGCCATGATAAAAGCGCATGAAGAAAAACTTGAGTTGGAAGTATCAATTCCTAGAAAATTACAAGATGAATGGGAACCTGCTATTAAAGTCAAAATTAAATATTATGAATGTAATGCCCTTTGTCATCTTGGTGCTAGTGTTTCCACTATACCAAAGTCTTTGTGTGATGTACTAGGTCTCACCGACATGGATCCTTGTTCCCTTAATTTGCATCTTGTGGATTCCACTATTAAAAAGCCATTGGGTAGAATAAATGATGTACTTATTATTGAAAATAGAAATTATATGCCCGTGGACTTTATTATTCTTGATATTGAATGCAATCCTTCTTGCCCCATAATACTTGGTAGGCCTTTTCTACGAACAATAGGTGCTATTTTTGATATGAAAGAAGGTACTAGAAGATTTCAGTTTCCATTAAAGAAAGGGATGGAAAACTTCCCTAGAAATAGAATTAAAGCACCTTATGAATCTATTATGAGGGCTACCTATGTAATTAACATGAAGGATGACAACACTTGAAACTATGCATTATGCCTAGCTAGGGGCATAAAACAATAGCGCTTGTTGGGAGGCAACCCAATGAATAAAATATATTTTTGCTTTTACTTTCTGTTCTTGAGTGTGTACACAATTATAGCCTCTGTTATGATTGTATTTTTATGTTTCAATTAGTGTTTGTGCCAAGTAATGCCTTTCGGATGATGTTGATGATAGTATAATTGATGTTGTTTGGAAACAGAAAGTTTTGCGTCCAGTGCTGGAATTTTCATTATGTACTGCAGCATCAGAAAAATCTGAATTTTTACACAGTATTGTATATGAATTGTTTACATTGTCCTAATTGTTCAGAATTTTTGGAGTTACAGAAGTATGGCTTTTAAATAGATCTTTACAGACTATTCTGCTTTAGACAGATTCTATTTTTGTTGCATAGTTTACTTGTTTTGATGAATATATGGATCGTATCGGGGGTATGAGTCATGGAGAAGTTTGAGTACAGTAGCATTATGCCAATATAAAATATGAATTAATTTACAACAGTACCTAAAGTTTAAAATTTGTTTGTTATACTAACGGATCTCACGAGGTTTCTGTTGAGTTTTGTGTGCTAAAGTTTTCAAGTTTTGGGTGAGACTACGATGGATAAAGGAATAAGGAGCAGCAAGAGCCTAAGTTTGGGGATGACCAAGGCATCCCAAGGTAATATTCAAGGAAGACTCAAGCGCCTACAATCCATCGGTAACTCGCTTGGAGTATTTTTATTCATCACATGATATGTGCTTTACTTGGAGCGTCTTGTGATATAGTTTGTTTTCTTTTGTTTGCTTTTTAGTTTGTCACAATCATCTTTTCTTAACACACCTTTTTGAGAGGGACACACATTATTCATGATCTGTTAGAATACTCTATGTGTTTCACTCATATCTTTTGAGTCAGGCAGTTGCTCTAGTGCTTCACTTATATCTTTTAGAGCATGGCGGTGGTTATATTTTAAAGAAATAGTTGCACTCTCATGCTTCACTTATATCTTTTTGAGAGTCTAATGATTAGCAATGGTAACATGCACGGGTTATGAATTCGGTCCTGATATGATAGGTATTCAAGAGGGATATAATAAAAACTTTCATGTAGATCACTGAATACGATAAATTTGATTCCTTGCAATAGTTTTGTGATATTAAGATGGTAATATGTGGGAGGTGCTAGTAGATAATTGTGGTTTAATAAGAATATTGGTCTTAAGGTTTGTGATTCTCAAAGCATGCAGGTATGGTCTGTCGTTATGCTAAGAAGTTGGAGCATGATTTATTCTTGATTGTCTTCCTTTGTGTGGCGGTCGGGGGTGCGCGATGGTTAACTCCTACCAACCTCCCCCCTAGGGGCATGAGTAGTAGTACTTTGCTTTGAGGGATAATAAACTTTCACAATAAGCATGTGAATTCTTTATGACTAATGTGAGTCTATGAATTATACGCACTCTCACCCTTCCGCAATTTGCTAGCCTCTTCAATACCGTGCATTGCCCTTTCTCACATCGAGAGTTGGTGCAAACTTCGCCGGTGCATCCAAACCTCGTGATATGATATGCTCTATCACACATAAGCCTCCTTATACCTTCCTCAAAACAGCCACCATACCTACCTATCATGGCATTTCCATAGGCATTCCGAGATATATTGCCATGCAACTTCCCCCATTCCATTTTTATGACACACGTCGTCATTGTCATATTGCTTTGCATGATTATATAGCTGGCACGGTATTTGTGGCTCAGCCACCATTCATCATTTTTATACATGTTACGCTAGCATCATTGCACATCCTGGTACACTGCCAGAGGCATTCATATAGTTTTTGTTCTAGTATCGAGTTGTAATATTGAGTTGTAAGTAAATAAAAGTGTGATGATCATCATTATTAGAGCATTGTCTCAGTGAGGAAAGGATGATGGAGACCATGATTCCCCCACAAGTCGGGATGAGACTCCGGACGAAAAAAAAAGAGGCCAAAAAAGAGCCACGAAAAAATTATAAATGAGAGAAAAAGAGAGACGGGACAATGTTACTATTCTTTTTCCACACTTGTGCTTCAGAGTAGCACCATGATGTTCATATAGAGAGTCTCTTATTTGGTCACTTTCATATACTAGTGGGATTTTTTTATTATAGAACTTGGCTTGTATATTCCGATGATGGGCTTCCTCAAATGCACGAGGTCTTCATGAGCAAGCAAGTTCGATGCACACCCACTTAGTTTTCATGTTGAGCTTTCATACACTTATAGCTCTTACTGCATCTGTTGCATGGCAATCCCTACTCCTCGCATTGACATCAATGGATGGGCATCTCCATAGCCCGTTGATTAGTCTCGTTGATGTGAGACTATCTTCTTATTTTTGACTTATCTTATTTATCTCTACCACCACACTCTATGCCACCCACAGTGCTATATCCATGGCTTGCACTCATGTATTGCATGGGTTTGAAAAAGTTGAAGCACGTTAAAAAGTATGAACCAATTGCTTGGCTAAAACCGGGGTTGTTCATGATAAATATTTTGTGTTAAGAAGATGGAGCATGATAGGATTATAAGATTTTGTAGGGATAACGTTCTTTAGCATTTTTATTTTGAAAGACATGATTGTTTATTAGTATTCTTGAATATTGATGTCTTTATATCAAATTATAGACTATTGCTTTGAATCATTCAGATCTTATTATTCATGTCGTAAGAGAGAGATTACATGATGAAACATGATAGGTAGCATTCCACATCAAAAATTCTGTTTTTATCATCACCTACTCAAGGACGAGCAGGAATTAAGCTTGGGGCTTGATACATCTCCAACATTTCTATAATTTTTCATTGTTTCATGCTATTGTAGTACCAATCTTGGATGTTTTATATGCAATTATATGCCATTATATATCATTTTTTAGGACTAACCTATTAACCCAGTGCCCAGTGCCAGTTGTTGTTTTCTGCTTGTTTTTGCCTTTTCAGAAAATCATTTTCAAAAGGTTTCCAAACGAGAAAAAACTTTGGATTAATTTTTTCTAGACCAGAAAAGACCCACAAGCTTCGGCCGAAGACCGGAAGAGCCACAAGGAGGCAACAAGCCTGGAGGGAGTGCCTAGGGGGTAGGGCGCGCCCCCCAGGCTTGTGGGCCCCTCATTGCCCCTCTTGACCTAATTCCAGCACTATAAATTCTCAAATATTCCTAATATACTAGAGGGACAGAAGAGAAAACTTTTCCGCCGCCGCAAGCCTCTATTCTTCCGTGATCCCATCTGGAGGCCTTTTTCGGTACTCTGCTGGAGGGGGAATTGATCACGGAGGGCTTCTTCATCAACCTTGCTGCCCTGCCGATGATGTGTGAGTAGTTTACCATAGACCTATGGGTCCATAGTTAGTAGCTAGATGGATTCTTCTCTCTCTTTGATCTCCAATACCATGTTCTCCTTGATGTTCTTGGAGTTCTATCCGATGTAATCTTCTTTTGTGGTGTGTTTGTTGGGATCCGATGAATTGTGAGTTTATGATCAGATTATTCATGAGAAATATTTGAGTCTTATCTGAACTCTTTTATGCATGATTATTATAGCTTTGTATTTCTCTTCGATCTATCGATTTGGTTTGGCCTACTAGATTGATTTGTCTTGCAATGGGAGAGGTGCTTTGTGATGGATTCAGTCTTGCGGTGCTCAATCCCAGTGACAGAAAGGGACATGACACGTATTTGTATTGTTGCCATTAAGGATAAAAAGATGGGGTTTATTCATATTGCTTGAGTTTACTTTGTCTACATCATGTCATCTTGCTTAAGGCGTTACTCTGTTTCATACTTAATACCCTAGATGCATGCTGGATAGTGGTCGATGGGTGGAGTAATAGTAGTAGATGCAGGCAGGAGTCGGTCTACTTGTCTCGGACGTGATGCCTATATACATGATCAGTGTCATAAATCCGTCATAATTATTTGCTTTTCTACCAATTGCCCAGTAGTAATTTGTCTACCCACCGTATGCTATGTGTTCGAGAGAGAAGCCTCTAGTGAAAACTATGGCCCCCGGGTCTACTTTATCATATCTAAAAAAATTCTAAAAATACCTTGTTGCAATTTATTTACTTTTATTTTAATTAGTATTTTAGCTTATCTATTTATCTCTATAAGATTTAATCCTTGTAAATAACCGCTAAGAGGATTGACAACCCTCTTATTTGCGTTGGGTGCGAGTGTTTGCTCTTGTGTGTGCAGGTGCGCTTAACGGAATTTTTCTTGGTTCTCCTGCTGGATTGATAACCTTGGTTCTTAACTATGGAAAATTCTTATCTCTACTATACTGCATCATCCTCTCCTCTTCGGGGAAATACCAACGCAGTCTACAAGTAGGAGTGGTTCACGAAAACATTCGTGTTGAAGATAATGGCTCACGAAGACATTCACATGAAGCCAATGGAACACGAAGACTTAGTCTTTTGGTAGTTTCATTTTCTTCTTTCTTGAGTCATAGGAACCACCGTACTATTAAGTGGGGTCGAGGTAAACGAAGTCAGAAACTGACGTGATGCTCAACTTAAAATCCAATGTCTTTCAATGAGGACAAATGAGAGAAAACCTCTTCCAGAGTTGGTTGAGTCAGCGTTACTTGAAGCCCAAGTCAAGCTATCACGTGTGTTCAAAATCTGGCCATTGGACATGTGTCGGTTCCTCAGTGACCCAAGGTCATTTCGGACAAATCATGTCGGATTGCCTCCTGGCTATAAATAGCCACCCCCTCCACCATAAATTGGTGGCTGCTTCGAGTTAGTGCACGACTTTTGTTGTTTGAGAGAAACCCACCTCGAAGCCTTTGAGAGAGAATCCTTGCGAGGACAAAACCCAAAACACTCAGAGCCCAAAGTGATTGAGCATCATTGAAGACATTCTGTTCTGAGTGAATCAGAGACTTATTACACTTGAAGACTATGATCTTCCAGCCAGTTAGGCATCACGTTCTGAGCATCCAAGAGTCATTGTGGATTGCCGGAGAATGAAGTCTCTGAAGGTTTGGAAGTCTACCTTGAAGACTTACCAGAGTGATTGGGCGAGATCTGTGGGTCTAGGGGAATAAGGTGAAGATGTGGTCTTCTGAGTTCATCTCAGCCTCTCTAACTAGACGTCCAACTGTCACAGTAGTTGGAACTGGTCAAACAAATCATTGTCTTCCCCGAGCTACTGGTTCTATCCTTTCACTTCCCTTACATATTGTTTCGTACCAAACCTTGAAGCCCTTGCATGCTTGTATGTGTTTGAATATATTCCCTGAAGCTATTCATCTGTTTGCCAATCTGTCATCATGCCTCTTGTGTTTATGTTCAATGCATGCTTGTATGTATGACGCCTATGCCTGTCATATCTATTCAGCTTAGCTGCAACTGTTGTTAGTTTTCATCATGCTTCCGCTTGCTTCGAAGACATTGCCTATTTTTGAAGCCTTTCATAGAAATCGCCTATTCACCCCCCCCCCTCTAGTCGATAACTAGCACTTTCACTTTCCAACCCAATTGGATTCACCTTCAAATTCGTCTGGAGCGTGGAGATATTGCCGAAATAGTCTGACACGGAATCCGAGTCAAACTACAAGTCCAAAGGTGTTGCGTCACCTTCGCTTGGGCCCATGGGCCTTGTATGACCTAGGGTTGGTTTTAGGCTGCCTTGGCACGTCCTCCCACCTCCTTGGCCGCCACCCCTTGCTCCTATATAAGTATATCAATCTAGTAGCTTTTTCCTTGGGTTTTATTCACTTGGTTTTATTTAGTTAAAAGTTAGACATTGCTGCAACTTCATGTATTTCATTTGTGTCCAATGACCAGGCCAAGACCGCTTTTGAAACCCCACATTTATCAATACTTCATCTATATTCGCAATATTCAGATTGCTTTATCATATTCTTGCTTGTTCTTTGATTGCTTGAAGGAATAGACCTTCGTGGTCAGGCTGATCATGCTTCCAGCATCGTCAGTAACCTTAGGAGATTGGTTTAACGATTGCTAAGGTGCGGCGTCTTCGCACGTTCCTAGTCAGATCGTCAAAGTCTACCCCACCAAATCGATAGCTATCATCTCATTAAAAGATCGGGACCCTCGCCTCTATCAGTGTGTGGATGCCAGGACAATGGAGCAGTGATACGTCTCAAACATATCTATAATTTTTGATTGTTCATGCTATTATAATATCACTTTTCTATTCTTTTCATAACATTTTATATTTTTTTTGGACCAACCTAGTAATTTAGTGCCCAATGCCAGTTGTTGTTGCCACTTGGATAAAATGACGGTTTCTCGCCATATTGATTGATGTTTTACTGTCTACATTATGTCATTATGCTTATTGCAATGCTCTGTTTCTTGTAAACTTAATACTTTGAGATGCATACTGGATAGCGGTCTTAGAGTGGAGCATTAGTAGTAGATGCAGTTGGATAACGATCTACTTATCACAGACGTAATGCTTATATGAGATTATACCATGAATGATCATAGTCATAAATATAAATATTGTAATTTAATCGCCGTCCAATTGTAATTTTTTTCATCACTTCACACTTGTATGCTTGAGAGAGCCACTAGTGAACCTATCACCCCTGATTCTATTCTCCATTGCTGAAAACTTTACAAAAAATTATTTTTTTTGTACCATTTTACCTTTCTATCAACTATCATTATCCCCTACAATTTAATCTTGTAATTAGCAAAACAAGAAGTTTGACAACCTTCTTGACAAAGGGTCATGTGTGCTCCATCCATCAAAGTATGTATAGTCGAAATAAACAAATGAAATAACAAAGCTGACTTTGAACCCTAAATTTTAGCATCTTGGATCAAAAAAATATTATAAGTAATCAAATGTATATCAATTTGGTAATAACTTCCCATGATGCAAAAACTCATACTGCATCCATGGATCAAAATAAGCCAATCGGAGGTAACCAACCACACCTTACCATAAATTCCTTGGCATAGGCATCATTGAGCTAGTGGAATATGGATGATGTGTCAATCAAATATTTTGATGGGTGGATGCAAACCTTCGGCTTAATTGCCTGTAAGCTTCATTCTTCTATTTCTTCCCTTCTGTTGCTCTTTTGTACCAGAAGGGTGGATATTATTCTTGTCCTGCTAGCTTCCTTTGGGAACTCATGTCATGTTCTTTCTTTTCAGTTCGTGGGCATTAGCCTTTGTAGTTTCTTATTTTTGTTGAACTGATAAGTCGAATGGGCGTCCCGGCTATGGTCTTGTTCTAAACATTTGGCAATCCTTCCTTGATCTTGGCCACTTCCAAGTTCCTTTGACTAACTTGGCACTCTGATCTTCAACGACTGATTGCCTCGCCTATTTACCTTTAGTAGCAAATGCCACCACCTTGATTGGATTTTATCATTTAAAATCAAATATGAAGTAGCACTCTTAGGACCATCTTTTTAATGTGATAAATTTCTTTGATCACCTCTTTCTTCTTCCTTGAGCACCGAAACAATTCTTTTTGATTGAACTGTTATTTGACATGTGATCATTTCTCAATTGTTGATCTTATTGGAGCTTTAAAATCTAGTTGAGATGGTCTAAAATATGATGGAGAATGTGGCCTTGAATCCTACATGTCCCACGATGAATATAAGGAGGATACGAAGTTTCTGCATTAAACTTCTCCCTTCGCTAATCCCGGTTTTCAAACTTGTGCTTTGGAGGTGACTTTGAATTCTTTGTATTACTTGGCAGATAAGCATTTCCCGTTTCACTCTCCTTTTGATATCTAGCGAGTAACTCTTCAAACGTAAACTTTTGATGTGTTACCCTTGTGCATATTGCGTCCTTTGTATTCATTGATTTTGCATTTATCTATCTTTGAATCTCTCACTACCCCGACACTTGATGTCTTTGTTGTAGTTTTAATAGAATTACAGCCCTCAAGAATGTCTTCACTGTGCTCCTAAAAAATGTCCCTTGTGCATACTGCATCCTTTGTCTTCATTGATTTTGCATTTATCAATCTTTGAATTTCTCACTACCCCAATACTTGATGTCTTTGTTGTAGTTTTGATAGAATTACAACCTTCAAGAATGTCTTCATTGTGCTCCTGAAAATGTCTTTACTTGAAAATTTGAGCTGGTATTCATCTTCTAATATTTCAATGAATCAGCTCGAGGTAGCTGATGTGATAGCCTTTTGCCATGAAGACCAAGCTGAATATACTGGTTCATGTCTGAAGCCTCACCCAATTCGGCAATGTATTTATTTATTTTTGTATTTTTTTTCTCCATGTTTCCAATAAGTTATTATGCTAGCATCAACTTTCTCAAAAGATTTAAACCTTGGCCTCATGTTTCTGAAACCAAAATAGATACAATATATAAGTCTCATTTGAGACCAAGTGTAAGCCGAATATGAAACAAGCAAATCTACCGATGTAGTATAAACTTTGAATAAAACAATGGCGAAAGCTTTAGCTGTAATAAATTGTCACCATCAGCCTCTTCAAATGGTACTGTGTGTTGACCGATATGCTTTGTGACAATCTTATTGCTAACAAATAAATTACCCTTTTTCATGGTCCTAAAAAATTTCTTATGAGAATTTTGCTAATAGATGCATCAATAATAGAAGTTATGACTAAATCAAAAATTGATAAATTATTTGCAAGATGTGCCACTTTAAATATGCTGAAACAACATGATGGTTGTGTTATGGATCCGCCAAAATCTTTACAAGCAGAACCCCGAAAGTTGAGGATCCGGCATGCCCAAATTAGTTCCCGTTAATTCTATCACATTTCCGCTCACCTTCGAATTTATTAAATTTATATTCACTATCCTATCAGAAGAAGATGAACCATATTCCTCCTAATATGCACCTCCCACAAAGTAGCAACTAGTGGGATAGTGCTTGCAATGATACGAGTAGAAGCTAAGCTAGGCAGAGAATCTAGCTTGCGAATTAAGTACCACTCCTACTGCTAACTCTAATCACACATTCACTCAGTTTCAATTTACTTCGCATATTAGGTGTCTTGAGTCTTTGGTCAAGTTCATAGAAAACAATATGATAATTTACAATAACAAATACAGTAGTACAATGTACCGTAAAAAAATCTCCAAATCTATGGGATGCAAAAATATATTCAATGAATCTAATGGCATCGATTTGGTATTGTAGATGCTGATAATTTTTTTCTTGTATAGACTTTGTTAAAGTTCACAAGGTTTGATTTAAGACTGGGGAAGTAACTGAAACGGAGGAAGTACTACTGCCTTACATTAACCAATCTCTTGCAAAATGCGTGTCTACTACAAACGAGTAGCAAGCTCTGGATTAACTTCAACCCAGAACCTTGGTCCTCGCACGTCCCACGGAGAAAATATGGATTCTGCCAATGTTGTTTCTTTATCTCATCGTGCGGTTTCTAAGCCCAGTTCTTTTCCTAGAATCTGGGGATTCTTCCAGAATCCGACCCCTCTCTAGATTCTCTCAGAATCTTTCAGCTCCATTTGTTTTACAATCCTATCTAGTTAGACCCTAATTAAATAGGATTGTAAAACAAATGGGGCTGAAAGATCCCCAGATTCTCCTAGAATCTTTGAGCCCCATTTGTTTTACAATCCTATCTAGGTAGGCCCTAACTAAATAGGATTGTAAAACAAATGGGGCTCAAAGATTCTGGGAGAATCTAGGGAGGGATCGGATTCTGGGAGAATCCCCAGATTCGGGAAAAGAACTGGGCCCTAGAATCATATGCCCCACTCACTCCTCCATGCAGTTTGTTAATGTTCATGGTGCTACAATGCATTCGATTCTCCAACCAAAAAAAGAAAGAAAGAAATAGGACCGTTCCTGCAAAAATGCTTGATGTTCATTCGAATCATGGCCTTTTCCGGCTCGATGTAGCACTATAAAAAGGGGCATGGAGTTGAGAAGAGAGACGCACGCAACACCAAGGCAGAGGAAGCAACTTCCTTCCTAGCCATAGATACAAGCCAAGCCATGGAGTGTGGTCACTGCGGCGAGGGCGTGTCCATCCCGCGGGGAGCACGCGCTGTGCAGTGCGCGCATTGCCGCGGGGTGACGCGCGTCGGTCGGCGGCACGGCGCCGTCGGCTTCGTCGTGAACATGATCAGCAACATGGCGGGCGGCGGCCGCACGAGGCCGGCAACGCCGCCGAGGCTGCGGGAGGCGGGCTACCCCAGAGCCCACGGCGACAAGCGCGCCCTCCTGGTCGGCATCAACTACGCGGGCACGCATCTCCGTGAGCTGAGCGGCCCCATCACCGACGTCAAGAGCATGAGCTTCCTGCTCACCCAGAAGTACGGGTTTCCAAGCCAGTGCATCCTCGTCCTCACCGGTAACGACGGACGAACACCCAAGAACTCACCCACCACCTACGCATTTGTTTGTCTGACCATCGTTCTCGTGCTGCTTGCCAGATGAGGAGCGCGATCCGTACAGGACGCCGACCAAGTGCAACATCCTGCTGGCGATGCGGTGGCTCGTGCACGGCTGCAGCTCCGGCGACTCCCTCGTGTTCCACTTCTCCGGCCACGGCGACCAGGTGCGCGACGACGACGGCGACGAGCGGGACGGGAAGGACGAGGTGCTCTGCCCGCTCGACTCGGACCCGGACGACTACGGCAGCGACATCCGGGACGACGAGATCAACGCGGCCCTGGTCCGGCCGCTCGTGCACGGCGTCAGGCTCCACGCCGTCGTCGACGCCTGCCACAGCGGCACCGTCCTTGATCTCCCCAACCTCTGCAAGATCAAAAGGTACAACGCGATTAGCCATCTTCTCCCCTTAATCCTTCGCACCGCAAGTGATTCCACTTAATAATGCCATTGTTTTACCATTTTTGAGGAACGGGGAATCTGAATGGACGGACCAGAGCGCTCCGAACGGCGCCTGGAAGAAAACGAGCGGCGGGCAGGCGGTCCTGATCAGCGGCTGCGCCGACACCCAGACGTCGACCGACGGGATCGGCGACGAGCTCGTGGGCATGGGGGCCCTGACGTACAGCTTCTTCACGGCGGCGCTGTTCGCGCAGCGGACGCCCACCTACGCGCAGCTGCTGGCGACGATAAAGGCCATCATCCGCGAGCGCAACGCCGACGGGCGGATCAACTGCAAGCTCCCCGCGCCCGTCTGCTCGCTCGTCCGCAAGGTGGTCAACTTCAGCGGCGTGCAGGAGCCGCAGCTGACTTCGTCGGACAAGTTCGACATCAACCGGACGCAGTTTCTGCTATGATTGAAACATCACGACATCAACCACGCTCTGCCCTCTGCACCTCAATAATTACGGCAAGCTTTCCTACCTGTTCGTCACAACTGACAAGTCAAACCGATTGTGCTGGATCAGTCAAGTCTATGTGGCTTAGTCACGGGCCGTCAAGCGGCGCCGCTTGTGTTGTACGGTGTATTATTACATAGTACTCCTCCGTTCCTAAATATTTGTCTTTCTCGAGATTTCAACAAGTGACTACATACGGAACAAAATGAGTGAATTACACTCTAAAATATGTCTATATACATCCGTATGTGGTAGTTCATTTGAAATCTCTAAAAAGACAAATATTTAGGAACGGATGGAGTATTTCTCAACAATAATAAATTTGGTGCTTTTAAGTTTTAACTAGCAAAACGGTCTGTGCGTTGCAACGGAAGAAAATAATAATCATAATCTCTAATGGCCATGACCACATTTTGCTGCATCACCGAAATACACCATCACTCTCATTTTCGTGAAAATCGTGAATAATTTTTTAAAAATCACGAACATTTTTTTAAACTCGTGAACATATCTCAAATCATGAACGTTTTCAAATTCTTGAACATTTTTACAGATTTCAAACATTATTCTAAAGTCATGAACATTTTTTTAATTCATGAACATATTTGCAAAAAAAATTAAAACCTTTTTATTCAATAGGCCAACATTTGTACTATCGACGAACATTTTATTGAAAATTGATGGAACAGATTTTGAAATTCACGATTTTTGATTGAACCAGCATTTTTTAAATGCACGATCATTTTTTGAATCAGCGAAACTTTCATGAAACCACAAACCTGTATAGAAGAACCTGGCGTTGGTCTCTGCTCGTGACGTATACATCTATTCTCGTTAATTCCATCACGTTTCCGTTCACCTTTGAATTTATAAAATTCATATCCACTACCCTGTATAGAAGAACATGAATCATATTCCTCCTAATCTGCACCTCCCACAAACTAGCAAATAATGGGATAGCGCTTGCAATGATACGACTAGAAGCTAAGCTAGGCGGAGAACCTAGCTTGCAAATTAAGTATCACTCCTATTGCCCACTCTAATCATATAGTCGCTCGGTTTCAATGTACTTCACATATTATATGTCTTTGAGTCTATGATCAAGTTTATAGAAAACCAATATGTTAGTTTGCAATAACAAATACAGTAGTACAATGTATACTAAAAAATGTCTAAATATATGGGATGCGAAAATGTAATCAATGAATCTAGTGATATTAAAGATACTGATAAATTTTCTCTTCTCACAAGGTTTGACTCATGACAATATACATATCGAAGTAAGGGCATCTTCAATATAGACCCTTAAACTGGACACCGCATCCGTCTGCAGATGGGGGGAGGGGGGTAGTCCGCAGATAATGATGTGGGAGCCGTCCATACAACAATTGTCATATACATTTCAAACCTGATTTTAACAAATCGGATGAATTACATGCAAACCAGAAGATTTTCATCTAAACTGGAGCACATTTATTACATTTTTGTTATATTTTAATTAAAAAAGCGCCCGGACCTAAACATAGCTTATGGCAAAGGCCATCCCCACGTCCAAACGGAGTGCGTGCTGACGCCCAATCGGAGGATCAGGGGGGCGAAGGCGACCGGGTGGGGGATTTGGGCTGGCTGGGCCGGCCCAGGTGGGCTAGGCCCGTTTTTTTTCGTATTTTCCTTTTCCTTTTTTTACTTTTTCTGTTTTCCTTTTAGTTTTATTTTATTTTTAGTTTATAAAATATGAACTTAGTCCCTAAATTAGTATTATTAATTAGGTTACTGCCATATTTAATTTGGCACTTTAATTAAATAATTGTATTTGTTTATTACTTTGTTATTTTAAAAGCATTTAAATATTTGTTTAGCCCCAGTTTTATTTATTTTAGGGCATTTTTATTACTTATAAAATGTGGGTTTCAACATGACAATTACCCAGGTATTATTTGCAACATTATGAACATTTTTTTTCATGTTTGACAAATTTGAATTTTGACTTTCAACTTGGATTTGAATTTGAATTATGATTTGGATCAAAGTAAAGATTAGCAACAGTAATGTGATGACATGGCACCATTAACATAGGATTACTGTAGCTTAATAAACATGATGTTACAGATCACTATTACAAAAAATTTATTATCAATGCTGGGTCCAAAAATCCCATCGAGGACGACTGGACTGCAGTCAGTAACAACTTTTCACATGATGCTCGTCACTAGTAACAGCGGTACTAATGAAAGGAAGTCCGTGGGAGTTTCCCAATGGAAGTTGGTCCAAGCCCAGACCATTGGCCTTAGCGGTGACGTGCTTTTTTCCCCATCACTAGTACATTTTGGGATTTAAAAGATACTCCCTCTGTAAAGAAATATAAGAGTGTTTACATCATTAAAATAGTAATTTAAGCGCTTTTATATTTTTCTACGGAGGTAGTACAAAATAGTGGAACATTACACAACTTAATTAGGCACTCGAATGAACTACACTTAAATATACATAACTTGAATTCCAATATAATCAATATATCACTCAATGGAAACATATCTCTCATAGATTGCACATACACATAGCACAAAACATTACATACAACAATTGAACACACACATGCCACCTAAACATTACATACAACAATTGAACACACACATTTTCTGCATGTTGGGGAACAAAATCATTTATCCATGAACGACTCCCAAAGTCCTCGTATATATACTTCTTTCTTTTCTTTTTACTCCACATATAAGATTTATCTGAAGTCAGACTTCAAAACGTTTGACCAAATATATATTAATAGATATCAGCATCTTCAATATTAGAGCTATATAATACTAGCAAATATTAGTTCCACGATGCATCTAACGATATTAATTTTGTATAGTGACTGTTGACTTCAGACAAACCTTATACGCAGATTAAAAAAGACAAGATTAAGGGGGGATTAGATGATTCGCCACACTTTATCAGGGGTTTGATGATTTGCCGTAGGTTGTTACTTATATCATCCCATCAGAAAGATGAACAACGCTTAGTACAGACACCACAGATAGCTGGATGAACCCGTACATGCTTCACTTGCAAACTACTCCCTCCGTTCCACAATGTAAGACGTTTTTTGACACTAGTGTAATGTCAAAAAATGACTTACATTGGGACGGAGGGAGTAATAATAATCTATATTAGTACTACTTGGGTACTTAGGTTAGCTCCTCCTAGTGCGAGGCCTCCACTAACCTAAATCATTCCTTACTGTACGTCCACATTTGCATCAGATGCATGTCAAGGTGGTCTTCACTCATCAGTTGCTGCCACACTGTATGTCCGCCTGGAGATGGAGCATCCAAGTGAAGAAGCCTGTCAGGCCCGGAACACCTTGGCCCGCACAGGGCCGTCCGGCGTGTAAGCGGCGATGTCCATGGGTTCCGTGAGCAGCGGCAGCAGCTCGTCCTGAATGCAGGTGTACATCTCCCCGCAGAGCCTCTCGAGGATCTTGTCGAGGTTGACGACCTCCTGCTTCACCTTCACTATCTCCTGGTCAGGCAGCGCCGGGATATCCGTCACGAGCACCTTCGACAGCTGCTCCACGTGGCGCTCCAGCTGCTCCTGCTGGCTCTCAAACAGATTCTGCGCTGGGGCCAAGCTGCCCCGCTCTGACCGGTGCGCCTGCAGTTCGCCGCCGAACATGTGGTAGGCAAACGCGTATGATCGTGACACCACCTGCCGTGACCACAGCAGGCGCTGGTGTGCATCGGTCAGCCAGTCGCCGTCCCTGATCAGCCTTGGTCGCAGGTGGTTCGACTCCAGCTGTTTCACTTTCTCTTTGATGGCCGGCCCCAGCTTTTCGTGTTGCTCCTTGTATGAGTCCTCATGGATCTTGAACCGGTTGCAGTAATGCGCGTATCGCTCTAGCTGCCGCCTGCCCGTGTCCACCTTGTCCTTGCTCTCCTTGTAGCGGTTGCAGCTGTGGCCCTCAATGTTTGTCCATGTGTGCGCGCTACCTGTGGGTCCACCACATAGCCAGCTGCATTCGTAAAAGAACTAATAATCAATAACTGATTTAAGTCGGAGTAGGATGCATGCAGCAGGTAACATAAGAACATTCCTCAGAGAATGAGTGAATTAGCATGTAAGCACTGCAATAAGCATGTGCAGGAATAATGGGATGAAAATTATCCCAAAGGTACGCTGATGAGCAGTTCACAGATTGCTGATCGGGCAGTCGAGCTCACATGTTTTCACGGACAGATGACCCCATATGTGAAAAGAGCTTACCACATATACTGGCCACACTTGCACTTGACCAGGTTGCAACCGTCACGCTTCTCAATCGGCTTGAAGCACTTGGGGCAGCTCTTGGTGTTTTTAACAATCCATTTGATGTTCTCTGACTCGCCATGGATCCTGGTGTTCCACTGCTTCCATATGTTACACGGGCATGGTGAGTGTGTCTGCTCCATACAGTTGAAGCAGAAGCTGACACCACAGAGGCACTTGACCTCGCAGTAACGATCACCAGTGCCCACACGGATTGCGCGTCCACAGTGTGGGATGCTGGGGCACCACTTCACAAAGTCATTGTCCTCAAGATAAGACTCCAGTAGGAAGCGATCAAAGCGCTTGGCTGCATCGGGGTACTTCTGGCCAAGTAGGCGCTGCACAATGCCCTCATCGCAAATAGCCAAGCACTTCACCTCCATGCAACGTATCTGCTTCTTGCCACTGTCTATGGCTGCATTGAAGTGCTCTGTCCAACCTGGAAATTTTTTGAAGTGCCCCGGTAAGAAAATGTTTTTGTTTTTATTTTCAGGTGTTAGGGGTAAGCGAGAGCTGCGTAGACGTGTTTTGCAAGTGATTTTAATCCTCTGCTGTTGCTGCTGCTGGTGGTTGCATTGCATAAGATCAGTCATTGTACATATCAGAATAACTGTACACCTTAAAGTAACTATGCAGGGTCAGAAGATAACTACTGAGGAGAAGGCATGATGAACTCACAGTCATTGCAGAAGCAATGGCCACAGTCCATAGTCGAGACAGCGGCCGGGGACAAGTCATCATCAAAGCACACATTGCATTGGACACTTGTCGAGGGTGTTCTTGAGGCACCTATTAGCATGCTACTCTTCTCCTGCAGTACAATGCCTGCCTCTCTGAGCATGCGGTCTCGCCCCTTCCTGTCAAGGCAATCATAGATGCAGTCTATCTTCCATCGGTGGTGAATGAAGAGACTGCGCGCCTGGTGCTGCTTTATATTGAGCAAATTCATCATTATGGACAAGTCTTCTTGCTGTAGGTACAGTAGATAAAGAAACAGTCAGTGAACCTCAACTAGCAGTAGACGGACTGAATCTAACTATGAAATCATAAGAAATGGCCAGCATGGCCCATTACCTGGGCCGCAGAAAGGGTGTCTTCTGTAATAGCCTAAAACAACAATTATAATTGTTAAAACCTTAATTAAACAACCATAAGAATCTTCTTTAAAAAATATTCTACATTCTAGTGCAGCTGGCTAATCCGGACACATAAATCACAGACAATGCAAAATACAAGTACAAATGATTGGATAAAATAAGTAGTTTGAGCGAATAATCAATATTTTACTCTAAAGATGAGAGGTTCAGAGCTTTGAGCTTTGGTAACAGACAGGAGCTGAAACTATCAGCAGACCAGGAATGGCATCCATGCTTGATGCCCTCATCTTGCAGTTATTGTCTTATAAATGATTTGTATGGTGCTTAAAATTATAATTAGCAGAACAGATTATTCATTCAGGAAGGGAAGCTGTGCATGTCATAGTGTGTCATCTACTGGTTCATAAAATGTGATTCATAATAATTTTACTATGATATCAGCAAACCAGGAACCAAAAGATCTCGCAACTAAAACAGAGTTTGGAGCCAAGAGAGCTGCGTGATTTCAAGCACGGTCACGCCACTAGCAATATTTTTTCGCTGATCAATCACATTGGGACTCTGTTTCAGTCGGCATTAACAGATTCCAACCCCGCCCCGTCTGGAGCCGATCTGGCGAGGAAACTGCTTGGCGAAACTAGTGCGCTGCTGAAAGGGGATAACAGAGGCTCCCAGAGCAGAATGCAGAGACGCGTAAACTAGAAGTCTTTAAAAAAAAAGGACGCGAAGTTCGGCCTGGTCTGGCGAAGGGTCAGGAGCACGTGGAGGCTCGAATCCCCCCGATCTCGCCCCGGTAACCCGCACGCGCACGCAATCCAAGGGCACGGAATCCGCCGGCCGGCCAGCCGCGAGAACTCACCCAGCAATCGACGCGGCGCTCCGAGTGCGGCGGGTCGTCCTCGAGCAGGCCGAGGTCGTCCTCGTCCGCCCCCACCGCCAGGCCGTCCCAGTCGGCCGCCTCCTCCCCCTCCTCCTCCTCATCCTCCTCGCCGTCGCCGTCGTCTTCGTAGTAGTAGTAGCAGTCGTCGTCGCTGGCCATGGCGATGGCGGGGTTTGATCGCGGCCGGGGTGGGGGAGCAGGGGGCGGGGGAGAAGGAAGGAAGGGGAGCGAGGGTTTTTCCGGAAAGGCTTCGGGGAGAAGGCTTGGCAGTTTGGTCGCGGATTTTGGCCGGTGGCTGGTGGCTGGGTAAGCCGGAGTGGACCGCTGGCAGAGACCAGAGGGGTTTAAAGGCGGATGCTTTTCGTCTCCGCGGAGGGCAAAAGCCGGAAGGCAAGGGGAGGTTCGACTCGGGCGTGTGTGTGTTGACGTGTTGGAACCGGACGGTAACCTAGTATATCACAATCCACCTGAAGGACAAATACAAGTTACCGAAGGGTAATCTGGTTCCTTTCCTTCGAGAATCAGGTAACGCGCTCACCTATTGTAGAGCGCATGCAATTATGTCAATGTCGCTTTCACAATTAATTATTGTATCTAGAATCACGACGTTTATTTTGGAACGGGGTGAGTGCATGATGGGTCCGGCTAAATTATTGCGGTGCACATGCAAGCTATGCCACCTCATCATGATTGTTAGGTGAGGGAGATACCATGTGCTTTTTTTGGTCACAAAAGGTAGCATTGGAGTTTGGGGAAGGGAGCAACACCGCGTGTAAGGCTGGAAGTTGTTTGGTTGGATTTTGCAACTAGTACGTGGTGTGTGATTGCTCGGTTAATCTTTCGTTCTTATTAGCTAGTATAGCCGAAAGTTTTTAGTCGCGTCGAACTTTTTCAAGTGAAGCTTGTTAGGATACAGTTAGTGTTTGAATCAAACATGTTATATCCTTGGCCTTTTGTATAATGCGAGTGACAGGACATGTGGTGCCCTCATGTTTGGATTTTGTAATTGATGACATTCTCTATGGACTAATGGTTGCCTTGAGCTATATTTGAAGGATTTGTCCATAGGTTTTCTTGAAGTCCATGTGTTGGTTTCAAGGGGTTTATGTGTTGACCAATGTGCTATTAACGATTTATCCAAAGATTGGTCATGTGTGAGTTGAGCTTATTGCAAACAAGTCTTGAAGAATAAGATTGTGTGAACATTCATGTTTACCTTCAAGACATCATCTTAATGAAGAAAGTTGGGAAGATTTAAGGTTGATCAAGACTATGTACAAAGAGTGATTCAAGTTGGTCGACACACAAAACGTAGAAGATGTACCAAGTGGGATCAAGTGATCTCATGGTATGGTAAGCATTGTCTATTACGCTTTGTGTACTAACCCATGGTCTACTCGAGACTTCTTTGTGGGGTTAAGTATGTTTCCATGGGCTTGCATCAAAAGAAAGATATCATACAGCCCATGGAGAGGATGACATCAAGTGGTGATCGTCATTAAGATTGCGGTGTGCAAGTTCAAGTGGAGCATTACGAAGAGATCAAATGCTTTAAGCTTGCCATCCATTATGGTGACAATGGACTAGTGAAGATGTGCCGAAGAGTGGCTCACCCACAGTGGAGTATGGGGGAGCAATCACCTAGTCTTCATCGACCTAACACAATCAAGAAAGGTGGTCCATCTTACGGAGGACAAGATCGTCATCATCTAGCTCAAGTGGGTTATACGCAAGGCAAAGGTTTGCACTTGATAGGTTTTCTATTTTACCGGTCTCATGGTGGTAGTTGGGAGACCGGGTTATAGGATCAATTGTCGTACTATCAAGGGGGGCTCTCAAATTGGTAGCTTGATTGTATCGTTCGTAGAGATCCCAAACCATTCCATCCTTGCATCATATATCTTGGTTCTTGTTTGGTTCTTCTCCTTGTGAGATTTGGAGCTTATGGTCAGCTTCATGACAAGCTCGAGTTCATCGAAAACGAAGTTCACATGCATCTTCTATCATGTTTTCGATGTTGGGGTTTTTGTCGGTTATTCATTCATAGAGGTTTCACATCTTTATACCTTTGGCATTTTTCTACTTCCTCTTCTTACTATAACCATTCGCTGCTGGATGCTACTCGTCATCATCTATCCAACAAGCTTGAGTTTGCTCAATTCGGAGCTCATATGCAGAAGTTGTGGCAGTTCTAGTTTTCCTAGTGCATCTGTTTTGCTTGGGGCTTGCGTGTTGCACCCCTGCGGTAGTACCGCTCTGTGCAGCGGTAGTACCTGTTGGAAATATGCCCTATAGGCAATAATAAATTAGTTATTATTATATTTCCTTGTTCATGATAATCGTTTATTATCCATGCTATAATTGTATTGATAGGAAACTCAGATACATGTGTGGATACATAGACAACACCTTGTCCCTAGTAAGCCTCTAGTTGACTAGCTCGTTGATCAATAGATGGTTATGGTTTCCTGACCATGGACATTGGATGTCGTTGATAACGGGATCACATTATTAGGAGAATGATGTGATGGACAAGACCCAATCCTAAGCCTAGCACAAAGATCGTGTAGTTCGTATGCTAAAGCTTTTCTAATGTCAAGTATCTTTTCCTTAGACCATGAGATTGTGCAACTCCCGGATACCGTAGGAATGCTTTGGGTGTACCAAACGTCACAACGTAACTGGGTGGCTATAAAGGTGCACTACAGGTATCTCCGAAAGTGTTTGTTGGGTTGGCACGAATCGAGACTGGGATTTGTCACTCCGTGTAAACGGAGAGGTATCTCTGGGCCCACTCGGTAGGACATCATCATAATGTGCACAATGTGACCAAGGGGTTGATCACGGGATGATGTGTTATGGAACGAGTAAAGAGACTTTTCGGTAACGAGATTGAACAAGGTATCGGCATACCGACGATTGAATCTCGGGCAAGTATAATACCGCTGGACAAAGGGAATTGAATACGGGATTGATTGAATCCTCGACATCGTGGTTTATCCGATGAGATCATCGTGGAACATGTGGGAGCCAACATGGGTATCCAGATCCCGTTGTTGGTTATTGGCCGGAGAGTTGTCTCGGTCATGTCTACGTGTCTCCCGAACCCGTAGGGTCTACACACTTAAGGTTCGATGACGCTAGGGTTATAAAGGAAGTTTGTATGTGGTTACCGAATGTTGATCGGAGTCCCGCATGAGATCCCGGACGTCATGAGGAGTTCCGGAATGGTCCGGGGGTAAAGATTTATATATGGGAAGTCCTATTTTGGCCACCGGAAAATGTTCGGGATTTTTCGGTATTGTACCGGGAAGGTTCTAGAAGGTTCCGGAGTGGGGCCCACCTGCATGGGGGACCTACATGAACGTGGGTAGTGGGGGAAAGGCTGCACACCCCTGGTCAAGGCGCACCAAGATCACCCCTTAGAAGGAATAAGATCATATCTCGAAGGGATAGGATCAAGATCCCTAAAAAGGGGGGATAACAATTGGTGGGGAAGGAAATGATGGGATTTCTTTCCTCCCACCTTTGCCAACGCCCCAATGGACTTGGAGGGCAAGAAACCAGCCCCTCCACCCCTATATATAGTGGGGAGGCTCATGGGAGCTTCACACGAAGTTCTGGCGCAGCCCTCCCCCTCTCCCAAGTACTCCTCCTCTCCCGCGGTGCTTGGTGAAGCCCTGCTGGATCACCACGCTCCTCCATCACCACCACGCCGTTGTGCTGCTGCTGGATGGAGTCTTCCTCAACCTCTCCCTCTCTCCTTGCTGGATCAAGGCATGGGAGACGTCACCGGGCTGTACGTGTGTTGAACGCGGAGGTGCCGTCCGTTCGACACTAGGATCTCCGGTGATTTGGATCACGACGAGTACGACTCCTTCAACCCCGTTCTCTTGAACGCCTCCGCATAGCGATCTACAAGGGTATGTAGATGCACTCTCCTTCCCCTCGTTGCTGGTTTCTCCATAGATAGATCTTGGTGACACGTAGGAATTTTTTGAATTTCTGCTACGTTCCCCAACAGTGGCATCATGAGCCAGGTCTATGCGTAGTTTCTATGCACGAGTAGAACACAAAGTAGTTGTGGGCGTTGATTTTGTTCAATGTGCTTACCGTTACTAGTCCAATCTTGATTCGGCGGCATTGTGGGATGAAGCGGCCCGGACCGACCTTACACGTACACTTACGTGAGACAGGTTCCACCGACTGACATGCACTTGTTGCATAAGGTGGCTAGCGGGTGCCAGTCTCTCCCACTTTAGTCGGATCGGATTCGATGAAAAGGGTCCTTATGAAGGGTAAATAGCAATTGGCATATCACGTTGTGGCTTTTGCGTAGGTAAGAAACGTTCTTGCTAGAAACCCATAGCAGCCACGTAAAACATGCAAACAACAATTAGAGGACGTCTAACTTGTTTTTGCAGGGTATGCTATGTGATGTGATATGGCCAAGAAGAATGTGATGAATGATATGTGATGTATGAGATTGATCATGTTCTTGTAATAGGAATCACGACTCGCATGTCGATGAGTATGACAACAGGCAGGAGCCATAGGAGTTGTCTTCATTTATTGTATGACCTGCGTGTCATTGAACAACGCCATGTAATTACTTTACTCTATTGCTAACTGGTAGCCATAGTAGTAGAAGTAATAAGTTGGCGAGACAACTTCATGGAGACACGATGATGGAGATCATGATGATGGAGATCATGATGATGGAGATCATGGTGTCATGCCGGTGACGATGATGATCATGGAGCCCCGAAGATGGAGATCAACGGGAGCAAAATGATATTGGCCATATCATGTCACTTTTTGATTGCATGTGATGTTTATCATGTTTATGCATCTTATTTGCTTAGAACGACGGTAGTAAATAAGATGATCCCTCATTAAAATTTCAAGAAAGTGTTCCCCCTAACTGTGCACCATTGCGAAAGTTCGTCGTTTCGAAGCACCACGTGATGATCGGGTGTGATAGATTCTTATGTTCACATACAACGGGTGTAAGCCAGATTTACACACGCGAAACACTTAGGTTGACTTGACGAGCCTAGCATGTACAGACATGGCCTCGGAACACAAGAGACCGAAAGATCGAGCATGAGTCGTATGGTGGATACGATCAACATGAAGATGTTCACCGATGATGACTAGTCCGTCTCATGTGATGATCGGATACGGCCTAGTTGACTCGGATCATGTAATCACTTAGATGACTAGAGGGATGTCTATCTGAGTGGGAGTTCATAAGATGAACTTAATTATCCTGGACATAGTCAAAAGACCCTTTGCAAATTATGTCATAGCTCGCGCTTTAGTTCTACTGTTTTAGATATGTTCCTAGAGAAAGTATAGTTGAAAGTTGACAGTAGCGATTATGCAGACAGTAGAAGGCTTATGTCCTTAATGCACCGCTCAGTGTGCTGAACCTCGAATGTCGTCTGTGGATGTTGCGAACATCTGACATACACGTTTTGATAACTACGTGATAGTTCAGTTAAACGGTTTAGAGTTGAGGCACCAAAGACGATTTCGAAACGTCGCGGAACATATGAGATGTTTCGAGGGCTGAAATTGGGATTTCAGGCTCGTGCCCATGTCAAGAGGTATAAGACCTCCGACGATTTTCTTAGCCTGCAAACTAAGGGAGAAAAGCTCAATCGTTGAGCTTGTGCTCAGATTGTCTGAGTGCAACAATCACTTGAATCGAGTGGGAGTTGATCTTCCAGATGAGATAGTGATGTTTCTCCAAAGTCATTGCCACCAAGCTGCTAGAGCTTCGTGATGAACTATAACATATCAGGGATAGATATGATGATCCTTGAGATATTCGCGATGTTTGACACCGCGAAAGTAGAAATCAAGAAGGAGCATCAATTGTTGATGGTTAGTAAAACCACTAGTTTCGAAAAGGGCAAGGGCAAGAAGGGATACTTCATGAAACGGCAAATCAGCTGCTGCTCTAGTGAAGAAACCCAAGATTGAACCCAAACCCGAGACTAAGTGCTTCTGTAATAAGGGGAACAACCACTGGAGCAGAATTACCCTAGATACTTGGTAGATAAGAAGGTTGGCAAGGTCGATAGAAGTATATTGGATATACATTATGTTAATGTGTACTTTACTAGTACTCCTAGTAGCACAAGGGTATTAGATACCGGTTCAGTTGCTAAGTGTTAGTAACTCGAAATAAAAGCTACGGAATAAATGGAGACTAGCTAAAGGTGAGCTGACGATATGTGTTGGAAGTGTTTCTAAGGTTGATGTGATCAAGCATCGCACGCTCCCTCTACCATCGAGATTGGTGTTAAAATAATTGTTATTTGGTGTTTGCGTTGAGCATAGACATGATTGGATTATGTCTATCGCAATACGGTTATTCATTTAAGGAGAATAATGGTTACTCTGTTTATTTGAATAATACCTTCAATGGTATTGCACCTAAAAGGAATGGTTTATTGAATCTCGATCGTAGTGATACACATTTTCATGCCAAAAGATATAAGATAGTAATGATAGTACCACCTACTTGTGGCACTGCCATGTAAGTCATATTGGTATAAAACGCATGAAGAAGCTCCATGTTGATGGATGTTTGGACTCACTCGTTTTTGAAAAGTTTGAGACATGCGAACCATGTCTATTGGTGTATATGCATGAAGAAACTCCATGCAAATGGACCGTTTGGATTCACTTGATTTTGAATCACTTGAGACATGCAAATCATACCACATAGGCAAGATGACTGAAAGCCTCGTTTTCAGTAAAATGGAACAAGAAAGCAACTTCTTGGAAGTAACACATTTTGATGTGTGCAGTCCAATGAGTGCTGAGGCACGCAGTGGATATCGTTATGTTCTTACTTCACAGATGATTCGAGTAGATGTTGTATATTTACTTGATGAAACACAAGTCTGAATTATTGAATGGTTCAAGTAATTTCAGAGTGAAGTTGAAGATCATTGTGACAGGAGGATAAAATGTCTATGATATGATCATAGAGATGAGTATCTGAGTTACGAGCTTTGGCACGCAATTAAGACATTGTGGAAATTGTTTCACAATTAATACCGCCTGGAACACCATAGTGTGATGGTGTGTCCGAACATCATAGTTGCACCCTATTGGATATGGTGCGTACCATGGTGTCTCTTATCAAATTACCACTATCGTTCATGGGTTAGGCATTAGAGACAACCGCACTCACTTTAATAGGGCACCACGTAATTCCGTTGAGATGACACCGTGAGAACTATGGTTTAGAGAAACCTAAGTTGTCGTTTCTTAAAAGTTTGGGGCTGCGACGCTTATGTAAAAAAGTTTCAGCGTAATAAGCTCGAACCCAAAACGGATAAATGCATCTTCATAGGATACCCAAAATGGTTGGGTATACCTCCTAATTCAGATCCGGAAGCAAAACTGATTGTTTCTAGAAACGGGTCCTTTCTCGAGGAAAAGTTTCTCTCGAAAGAATTGAGTGGGAGGATGGTGGAGACTTGATGAGGTTATTGAACCATCACTTCAACCAGTGTGTAGCAGGGCACAGGAAGTTGTTCCCGTGGCACCTACACCAATTGAAGTGGAAGCTTATGATAGTGATCATGAAGCTTCGGATCAAGTCACTACCAAACCTCGTAGGATGACAAGGATGCGTACTGCTTCAGAGTGGTACGGTGATCCTGTCTTGAAGGTCATGTTGCTAGACAACAATGAACCTACGAGCTATGGAGAAGCGATGGTGGGCCTATATTCCGACAAATGGTTAGAAGCCATGAAATCCGAGATAGGATCCATGTATCAGAACAAAGCATGGACTTTGGTGGACTTGCCCAATGATCGGCAAGCCATTGAGATAAATGGATCTTCAAGAAGAAGACGGACGTGGATGATAATGTCACCGTCTATGAAGCTCAACTTGTGGCAAAGAGTTTTTCACAAGTTCAAGGAGTTGACTACGATGAGATTAGTCCGTCGAAATCATGTTAGCATTAGCTGCATTTATGAAATCTGGCAGATGGATGTCAAAAACGAGTTTCCTTACCAGTTTTCGTAAGGAAAGGTTGTATGTGATACAATCAGAAAGGTTTTGTCGATCCTAAGGATGCTAAAAGGTATGCTAGCTCCAGCGATCCTTCCATGGACTGGAGTAAGCATCTCGGAGTTGGAATATGCACTTTGATAAGATGATCAAAGATTTTGAGTTTGTACAAAGTTTATGAGAAACTTGTATTTCCAAAAAGGTGAGTGGGAGCACTATAGAATTTCTGATGAGTATATGTTGTTGACATATTGTTGATCAGAAACGATGTAGAATTTCTGGAAAGCATATAGGGTTATTTGAAAAGTGTTTTTCAAGTGAAAAACCTGGATTAAGCTACTTGAACATTGAGCATCAAGATCTATAGGGATAGATCAAAAACGCTTAATGGTACTTTCAAATGAGCACATACCTTGACATGATCTTGAAGGTGTTCAAAATGGATCAGTCAAAGAAGGAGTTCTTGCCTGAGTTGTAAGGTATGAAGTTAAGAGTTAAAGCTCGACCACAGTAGAAGAGAGAGAAAGGACGAAGGTCGTCCCCTATGCTTCAGATGTAGGCTCTATAGTATGCTATGCTGTGTACCGCACCGGAAGTGTGCCTTGCCATGAGTCAGTCAAGGGGTACAAGAATGATCTAGGAATGGATCATTGGACAGCGGTCAAAATTGACCTTGGAGTAAATAAGGACATGTTTCTCGATTATGGAGGTGATAAAGAGTTTGGCATAAAGGGTTACGTCGATGCAAGCTTTAACACCTATCCAAATGACTCTGAGTAGCAAACCGGATACATATAGTGGAGCAACCATTTGGAATAGCTCCAAGTGGAGCGTGGAAGCAGCATTTACAATATGACCTAGAGATTTGCGAAGTGCATACGGATTTGAATGTTGCAGACCCGTTGACTAAAACCTCTCTTACAAGCAAAACATGATCAAACCCCAGAACTCATTGAGTCTTAATCACATCATGATGTGAACTAGTTTAGTGACACTAGTAAACTCTTTGGATGTTGGTCACATGGTGATGTGACCTGTGAGTGTTAATCACATGGCGATGTGAACTAGATTATTGACTCTAGTGCACGTGGGAGACTGTTGGAAATATGCCCTAGAGGCAATAATAAATTAGTTATTATTACATTTCCTTGTTCATGATAATCGTTTATTATCCATGCAATAATTGTATTGATAGGAAACTCAGATACATGTGTGGATACATAGACAACACCATGTCCCTAGTAAGCCTCTAGTTGACTAGCTCGTTGATCAATAGATGGTTATGGTTTCCTGACCATGGACATTGGATGTCGTTGATAACGGGATCACATCATTAGGAGAATGATGTGATGGACAAGACCCAATCCTAAGCCTAGCACAAAGATCGTGTAGTTCGTATGCTAAAGCTTTTCTAATGTCAAGTATCTTTTCCTTAGACCATGAGATTGTGCAACTCCCGGATACCGTAGGAATGCTTTGGGTGTACCAAACGTCACAACGTAACTGGATGGCTATAAAGGTGCACTACAGGTATCTCCGAAAGTGTCTGTTGGGTTGGCACGAATCGAGACTCAGATTTGTCACTCCGTGTAAACGGAGAGGTATCTCTGGGCCCACTCGGTAGGACATCATCATAATGTGCACAATGTGACCAAGGGGTTGATCACGGGATGATGTGTTATGGAACGAGTAAAGAGACTTGCCGGTAACGAGATTGAACAAGGTATCGGCATACCGACGATCGAATCTCGGGCAAGTATAATACCGCTGGACAAAGGGAATTGAATACGGGATTGATTGAATCCTTGACATTGTGGTTCATGCGATGAGATCATCGTGGAACATGTGGGAGCCAACATGGGTATCCAGATCCCGTTGTTGGTTATTGGCCGGAGAGTTGTCTCGGTCATGTCTACGTGTCTCCCGAACCCGTAGGGTCTACACACTTAAGGTTCGATGACACTAGGGTTATAAAGGTAGTTTTTATGTGGTTACCGAATGTTTATCGGAGTCCCGGATGAGATCCCGGACGTCACGAGGAGTTCCGGAATGGTCCGGAGGTAAAGATTTATATATGGAAAGTCCTATTTTGGCCACCAGAAAATGTTTGGGATTTTTCGGTATTGTACCGGGAAGGTTCTAGAAGGTTCCGGAGTGGGGCCCACCTGCATGGGGGACCCACATGAACGTGGGTAGTGGGGGCAAGGCCCCACACCCCTGGTCAAGGCGCACCAAGATCCCCCCTTAGAAGGAATAAGATCATATCCCGAAGGGATAAGATCAAGATCCCTAAAAAGGGGGGATAACAATCGGTGGGGAAGGAAATGATGGGATTTCTTTCCTCCCACCTTTGCCAACGCCCCAATGGACTTGGAGGGCAAGAAACCATCCCCTCCACCCCTATATATAGTGGGGAGGCGCATGGGAGCTTCACACGAAGTTCTGGCGCAGCCCTCCCCCTCTCCCAAGTACTCCTCTCCCGCTGTGCTTGGCGAAGCCCTGCTGGATCACCACGCTCCTCCATCACCACCACGCCGTTGTGCTGCTGCTGGATGGAGTCTTTCTCAGCCTCTCCCTCTATCCTTGCTGGATCAAGGCATGTGAGACATCACCGGTTTGTACGTGTGTTGAACGCGGAGGTGCCGTCCGTTCGGCACTAGGCTCTCCGGTGATTTGGATCACGACGAGTACGACTCCTTCAACCCCGTTCTCTTGAATGCTTCCGCTTAGCGATCTACAAGGGTATGTAGATGCACCCTCCTTCCCCTCATTGCTGGTTTCTCCATAGATAGATCTTGGTGACACATAGGAAATTTTTGAATTTCTGCTACGTTCCCCAACAGTACCAACTGTAAGCGGTAGTACCATCCCTGTCGGGCGGTAGTACCGCTTGTAAGCGGTACTTCTGCTGTCCAGTTCCGCGGCTTCTACCGTTGTTTTTTCCAAGGGTTCTATTTTTCGTGTCGGATTCAACGACAGTAGGGCAGTAGTACCCCCTATAAGCGGTAGTACCGCCCCGGTCGGGCGGTAGTACCAGTACTACAATACTGTCGCTGCACTTTGCTCTGCCCTGCCTCCTTTGCTCTTGTGTTCTTCTTCTCCCGCGGTCATACTATTCGGATGAGTGGTAGTACCGCTCCAGGCGGCTCTACCGCCCTAGGTTTCTAGCCGTTGCTCTATTTTTCCTATTACTGTCGCCCAAGTGGTAGTAGCGCTCCATGGAGCGGTAGCACCGCTCGTGTGCGGGCTGAGCACATAACGGTTGGATTTTTTCCCACCTATAAAGGGGGTCTTCTGCCCCATTGAACCTCATCCCTTTAGCTCGTGTTTGCCCCCACATTGTTGACCTTCTTCAAGCTTGCTATCTCACAATCCCTCCATGGATTCTTGCTAGTTTTGGGGGGAAAGAGAGAGGAGATCTAGATCCACACTTCCACGAATCACTTTCTCCTCCCCTTGGATCTAGACCTTCTTGTTCTTCATCTCCTTTTTCTCCATATCTTTTGTTTCTTTGGTGAGATTTGAGAAGAGGGACTTGGTACTGCGTGTACCCTTGTCATTGCATTAATTGCATCGTTTGAGTTCTCCACGGTGATACGTGGAAGTTACAAGTTGAGAAGCTTATTACTCTTGGGTGCTTAGTACCCTAGATCTTGTTCCTCTTGGGTGCTTGGGCACCCTAGACGGTTGGTGGTGTTCGAAGTTCAACCATTGTGGTGTAAAGCTCCGGGCAAGCATCGGGGTCTCCAATTAGGTTGTGGAGATCGCCCCGTACAATTTGACGGGTACCGGTGACCGCCCCCCAAGGGTTGCCAAAGTGTACAGGTTCGGTGACCGCCCCCAAGCACTGGTACAACGAGGTGCTATACACACGGTTTTTAACCCCTTTCCGTGACGGCATTTGGAACCGTCGCCAAGTGAGTGTGGGCGATAGGGGGGTCCTTCCCACACGACCCAGAAACCGTCGGGGATAGGCCCTCATGGCACACAAGCTGAGGAAAAATGAGCTCGTGTGTGATAGGGCGAGGCATTGAATCCCAATCATTTCCGTTCGTATGTATATCCCACATGATGAATCCCAGAAAAACATTTTCGTTCGTATGTATATCACACACAGTCAATCCAAGGAATACATTTCCGTTCTTATGCACGCCCCACACAGTCAATCCAGGAAAAACATTTCCATTCATATGTACATCCCACATAGTCAATCCAAGGAAAACGTTTCCGTTCGTATGTACATCCCACACATTCAATCCAGGGAAAACGTTTCCATTCATATGTACATCCCACACAGGTTTATGTATAGGCTCATGTGTGATAGATATAACTATCACACACGCTCTACCTTGGTTAACCATTTGCTTTTATCAACTACATCACACACGATTTGATGAAAAAAACTGTGTGGCATTGGGCTATCTATCACAAGCATTTTTACTGCTATAACAGTTTGCAAAGTTCCATGACCCATTTAGCAGGTTTATTAGTTTACAATTAATAATTCCAGTATTATGAAAATTCACATTTCATATCGAACAGTTGTTTGCCAATTTCATATCAGGCACATAAATATATTTTAACATCACACTATGATAGCTACCTGAAAACAACATAGTACAGCATATAGCTAGTTCAACTTCATGAGAACAATATTAGAACAATATATTCATTTCCCTAACCGAGATCATCCAGACTCGTCTTATCCACCTTTGCTTTTAGTTCAGTAAGAACCTGTTTTGCATAGGCCAACAGGAAGGTGCCTCCTCCTTCACCAACACCATCTTAGCAAAGTCCGATTTAAAAAAATCTGAGCTCATTCTCCACCTTCCTCTTTTTATCCCACATCTTCAAATATTCTTCAGCGTTGACAACACTTTCTCTAAGCCTACCTCTGTTCTCTTCCTCATACATGCTCCAAAGCTTTGCCAGGCACATCTTCAAAGACTGTGGCCACTCTTGATCAACCCACTCCAAGTAAAAACACTTCTGTTCATCCTATAATATTTAAAACTAGATCAGCAACAATTGTAGGGGAAATGAGTTTATAGCAACATAGAAAATCACCAATACTTATTTTGAAAAACTGAAGAAACAGGTTAATTATGACATATCTTCTCAAAAAGATCAATGTGCAAATGAATGAATTGCTACCGAGACAACAACCAAATTCTGAAATATCAGAAGCTATAATTAACTACAACAACGCTACAAGTTCTTACTCATGTACTATAAATAACAAATTAAATATTTTATGAGGAAGGTAAATATAACTGCAACAACATAGCGACAATGTTTAGATGACAACAAATTGATACTAACAGGTGTGTGTTGGGTTTCGTAGTAATTTCAAAAATTTTCCTACGCACACACAGGATCATGTGATGCATAGCAACGAGGGGAGAGTATTGTCTACGTACCCAACGCAGACCGACTGCGGAAGCGATGACACGACGTAGAGGAAGTAGTCGTACGTCTTCACGATCCAACCGATCAAGCACCGAAACTACGGCACCTCCAAGTTCGAGCACACGTTCAGCTCGATGACGATCCCCGGACTCCGATCCAGCAAAGTGTCGGGGAAGAGTTCCGTCAGCACGACGGCGTGGTGACGATCTTGATGAACTACAGCAGCAGGGCTTCGCCTAAACTCCGCTACAGTATTATCGAGGAATATGGTGGCAGGGGGCACCGCACACGGCTAAGGAATAGATCACGTGGATCAACTTGTGTCAACTTGTGTGTTTAGAGGTGCCCCTGCCTCCGTATATAAAGGAGGAGAGGAGGGGAGGCTGGCCGGCCAAAGGGGGGGAGGCGCAGGAGAGTCCTACTCCCTCTGGGAGTAGGATTCCCCCTCCAATCCTAGTCCAACTAGGATTCCTCGGAGGGGAAAAGAGGAGGAGGGGGCCGGCCACCTCTCCTAGTCCTAATAGGACTAGGGGAAGGGGGGCACGCAGCCCATCTAGGGCAGCCCCTTCTCTTTTCCACTAAGGCCCACTATGGCCCAAATAGCTCCCGGGGGGTTCCGGTAACCCTCCCGGTATTCCGGTAAAATCCCGATTTCACCCGGAACACTTCCGATATCCAAATATAGGCTTCCAATATATCAATCTTTACGTCTCGACCATTTCGAGACTCCTCGTCATGTCCGTGATCACATCCGGGACTCCGAACAACCTTCGGTACATCAAAATGCATAAACTCATAATATAACTGTCATCGTAACCTTAAGCGTGCGGACCCTACGGGTTCGAGAACAATGTAGACATGACCGAGACACGTCTCTGGTTAATAACCAATAGCGGGACCTGGATGCCCATATTGGCTCCTACATATTCTACGAAGATCTTTATCGGTCAGACCGCATAACAACATACGTTGTTCCCTTTGTCATTGGTATGTTACTTGCCCGAGATTCGATCGTCGGTATCCAATACCTAGTTCAATCTCGTTACCGGCAAGTCTCTTTACTCGTTCCGTAATACATCATCTCACAACTAACATATTAGTTGTAATGCTTGCAAGGCTTGTGTGATGTGTATTACCGAGAGGGCCCAGAGATACCTCTCCGACAATCGGAGTGACAAATCCTAATCTCGAAATACGCCAACCCAACATCGACCATCGGAGACACCTGTAGTACTCCTTTATAATCACCCAGTTACGTTGTGACGTTTGGTAGTACCCAAAGTGTTCCTCCGGTAAACGGGAGTTGCATAATCTCATAGTCATAGGAACATGTATAAGTCATGAAGAAAGCAATAGCAACATACTAAACGATCGGGTGCTAAGCTAATGGAATGGGTCATGTCAATCAGATCATTCTACTAATGATGTGACCTCGTTAATCAAATAACAACTCATTGTTCATGGTTAGGAAACATAACCATCTTTGATTAACGAGCTAGTCAAGTAGAGGCATACTAGTGACACTATGTTTGTCTATGTATTCACACATGTATTATGTTTCCGGTAAATACAATTCTAGCATGAATAATAAACATTTATCATGATTATAAGGAAATAAATAATAACTTTATTATTGCCTCTAGGGCATATTTCCTTCAGTCTCCCACTTGCACTAGAGTCAATAATCTAGATTACACTGTAATGATTCTAACACCCATGGAGCCTTGGTGCTGATCATGTTTTGCTCGTGGAAGAGGCTTAGTCAACGGGTCTGCAACATTCAGATCCGTATGTATCTTGCAAATCTCTATGTCTCCCACCTGGACTACATCCCGGATGGAGTTGAAGCGTCTCTTGATGTGTTTGGTCCTTTTGTGAAATCTGGATTCCTTTGCCAAGGCAATTGCACCAGTATTGTCACAAAAGATTTTCATTGGACCCGATGCACTAGGTATGACACCTAGATCGGATATGAACTCCTTCATCCAGACTCCTTCGTTTGCTGCTTCCGAAGCAGCTATGTATTCCGCTTCACATGTAGATCCCGCTACGACGCTTTGTTTAGAACTGCACCAACTGACAGCTCCACCGTTTAATGTAAACACGTATCCGGTTTGCGATTTAGAATCGTCCGGATCAGTGTCAAAGCTTGCATCAACGTAACCTTTTACGATGAGCTCTTTGTCACCTCCATATACGAGAAACATATCCTTAGTCCTTTTCAGGTATTTCAGGATGTTCTTGACCGCTGTCCAGTGATCCACTCCTGGATTACTTTGGTACCTCCCTGCTAAACTTATAGAAAGGCATACATCAGGTCTGGTACACAGCATTGCATACATGATAGATCCTATGGCTGATGCATAGGGAACATCTTTCATATTCTCTCTATCTTCTGCAGTGGTCGGGCATTGAGTCTTACTCAATTTCATACCTTGTAACACAGGCAAGAACCCTTTCTTCGCTTGATCTATTTTGAACTTCTTCAAAATTTTGTCAAGGTATGTGCTTTGTGAAAGTCCAATTAAGCGTTTTGATCTATCTCTATAGATCTTAATGCCTAATATGTAAGCAGCTTCACCGAGGTCTTTCATTGAAAAACTTTTATTCAAGTATCCCTTTATGCTATCCAGAAATTCTATATCATTTCCAATCAGTAATATGTCATCCACATATAATATCAGAAATGCTACAGAGCTCCCACTCACTTTCTTGTAAATACAGGCTTCTCCGAAAGTCTGTATAAAACCAAATGCTTTGATCACACTATCAAAACGTTTATTCCAACTCCGAGAGGCTTGCACCAGTCCATAAATGGATCGCTGGAGCTTGCACACTTTGTTAGCTCCCTTTGGATCGACAAAACCTTCCGGTTGCATCATATACAACTCTTCTTCTAGAAATCCATTCAGGAATGCAGTTTTGACATCCATCTGCCAAATTTCATAATCATAAAATGCGGCAATCGCTAACATGATTCGGACGGACTTAAGCATCGCTACGGGTGAGAAGGTCTCATCATAGTCAATCCCTTGAACTTGCCGAAAACCTTTTGCGACAAGTCGAGCTTTGTAGACAGTAACATTACCATCAGCGTCAGTCTTCTTCTTAAAGATCCATTTATTCTCAATTGCTTGCCGATCATCGGGCAAGTCAACCAAAGTCCATACTTTGTTCTCATACATGGATCCCATCTCAGATTTCATGGCTTCAAGCCACTTTGCGGAATCTGGGCTCACCATCGCTTCTTCATAGTTCGTAGGTTCATCATGATCTAGTAGCATGACTTCCAGAACAGGATTACCGTACCACTCTGGCGCGGATCTTACTCTGGTTGATCTACGAAGTTCAGTAGTATCTTGTTCTGAAGTTTCATGATCATTATCATTGGCTTCCTCACTAACTGGTGTAGGTGTCACTGAAACAGTTTTCTGTGATGAACTACTTTCCAGTAAGGGAGCAGGTACAGTTACCTCGTCAAGTTCCACTTTCCTCCCACTCACTTCTTTCGAGAGAAACTCCTTCTCTAGAAATGATCCATTCTTAGCAACGAATGTCTTGCCTTCGGATCTGTGATAGAAGGTGTACCCAACAGTTTCCTTTGGGTATCCTATGAAGACACATTTCTCCGATTTGGGTTCGAGATTATCAGGTTGAAGCTTTTTCACATAAGCATCGCAGCCCCAAACTTTAAGAAACGACAACTTTGGTTTCTTGCCAAACCACAGTTCATATGGCGTCGTCTCAACGGATTTTGATGGTGCCCTATTTAATGTGAATGCGGCCGTCTCTAAAGCATAACCCCAAAATGATAGCGGTAAATCTGTAAGAGACATCATAGATCGCACCATATCTAGTAAAGTACGATTACGACGTTCGGACACACCATTGCGCTGTGGTGTTCCGGGTGGCATGAGTTGTGAAACTATTCCACAGTTTTTCAAATGTACACCAAACTCGTAACTCAAATATTCTCCTCCACGATCAGATCGTAGAAACTTTATTTTCTTGTTACGATGATTTTCAACTTCACTCTGAAATTCTTTGAACTTTTCAAATGTTTCAGACTTATGCTTCATTAAGTAGATATATCCATATCTGCTTAAATCATCTGTGAAGGTGAGAAAATAACGATATCCGCCTCGAGCCTCAATATTCATCGGACCACATACATCGGTATGTATGATTTCCAACAAATCTATTGCTCTCTCCATAGTACCGGAGAACGGTGTTTTAGTCATCTTGCCCATGAGGCACGGTTCGCAAGTACCAAGTGATTCATAATCAAGTGGTTCCAAAAGTCCATCAGTATGGAGTTTCTTCATGCGCTTTATACCGATATGACCTAAACGATAGTGCCACAAATAAGTTGCACTTTCATTATCAACTCTGCATCTTTTGGCTTCAACATTATGAATATGTGTATTACTACTATCGAGATTCAATAAGAATAGACCACTCTTCAAGGGTGCATGACCATAAAAGATATTACTCATATAAATAGAACAACCATTATTCTCTGATTTAAATGAATAACCGTCTCGCATTAAACAAGATCCAGATATAATGTTCATGCTCAACGCTGGCACCAAATAACAATTACTTAGGTCTAATATTAATCCCGAAGGTAGATGTAGAGGTAGCGTGCCGACTGCGATCACATCGACTTTGGAACCGTTTCCCACGCGCATCGTCACCTCGTCCTTAGCCAATCTTCGCTTAATCCGTAGCCCCTGTTTCGAGTTGCAAATATTAGCAACAGAACCAGTATCAAATACCCAGGTGCTACTGCGAGCATTGGTAAGGTACACATCAATAACATGTATATCACATATACCTTTGTTCACCTTGCCATCCTTCTTATCCGCCAAATATTTGGGGCAGTTCCGCTTCCAGTGACCAGTCTGCTTGCAGTAGAAGCACTCAGTTTCAGGCTTAGGTCCAGACTTGGGTTTCTTCTCTTGAGCAGCAACTGGTTTGCTGTTCTTCTTGAAGTTCCCTTTCTTCTTTCCTTTGCCCTTTTTCTTGAAACTAGTGGTTTTGTTAACCATCAACACTTGATGCTCCTTTTTGATTTCTACCTCCGCAGCTTTCAGCATTGCGAAGAGCTCGGGAATAGTCTTGTTCATCCCTTGCATATTATAGTTCATCACGAAGCTCTTGTAGCTTGGTGGCAGTGATTGGAGAATTCTGTCAATGACGCAATCATCCGGAAGATTAACTCCCAATTGAATCAAGTGATTATTATACCCAGACATTTTGAGTATATGCTCACTGACAGAACTGTTCTCCTCCATCTTGCAGCTATAGAACTTATTGGAGACTTCATATCTCTCAATTCGGGCATTTGCTTGAAATATTAACTTCAACTCCTGGAACATCTCATATGCTCCATGACGTTCAAAACGTCGTTGAAGTCCCGGTTCTAAGCCGTAAAGCATGGCACACTGAACTATTGAGTAGTCATCAGTTTTGCTCTGCCAGACGTTCATAACATCTGGTGTTGCTCCAGCAGCAGGCCTAGCACCCAGCGGTGCTTCCAGGACGTAATTCTTCTGTGCAGCAATGAGGATAATCCTCAAGTTACGGACCCAGTCCGTGTAATTGCTACCATCATCTTTCAACTTTGCTTTCTCAAGGAACGCATTAAAATTCAACGGAACAACAGCACGAGCCATCTATCTACAATCAACATAAACAAGCAAGATACTTCCAGGGACTAAGTTCATGATAAATTTTAAGTTCAATTAATCATATTACTAAAGAACTCCCACTTAGATAGACATCCCTCTAATCTTCTAAGTGATCACGTGATCCAAATCAACTAAACCATGTCCGATCATCACGTGAGATGGAGTAGTTTTATCGGTGAACATCATTATGTTGATCATATCTACTATATGATTCACGCTCGACCTTTCGGTCTCCGTGTTCCGAGGCCATATCTGCATATGCTAGGCTCGTCAAGTTTAACCTGAGTATTCTGCGTGCGCAACTGTTTTGCACCCGTTGTATTTGAACGTAGAGCCTATCACACCCGATCATCACGTGGTGTCTCAGCACGAAGAACTTTCGCAACGGTGCATACTCAGGGAGAACACTTCTTGATAATTTAGTGAGAGATCATCTTATAATGCTACCGTCAATCAAAGCAAGATAAGATGCATAAAAAGATAAACATCACATGCAATCAATATAAGTGATATGATATTGCCATCATCATCTTGTGCTTGTGATCTCCATCTCCGAAGCACCGTCATGATCACCATCGTCACCGGCGCGACACCTTGATCTCCATCATAGCATCGTTGTCGTCTCGCCAATCTTATGCTTCCACGACTATCACTACCGTTTAGTAATAAAGTAAAGCATTACATCGCGATTGCATTGCATACAATAAAGCGACAACCATATGGCTCCTGCCAGTTGCCGATAACTCGGTTACAAAACATGATCATCTCATACAATAAAAATCAGCATCATGCCTTGACCATATCACATCACAACATGCCCTGCAAAAACAAGTTAGACGTCCTCTACTTTGTTGTTGCATGTTTTACGTGGCTGCTACGGGCTTAAGTAAGAACCAATCTCACCTACGCATCAAAACCACAACGATAGTTTGTCAAATAGACTCCGTTTTAACCTTCGCAAGGACCGGGCGTAGCCATACTTGGTTCAACTAAAGTTGGAGAGGCAATCGCCCGCAAGCCATCTCTGTGCAAAGCACGTCGAGGGAACCGGTCTCGCGTAAGCGTACGCGTAAGGTTGGTCCGGGTCGTCTCGTCCAACAATACCGCCGAACCAAAGTATGACATGCTGGTAGGCAGTATGACTTGTATCGTCCACAACTCACTTGTGTTCTACTCGTCCATATAACATCAACATAAATAACCTAGGCTCGGATGCCACTGTTGGGTTTCGTAGTAATTTCAAAAATTTTCCTACGCACACACAGGATCATGTGATGCATAGCAACGAGGGGAGAGTATTGTCTACGTACCCAACGCAGACCGACTGCGGAAGCGATGACACGACGTAGAGGAAGTAGTCGTACATCTTCACGATCCAACCGATCAAGCACCGAAACTACGGCACCTCCGAGTTCGAGCACACGTTCAGCTCGATGACGATCCCCGGACTCCGATCCAGCAAAGTGTCGGGGAAGAGTTCCGTCAGCACGACGGCGTGGTGACGATCTTGATGAACTACAGCAGCAGGGCTTCGCCTAAACTCCGCTACAGTATTATCGAGGAATATGGTGGCAGGGGGCACCGCACACGGCTAAGGAATAGATCACGTGGATCAACTTGTGTCAACTTGTGTGTTTAGAGGTGCCCCTGCCTCCGTATATAAAGGAGGAGAGGAGGGGAGGCTGGCCGGCCAAAGGGGGGAGGCGCAGGAGAGTCCTACTCCCTCTGGGAGTAGGATTCCCCCTCCAATCCTAGTCCAACTAGGATTCCTCGGAGGGGAAAAGAGGAGGAGGGGGCCGGCCACCTCTCCTAGTCCTAATAGGACTGGGGGAAGGGGGGGCACGCAGCCCATCTAGGGCAGCCCCTTCTCTTTTCCACTAAGGCCCACTATGGCCCAAATAGCTCCCGGGGGGTTCCGGTAACCCTCCCGGTATTCCGGTAAAATCCCGATTTCACCCGGAACACTTCCGATATCCAAATATAGGCTTCCAATATATCAATCTTTACGTCTCGACCATTTCGAGACTCCTCGTCATGTCCGTGATCACATCCGGGACTCCGAACAACCTTCGGTACATCAAAATGCATAAACTCATAATATAACTGTCATCGTAACCTTAAGCGTGCGGACCCTACGGGTTCGAGAACAATGTAGACATGACCGAGACACGTCTCTGGTCAATAACCAATAGCGGGACCTGGATGCCCATATTGGCTCCTACATATTCTACAAAGATCTTTATTGGTCAGACCGCATAACAACATACGTTGTTCCCTTTGTCATCGGTATGTTACTTGCCCGAGATTCGATCGTCGGTATCCAATACCTAGTTCAATCTCGTTACCGGCAAGTCTCTTTACTCGTTCCGTAATACATCATCTCACAACTAACATATTAGTTGTAATGCTTGCAAGGCTTATGTGATGTGTATTACCGAGAGGGCCCAGAGATACCTCTCCGACAATCGGAGTGACAAATCCTAATCTTGAAATACGCCAACCCAACATCGACCATCGGAGACACCTGTAGTACTCCTTTATAATCACCCAGTTACGTTGTGACGTTTGGTAGTACCCAAAGTGTTCCTCCGGTAAACGGGAGTTGCATAATCTCATAGTCATAGGAACATGTATAAGTCATGAAGAAAGCAATAGCAACATACTAAACGATCGGGTGCTAAGCTAATGGAATGGGTCATGTCAATCAGATCATTCTACTAATGATGTGACCTCGTTAATCAAATAACAACTCATTGTTCATGGTTAGGAAACATAACCATCTTTGATTAACGAGCTAGTCAAGTAGAGGCATACTAGTGACACTATGTTTGTCTATGTATTCACACATGTATTATGTTTCCGGTAAATACACTTCTAGCATGAATAATAAACATTTATCATGATTATAAGGAAATAAATAATAACTTTATTATTGCCTCTAGGGCATATTTCCTTCAGTGTGTACATGCACAAATTTAGTAACATAGAACTAATAGCACTAAGGCCGTCCACTATGTATGCCAAAACCGGTGTAAAGACAACTGTTTCTACATCTTGCACCGATGCCCTGCACTGGCGAGCCGATGCAGCGAAAAAAAATCAGGGACCCGGACTCTAGAGCACCTAGTTGCTCTGATGCCTAGTTCTTTCGTGCCATAAGGATTTAGTATTTTACTGCTTGGCTGCTCGGATGTGTGGACCAAAGTTGGATGCACAAACTGTTGAAGCGGTGTCAAATAATTTTTTAATGACACCACTGATGAGATGGCAACATTTTTAGATACTAGGTACAAACTGTGACACCGTCTTAGGATGCGTTTGGTTGAAGGTGTCGTATGAATGGGTTGGGACCATGACAGTGTATAAATAACATCTAACAAATGATTTGTAACAACGAAAGAGGGTCTAACTGAAGGAAATATGCCTTAGAGGCAATAATAAAGTTGTTATTTATATTTCGTTATATCATGATAAATGTTTATTATTCATGCTAGAATTGTATTAACTGGAAACTTAGTACATGTGTGAATACATAGACAAAACATAGTGTCCCTAGTATGCCTCTACTTGACTAGCTTGTTAATCAAAGATGGTTAGGTTTCCTAACCATAAACATGTGTTGTCATTTGATGAACGGGATCACATCATTACAGAATGATGTGATGGACAAGACCCATCCATTAGCTTAGCATAATGATTGTTAAGTTTTATTGCTATTGCTTTCTTGATGACTTATACATGTTCCTCTAACTATGAGATTATGCAACTCCCAAATACCGGAGGAACACCTTGTGTGCTATCAAACGTCACAACGTTACTGGGTGATTATAAAGATGCTCTACAGGTGTCTCCGAAGGTGTTTGTTGAGTTGACATAGATCAAGAATAGGATTTGTCACTCTGTGTATCGGAGAGGTATCTCTGGGCCCTCTCGGTAATGCTCATCACTATAAGCCTTGCAAGCAATGTGACCTATGAGTTAGTTGCAGGATGAAGCATTACTGAACGAGTAAAGAGACTTTCCAGTATCGAGATTAATCTAGGTATGATGATACCAATGATCGAATCTCGGGCAAGTAACATACCGATGAAAAAGGGAACAACGTATGTTGTTGTGCGGTTTGACCGATAAAGATCTTCGTAGAATATGTAGGAGCCAATATGAGCATCCATGTTCCACTATTGGTTATTGATCAGAGATTGATAACCCACAAGGATAGGGGATCAATTGTAGCCTCTTTCGATAAGTAAGAGTGTCGAAGCCAACGAGGAGCTAAAGGCAGAACAGATATTCCCTCAAGTTCTATCGACCACCGATACAACTCTACGCACGCTTAACGTTCGCTTTACCTAGAACAAGTATGGAACTAGAAGTACTTTGTAGGTGTTGTTGGATAGGATTGCAAGATAATAAAGAGCACACAAATATAAACTAGGGGCTGTTTAGATAAAGAAGCAATGAAGTTAGTATAGTGAGTGTGGAAAAGTGGTGGTAGGAGTTGCGGAATTGTCCCTAAGTAATTGACTACTTTAATAGACCGATAGCAAGTTTTATGTGGGAGAGGCATAAGCTAACATACTTTCTCTTCTTGGATCATATGCACTTATGATTGGAACTCTAGGAAGCATCCGCAACTACTAAAGATCATTCAGGTAAAACCCAACCATAGCATTAAAGTATCAAGTCCTCTTTATCCCGTACGCCACAACCCCCTTACTCGGGTTTATGCTTCTGTCACTCAAGCAACCCACTATAAGCGAATCATGAACGTATTGCAACTTGCATGACACGGAGAGCACCATAGGACAGCAACATAACCACAAGCAAATTAAACCAATCATAGCAATTCATCAATCACCGGTAGGACAACGAAAATCTACTCAGACATCATAGGATGGCAACACATCATTGGATAATACTATAAAGCATAAAGCACCATGTTCAAGTAGAGGGTACAGTGGGTTGCGGGAGATTGGACCACTGTATATAGATGGGGGAAGGTGATCGAGATGTTGGTGAATATGGCGGAGGTGTTGGTGTAGATCGCGGTGATGATGATGGACCCTGGCAGTGTTCCGGTTGAAGGAAATATGCCCTAGAGGCAATAATAAAGTTATTATTTGTTTCCTTATTTCATGATAAATGTTTATTATTCATGCTAGAATTGTATTAACCGGAAACATAATACATGTGTGAATACATAGACAAACATAGTGTCACTAGTACGCCTCTACTTGACTAGCTCATTAATCAAAGATGGTTAAGTTTCCTTACCATAGACATGAGTTGTCATTTGATTAACGGGATCAAATCATTAGGAGAATGATGTGATTGACTTGACCCATTCCGTTAGCTTAGCACTTGATAGTTTAGTATGTTGCTATTGCTTTCTTCATGACTTATACATGTTCCTATGACTATGAGATTATGTAGCTCCTGCTTACCGGAGGAACACTTTGTGTGTTACCAAACGTCACAACATAACTGGGTGATTATAAAGGTGCTCTACAGGTGTGTTCGAAGGTACTTGTTGAGTTGACGTATTTTGAGATTAGGATTTGTCACTCCGATTGTCGGAGAGGTATCTCTAGGCCCTCTCGGTAATGCACATCACTATAAGCCTTGCAAGCAATGTAGCTAATGAGTTAGTTACAGGATGATGCATTACGTAACAAGTAAAGAGACTTGCTGGTATCTTGATTGAACTAGGCATTGAGATACCGACGATCGAATCTCGGGTAAGTAACATACCGATGACAAAGGGAACAACGTATGTTGTTATGTGGTTTGACCGATAAAGATCTTCGTAGAATATGTGGGAGCCAATATGAGCATCCAGGTTCCACTATTGGTTATTGACCGGAGACGTGTCTCGGTCATGTCTACATAGTTCTCGAACCCGTAGGGTCTGCACAGTTAAAGTTTGATGACGGTTATATTATGAGTTTATGTGTTTTGATGTTCGGAGTCCCGGATGTGATCACGGATATGACGAGGAGTCTCAAAATGGTCGAGACATAAGGATCGATTTATTGGACGACTATATTTGTGTCACGCCCAATATGCGACCCTATCCTAAAGGAACTCAAAGGTCCCACCAAGGATAGAAGCGCATATTGGAGACGCTTTTGCAAGGTGGATATCATTACATCATACCATTACATAATAGTTGGGGATACAAACAAGAGTCAAACAATGCCACAAGGGTACAACAATACATCATACATAAGAGCAACATCCGACTATGGATGAAACACAAACAGAAACTCGAACGACATCCACCCTGCTAGCCCAGGTTGCCGACCAGGAACCTATCCCCTGATCGAAGAAGAAGCATAAGAAGAACTCCAAAACAAGTAAACATTGCTCTCGCGTCATGATCATCGCAAAACCTGTACCTGCAACTGTTGTTGTAGTAATCTGTGAGCCACGAGGACTCAACAATCCCATTACTATGGGTACCAAGACTAGCAAAGCTTAATGGGTAAAGGAATGGATAAGTGGTGAGGTTGCAGCAGCAACTAAGCATATATGGTGGCTAACATACGCAAATAAGAGTGAGAAGAGAAACAAACGGGATGGTCGTGAAGCTAGCAATGATCAAGAAGTGATCCTGAAACTACTTACGTTCATACATAACCCAAAACCGTGTTCACTTCCCGGACTCCGCCGAAAAGAGACCATCACGGCTACACACGCAGTTGATGCATTTTAATTAAGTCAAGTGTCAAGTTCTCTACAACCGGATATTAACAAATTCCCATCTGCCACATAACCGCGGGCATGGCTCTCGAAAGTTTATACCCTGAAGGGGTGTCCCAACTTAGCCCATCACAAGCTCTCACGGTCAACGAAGGATATTCCTTCTCCCAGGAAGACCCGATTAGTCTCGGAATCCCGGTTTACAAGGCATTTCGACAATGGTAAAACAAGACCAAAAAGACCGCCCGGATGTGCCGACAAATCCCGATAGGAGCTGCACATATCTCATTCTCAGGGCACACCGGATAAGCCAAGCGTACAAGTACCAACATAACCCAAGTTGCCAAGGGACAGTCCCGCACGGTGCTCTAGTTTGGACCAACACTCATAGGAGCACTGGCCCGGGGGTAAATAAAGATGACCCTTGGGCTCCGGAAACCCAAGGGAAAAAGGCTTAGGTAGGCAAATGGTAAAACCAAGGTTGGGCCTTGCTGGAGGATCTTTATTCAAAGCGAACTGTCAAGGGGGTCCCATAAATCACCCAACCGCATAAGGAACACAAAATCAAGGAACATAACACCGGTATGACGGAAACTAGGGCAGCAAGAGTGGAACAAAACACCAGGCATAAGGCCGAGCCTTCCACCCTTTACCAAGTATATAGGTGCATTAATTAAATAAGAGATATTGTGATATCCCAACATAATCCTGTCCAGCATGGAGCAATCTTCAACTTCACCTGCAACTAACAATTCTATAAAAGGGGCCGAGCAAAAGCGGTAACATAGCCAAGCAATGGTTTGCTAGGAAGGGTGAAAAAGGTTAGAGGCTGACATGGCAAATTGGGAGGCTTGAAGAACAAGTGATAGGTAGCGCAGCATAGCGATAGAACAAAGCAACTAGCATAGCAATGATAGTACTAAGATCCAGGGTGACAATCATCTTGCCTGAAATCCCGCTAGGAAGAAGATCGAGTCCATGAAGAAGATGAAGCCATGAAGATGAACCAAGCGTAGACGAACAAATCCTCACGATCGCAACGAAACAGGAACTAACGAGAAGGAACACAACTGGAAAGAAGCAAACAACAAGGTAAACACACAACACATAGACATGGCATGATGCTCAACCAAGTATGATGCATGACAAGGCCATATGGTGCTACTCATGGCAAGAGATGATGCAAACAAGAACAACACATTAAAGCAAGTTTAAATGAGGTTGGAAACAACATATAACAAACCCGGTAAGTCCTCATATGCAAATTTCGAAATTGGTCCAGATCTGAATAAACCTTATGTTCAAGTTGTTAAACAGCAAGTTAAAGTGCACCAAGGTGATCTACACGAAATTCTAGTCAAGTTATATATAAAGTTCAATTAGTTCGGAGCTACGGCCTAGAAGATATGAGCAGAACAAGTTAAACATGGCATTGATGCAAAATGCATACAAACATCAAGCAAACACATTCAAAACAAGTATGCAACAAGATAAGATGAAACTACATGCAAATCTAATCAAGTTTCATATAGAGCACACTCCAAACGGAGCAACGGGGGAGCACATACACTCCAAACAAGATACAACAACAATCTGTCCAAAACAGCAACTAGGCATCTTGCAAGCATCAAAACAATATGCTACAACACATCATCATGAAAACAAAAGGCATGGACATGATGTACAGGTAAAGCATGACAAAACATGAACACTGAGCTATCTCTAGAAAACACTATAACATGCTCAAAAGGACATGGCAAGATTGCAAATAATAACAGTTTCACAGACTTGGCAGAAATCACTGGACATGGCAGCAATAACATCTGGTTGCAATGTTTAGAGCTATCAAACAACATGCTACAGGAACTTATCGTGGCAAACAAAGCCATGGCATGCTAGTACTAAAGAAAAAGAACAAAACTCCTTACTGAACTAATTCAAAGATAAACAGAAAAGGTGGTAGGATCCATGTAAACATGGCAAGTGATATGACAGATTCAGAATAACAGTACATGGCAGGAACAACGATAAGTTGGCATGTTGGTGAGCTTGTACCACTCTCCACAGAGCATTTCATGGCATGTGAAGTCAACCAACAATAATACGACATAATGATGAAGCTACACATGGCAAGAGAAAGTTCATAGTATGCATGGATCACTAGCAAAACTCATGGCAAAACTGAACTTAATGTTAACAGGCTGACAACAACATTATTTAGCAACTTTGGAGCATAATATCAACAAGATACATCAGGCTATAAATGCAAACAAGGGCATGGATGGATATAATATAACATGTATAACAAAACATCCTTAGTGTACATCTCCAGATTATGCATATAATAGCTTGTAGCAGGAGGTTTACATAGCATCATGATATAGCAGACTCAGCCTAGCAAAACAGTAACAACAAGTACCCTACTTCACGAGCTTGATGCACTCACCACAAGGCACACAAAAATACATGGATTGCACCACTGTAAACATGGCATGAATATGCTCCTAAAACATGTATACATCATGGTCAAAGGACGCACACACAAAATGCAATAAAAAAGACAAAACAACAAGTTATAACAGTCTCAGCAGGTTAACATTGTATAGCACTTCTGCAACGATGATTAGGGCATCAATATGGACTCAAACAAGCATTGCATAATGTAACAAAATGAATAGCATATCACAATGAACATTTTGACATATTATATGCATGATTCGGAGCAGCACACATGAAGTTATGACATGTCAAAGTGGGCACCAGAATGCAACAAATTTTGGGACTTGGTGGAAAAACGAAGTCAACCTCGTGGATCTGGATCCATATCTGGCGCGCACGGATCGAGGTTCACCAAAGCTCGGAGGAAGAATACGCCGGAGCTCAGGGAGGAGGCCGAAGAGAGTCGGGGCGGCGCAGACGGGCGCCGGCGGGCCGGATCCGGCGGCCCCCGGAGTCACAGCGCGAGATCCGGCCGGGGCGCTGCAGCAGGGCGGAGGCGAGGGCGCTGGCCGGCGGAGTGCGGCGCCGGGCGACGGAGTGGCGCCGGATGGGATCAGTGGGCTGTCGGGCGGCGCGGCGGCGCGCCGGCGATGGGCCGGTAGAGCGAACGTCTCGACCTCGCTCGGGGAGGCGCCTGGGCAAGCGGTGGCAGCGAGCGGGCCGCGCGGGCCCGACTCGGGCCCCACGGGCCGGCGGCGGCGGGAGCTGGTGCAGGCGCTACGTGGCCGCTATGGATTCATCGGGGCAGCGATGCTGGACGTGTTCGGCGTCGTCCGGACGTGTCCGGCAGCGTAGAGGAGGGTGGAGCTAGGGTTAGGGGTGGATTTGATCCAAAATTTCGGGGGAGAGGGAGTTTAAATAGGTAGGGTGAGCTAGGAGAGTCCAAATGAGGTGCGGTTTTTGCCCACACGATCGTGATCGAACGACCGAGAGCATGGAGGGGGTTTGGATGGGCTCATGGGCTGTGGTGAAGGGGGTCTGGGCTGCAAAGAGAGAGGGGTTTCGGGCTACGCGGTTAACCGTTGGGGCATCAAATGACCTTCAAATGGAACGAAATTTGACGGGCGGTCTACCGGTGCTATACCAAGGCCACTCGGCAAATCTAGACCATTCCTAGAACGTTTTTCTCCCGCTCACGAAACAAGGTCTAAGAGGTGCGACGGGCGCATGCGAGTGTGTCTGTGCTCAGAACGGACAACAGAGAGAACCGGGGGGACACTAACGGATGCAAGTTTTGAAAAACATGCAGATGAAATGCAGATGATGACATGGCAAAATGCAACACGCCAGAAAATGACATGGCAACAACGATGAATAGCTGGAAGACACCTGGCGCATCGGATCCGGGGCGTTACAACTCTCCTCCACTAACAAGAGATCTCGTCCCGAGATCTTAGGAACGAGACGGAAGAGAAAGAGGATGAGGTGAAGTAAGGACGCACGAGAAAAGATGAACAAAGTCGAGAGCACTCAGGTAGAAAAGATGAATGACGAATATGAAGAGAATGAAAAGCTCATGGAATAAGATAGACTCTGAAACCACTCCGAGTAGAACAAGATAGAGAAGGAATGAACCAAAAGAATTTGGGCAGCGCTCCGGCTGAAAATGGAAGGAATAAAACATGAACTTCACAAGATGGGATGACACTTGATGAGATGAACAACGCGATGCCTCCGGAAGAATTGAAATAGTGGAATGAAAAGAACTTAGAAGGAAGGATTGAATGGAGTTGTTGAGAAAATCAACAATGAAATAATAAGCTTGTTGTGGACTTATCAAAAACAACTCAAAACTTGAGGTGAAATTATACCACAACCAAATGTCTGAAAAGCTGAGAAGAACGAAGAAAATGCAAAACTCCACTTCAAAATAAAATGAAGAATTATTTGCACTTCAAGACGCGAGAAGAAAAGATACTTGAAATCCCCCAACAAAATCTTGATGAACTCTTGAAGAATGAGTTAAATAATGAAGAACCACCGTGAAGAACTCCGGTGACAAAAAGATGATGAGATAGAATGAAGGATGAAAGAATAAGATTAAAGATTGCGGTGATTTAGATGGGGGTTCTGACGAAATGGCCGAGGAAAATTTGAACTCCGGAAAAGAAAAGATGAAAACACTTGGAACTAGAATTTATTCATCAATAACAAACTCCGAAGCAAGGGATTGCTTGAAGATGATGAAATAAGAATAAGAATTACGTTATGCTTATCCTCATCAAATTTAATTGATGACAACCAGATTTGGCATGCAACTTATCCCCCTTGAAAAGGATTGAGGAGTATATGGCGCCACCTTTAGGAAGCTCTTCAGTGAACCACCGTTAGGATTGGAAAGAACGAATGGATTAAAATGATAATCATGGAAAAAGAATCTTGAACGAACCACCATAAGAATTCGAAAATGACTGATGAAAGAGAATGAATCACCGGGAAGAATTAGAAGAACAAATATGCTTGAGGGGATTTAGATGCAAAAGAACAAAGAGATAACAAGCTGATTTAAGTATATTTGACAAATGCACCGAGATAACTGGATAATGGTAGCTGAAATGTGAGGACGAAGAATTCTTCTGGAACATTGGCCTTCAGTGAAAAAAAACAGGAAAACAACTTCTGACATACTCCGGATGGGTAAGAAAGAATAACCGACAAACGGAATAATTCGAGAGGATAACATGAAGCTAGAACCACGAATCTTCGAGAGAACAGGCAAGATTTAAGAGGAACTCTTCTTCGGTCTTCAAATGACGACGAGAAACACTACCAAAATTGTTGAGATACTCCGGGAGAATGAAAACCGAAAAGGTTGAGCCAACAATGAAAAGGATTTGAAATTGACCTTGGAAAAGATCTGACTGATGAAATTCATACTTACGTAAAATTTGAAAAGAATTAGGGATGGCTCCAGAATAATTAGAAGAGTCAGGTAAGATCCTAGGAAAACACCTGTGGGTTAGGGCCCACTAAAAGAAAACACCGTAGAAAAAGATTGTTGAAGAGATAAATGATGCACCGGAACACTTAAAATATTTGAATGAGGTGACAACCTCAAATTAATTGGAACACAGACGAATCTCCTGAGATGTCTTCCAAACTCCGGAATGATTGAATGGCGAGAGGCAAACGAGCAAGGAGAACACTTGATCCAAGGAAAAGAATGTGATCAAGCCGGGAAAAAAAACTTGAATTGAGTCCACCGGAAAATAGATGAAGAATGTCAAACAAAAGAGAATTCACCGGTTGAAACAATTGACGAAAGACTGAAGAGGCTCCACACGAATGCAATTGATGCTCGAAACAGACTCAGGCTT
>NC_041387.1:65810699-65814993 GCF_002162155.2 Triticum dicoccoides | reverse complement strand
TTCAGGAAGAAGAGGGTGGGAGGGCGGGAAAACAAAGGCAACTTGGAAGGTAGAACCGACGAATAACTTGAAGAGTTGAAATAATTGAGAAAGCATGCAGAGACTTTGCACGAGTAGGATTGGTACTCGATTACGGACTCCGGCTCCGAGAATAAAAGGGGTGGGCGGGTGGGAAAAGAAAACAACTAAGGATTGAACTTGCAAAAACAGAGAAGGTCAAATTGACTTGACGAGAAAATGCACCGGATGAAAAGAGTTGAGAACCAACGCTCTAAAAACCAACTGCGTGATCCTAAAGAAAGTTGAGGGGGAAGAGGAGTAAGTCAAAACACCTACGTCAAGATTCCTCCCCAGAGCGACGAAGAGGCCGAGGAGTAAAAATAATTCCTACTCTCTGATATAATTAGACCCAGAAATAGTTTTCTTCTAGACTCGACAACGCCAACTACGAACAATCAAGGGTGGCTCCTATGGTCGGTTGAGGCTCTGATACCAACTTGTCACGCCCAATATGCGACCCTATCCTAAAGAAACTCAAAGGTCCCACCAAAGATAGAAGCGCATATTGGAGACACTCTTGCAAGGTGGATATCATTACATCGTACCATTACATAATAGTTGGGGATACATACAAGAGTCAAACAATGCCACAAGGGTACAACAATACATCATACATAAGAGCAACATCCGACTACGGATGAAACACAAACAGAAACTCAAACGACATCCACCCTGCTAGCCCAGGCTGCCGACCAGGAACCTATCCCCTGATCGAAGAAGAAGCATAAGAAGAACTCCAAAACAAGTCAACATCGCTCTCGCGCCATGATCATCGCAAAACCTGTACCTGCAACTGTTGTTGTAGTAATCTGTGAGCCACGAGGACTCAGGAATCCCATTACCATGGGTATCAAGACTAGCAAAGCTTAATGGGTAAAGGAATGGATAAGTGGTGAGGTTGTAGCAGCGACTAAGCATATATGGTGGCTAACATACGCAAATAAGAGCGAGAAGAGAAACAAACGGGACGGTCGTGAAGCTAGCAATGATCAAGAAGTGATCCTGAAACTACTGACATTCATACATAACCCAAAACCGTCTTCACTTCCCGGACTCCGCCGAAAAGAGACCATCACGGCTACACACGCAGTTGATGCATTTTAATTAAGTCAAGTGTCAAGTTCTCTACAACCGGATATTAACAAATTCCCATCTACCACATAACCACGGGCACGGCTCTCGAAAGTTTATACCCTGCAGGGGTGTCCCAACTTAGCCCATCACAAGATCTCACGGTCAACGAAGGATATTCCTTCTCCCAGGAAGACCCGATCAGTCTCGGAATCCTGGTTTACAAGACATTTCGACAATGGTAAAACAAGGCCAGCAAGACCGCCCGGATGTGCCGACAAATCCCGATAGGAGCTACACATATCCCGTTCTCAGGGCACACTGGATAAGCTAAGCGTACGAGTACCAACATAACCCAAGTTGCCAAGCGACGGTCCCACACGGTGCTCTAGTTTGGACCAACACTCAGAGGAGCACTGGCCCGGGGGTAAATAAAGATGACCCTTGGGCTCCGGAAATCCAAGGGAAAAAGGCTTAGGTAGGCAAATGGTAAAACCAAGGTTGGGCCTTGCTGGAGGAGCTTTATTCAAAGTGAACTGTCAAGGGGGTCCCATAAATCACCCAACCGCGTAAGGAACGCAAAATCAAGGAACATAACACCGGTATGACGAAAACTAGGGCAGCAAGAGTGGAACAAAACACCAGGCATAAGGCCGAGCCTTCCACCCTTTACCAAGTATATAGGTGTATTAATTAAATAAGAGATATTGTGATATCCCAACATAATCCTGTCCAGCATGGAGCAATCTTCAACTTCACCTGCAACTAACAATGCTATAAGAGGGGCTGAGCAAAAGTAGTAACATAGCCAAGCAACGGTTTGCTAGGAAGGGTGAAAAGGTTAGAGGCTGACATGGCAAATTGGGAGGCTTGAAGAACAAGTGATAGGTAGTGCAGCATAGCGATAGAACGAAGCAACTAGCATAGCAATGATAGTAGTGAGATCCTGGGTGACGGTCATCTTGCCTGAAATCCTGCTAGGAAGAAGAACGAGTCCATGAAGAAGATGAAGCCACGAAGACGAACCAAGCGTAGACGAACGAATCCTCACGATCGCAACGAAACAGGAACTAACGAGAAGGAGCACAACCGGAAAGAAGCAAACAACAAGGTAAACACACAACACATAGACATGGCATGATGCTCAACCAAGTATGATGCATGACAAGGCTATATGGTGCTACTCATGGCAAGAGATGATGCAAACAAGAACAACACATAAAAGCAAGTTTAAATGAGGCCGGAAACAACATATAACAAACCCGGTAAGTCCTCATATGCAAATTTCGAAATTGGTCCAGATCTGAATAAACCTTATGTTCAAGTTGTTAAACAACAAGTTAAAGTGCACCAAGGTGATCTACACGAAATTCTAGTCAAGTTATATATAAAGTTCAATTAGTTCGGAGCTACGGCCTAGAAGATATGAGCAAAACAAGTTAAACATGACATTGATGCAAAATGCATACAAACGTCAAGCAAACACATTCAAAACAAGGATGCAACAAGATAAGATGAAACTACATGCAAATCTAATCAAGTTTCATATAGAGCACACTCCAAACGGAGCAACGGGGGAGCACATACACTCCAAACAAGATACAACAACAATCTGTCCAAAACAGCAACTAGGCATCTTGCAAGCATCAAAACAATATGCTACAGCACATCATCATGAAAACAAAAGGCATGGACATGATGTACAGGTAAAGCATGACAAAACATGAACACTGAGGTATTTCCAGAAAACAGTATAACATGCTCAAAAGGACATGGCAAGATTGCAAATAATAACAGTTTCACAGACTGACAGAAATCAATGGACATGGCAGCAATAACATCAGGTTGCAATGTTTAGAGCTATCAGACAACATGCGACGGGAACTTATCATGGCAAACAAAGGCATGGCATGCTAATACTAAAAACAAAGAACAAAACTACCTTACTGAACTAATTCCAAAGATCAACAGAAAAGATGGTAGGATCCATGCAAACATGGCAAGTGATATGACAGATTCAGAATAACAGTACATGGCCGGAACAATGATAAGTAGGCATGTTGGTGAGCTTGTACCACTCTCCACAGAGCATTTCATGGCATGTGAAGTGAACCAACAGTAAGATGACATAATGATGAAGCTACACATGGCAAAATAAAGTTCATAGGGTGCATGGATCACTAGCAAAACTCATGGCAAAACTGAACTTAATGTTAACAGGCTGACCGCAACATTATTTAGAAACTTTGGAGCATGATATCAACAAGATACAACAGGACATAAATGCAAACCGGGGCACAGATGGATAGACATAACATGTATAACAAAACATCCTTAGTGAACATCTCGAGATTATGCATAGAATGACTTGTAGCAGGAGGTTTACATAGCATCATGATATAGTAGACTCAGCCTAGCAAAACAGTAACAACAAATACCCTACTTCACGAGCTTGATGCACTCACCACAAGGAACACAAAAATACATGGATTGCACCACTGTAAACATGGCATGAATTGCTCCTAAAACATGTAGACATCATGCTCAAAGGACGCACACACAAAATGCAATGAAAAAGACAAAACATCAAGTTATAACAGTCTCAGCAGGTTAACATCATATAGCACTCTTTCAACGATGATTAGGGCATCAAGATGGACTGAAACAAGCATGGCACAATGTAACAAAATGAATATCATATCACAATAAACATTTTGACATAGTATATGCATGATTCGGAGTAGCACACATGAAGTTATGGCATGTCAAAGTGGGCACCAGAATGCAACAAACTTTGGGACTTGGTGGAAAAACAAAGTCAACCTCGTGGATCTGGATCCAGATCTGGCGCGCGCGCGGATCAAGGTTCACCGAAGCTCGGAGGAAGAAGATACCGGAGCTCGGGGAGGAGGCCGGAGAGGGTCGGGGAGGCGCGGACGGTCGCTGGCGGGCCGGATCCGGCGGCCCCCGGAGTTGCAACGCGAGATCCGGCCGGGGCGCTGCAGCAGGGCGAAGGCGAGGGCGCTGGCCGGTGGAGGGTGGCGCCGGACGACGGAGCGGCGCCGGATGGGCTCGGCAGGCTAGCGGGCAGCGCGCCGGCGCGCCGGCGACAGGGCGGCGGAGTGAACGGCTCGACCTCGCTCGGGGAGGCGCCTGGGCGAGC
>NC_041387.1:65776596-65810300 GCF_002162155.2 Triticum dicoccoides | reverse complement strand
CGCCACGTGGCTGCGACGGATTTGTCGGGGCGGCGGCGCTGGACGTGTCCGGCGTCATCCGGACGTGTCCGGCGGCGCAGAGGAGGGTGGAGCTAGGGTTAGGGGTGGATTTGATCCGAAATTTCGGGGGAGAGGGAGTTTAAATAGGTAGGGGGAGCTAGGAGAGTCCAAATGAGGTGCGGTTTTCGCCCACACGACCATGATCGAATGACCGAGAGCATGGAGGGGGTTTGGACAGGCTCATGGGCTATGGTGAAGGGGGGCTGGGCTGCAAAGAGAGAGGGGTTTCTGGGCTACGCGGTTAACCGTTGGGGCATCAAACGACCTCCAAATGGAACGAAATTTGACAGGCGGTCTACCGGTGCTATACCAAGGCCACTCGGCAAATCTCGGCCTATTCCGAGAATGTTTTTCTCCCGCTCATGAAACAAGGTCTGAGGTGCGACGGGCGCGTGCGAGTGTGTCTGTGCTCAGAACAGACAACGGAGAGAACCGGGGGGAAACGAACGGATGCATGTTTTGAGAAACATGCAGATGACATGCAGATGATGACATGGCAAAATGCAACATGCCAGCAAATGACATGGCAACAACGACGAATAGCTGGAAGACACCTGGCGCATCGGATCCGGGGCGTTACAACTTGGACACCGGAATGGTTCCGGGTGAGATTGGGACAATACCGGAGCACCGGGAGGTTATTAGAACCCCCCGGGAGGTATATGGGCCTTAATGGTCTTTAGTGGAAAGGAGGGGAAAGGAGCAAGGGAGGGGGCATGCCCCCCCAAGCCCAATTCGAATTGGGAAGGGGCCCGGCCCCCCTTTCCTTCCTCCCTCCTTCCTCTTCCTTCCCTCTCCCTCTCCAAATAGGAAAAGTTGGAGTCCTACTCCCGGTGGGAGTAGGACTCCCCCCTTGGGCACGCCTCCTCCTCCTGGCCGGCCCTCTCCTCTTCTCCTTTATATGCGGAGGAAGGGGGCACCCCATATACACAACAATTGATCCCTTGGATCTCTTAGCCGTGTGCGGTGCCCCCCTCCACCATAATCCACCTCGACAATATCGTAGCAGTGCTTAGGCGAATCCCTGCATCGGTAGACCATCATCATCATCACCACGCCGTCGTGCTGACGGAACTCTCCCTCAAAGCTTGGCTGGATCAGAGTTCGAGGGACGTCATCGAGTTGAACATGTGCAGAACTCGGAGGTGCCATGCGTTCGGTACTTGATCGGTCGAATCGTGAAGACGTACGACTACATCAACCGCGTTGTGTTAACGCTTCTGCTTTCGGTCTACGAGGGTACGTGGACACACTCTTCCCTCTCGTTGCTATGCATCACCATGATCTTGCATGTGCGTAGGATTTTTTTGAAATTACTACGTTCCCCAACAGTGGCATCCGAGCCAGGTTTATGCATAGATGTTATATGCACGAGTAGAACACAAGTGAGTTGTGCGCGATACAAGTCATACTACTTACCAGCATGTCATACTTTGGTTCGGCGGTATTGTTGGATGAACCGGCCCGGACCGACATTACGCCTACGCTTACGCGAGACTGGTTTTACCGTCGTGCTTTGCACACAGGTGACTAGCGGGTGTCAGTTTCTCCAACTTTGTTTGAACCGAGCGTGGCTACGCCCGGTCCTTGAGAAGGTTAAAACAACACTAACTTGAAAAAGTATCGTTGTGTTTTTGACGTGTAGGTAAGAACGGTTCTTGCTCAGCCCGTAGCAGCCATGTAAATCTTGCAACAACAAAGTAGAGGACGTCTAACTTGTTTTTGCAGGGCATGTTGTGATGTGATATGGTCAAGGCATGATGCTATATTTTATTGTATGAGATGATCATGTTTTGTAATCGAGTAATCGGCAACTGGCAGGAGCCATATGGTTGTCTCTTTATTGTATGCAATGCAATCGCCCTATAATTCTTTACTTTATCACTAAGCGGTAGCGATAGTCGTAGAAGCAATAGTTGGCGAGACGACAACGATGCTACGATGGAGATCAAGGTATCACGCCGGTGACGATGGTGATCATGACGGTGCTTCAGAGATGGAGATCACAAGCACAAGATGATGATGGCCATATCATATCACTTATATTGATTGCATGTGATGTTTATCTTTTATGCATCTTATCTTGCTTTGATTGACGGTAGCATTATAAGATGATCTCTCACTAAATTTCAAGATAAAAGTGTTCTCCTTGAGTATGCACCATTGCCAAAGTTCGTCGTGCCCAGACACCACGTGATGATCGGGTGTGATAAGCTCTACGTCCATCTACAACGGGTGCAAGCTAGTTTTGCACACGCAGAATACTTAGGTTAAACTTGACGAGCCTAGCATATGCAAATATGGCCTCGGAACACTGAGACCGAAAGGTCAAGCGTTAATCATATAGTAGATATGATCAACATAGTGATGTTCACCATTGAAAACTACTCCATTTCACGTGATGATCGGTTATGGTTCAGTTGATTTGGATCATGTGATCACTTAGATGATTAGAGAGATGTCTATCTAAGTGGGAGTTCTTAAGTAATATGATTAATTGAACTTAAATTTATCATGAACTTAGTACCTGATAGTATTTTGCTTGTCCATGTTTGCTGTAGATAGATGGCCCGTGCTGTTGTTCCATTGAATTTTAATGTGTTCCTTGAGAAAGCAAAGTTGAAAGATGATGGTAGCAATTACACGGACTGGGTCTATAACTTGAGGATTATCCTCATTGCTGCACAGAAGAATTACGTCCTGGAAGCACCGCTGGGTGCCAGGCCTGCTGCAGATGCAACTGACGATGTTAAGAATGTCTGGCAGAGCAAAGCTGATGACTACTCTATAGTTCAGTGTGCCATGCTTTACGGCTTAGAACCAGGACTTCAACGATGTTTTGAACGTCATGGAGCATATGAGATGTTCCAGCAGTTGAAGTTAATATTTCAAGTAAATGCCCGAATTGAGAGATATGAAGTCTCCAATAAGTTCTATAGCTGCAAGATGGAAGAGAATAGTTCTGTCAGTGAACATATACTCAAAATGTCTGGGTATAACAATCACTTGATTCAACTAGGAGTTAATCTTCCTAATGATAGTGTCATTGATAGAATTCTTCAATCACTGCCACCAAGCTACAAGAGCTTCATGATGAACTATAATATGCAAGGGATGAACAAGACAATTCCCGAGCTCTTCGCAATGCTAAAGGCTGCGGAGGTAGAAATCAAGAAGGAGCATCAAGTGTTGATGGCCAACAAGACCACCAGTTTCAAGAAAAAGGGTAAAGGGAAGAAGAAGGGGAACTTCAAGAAGAACAGCAAACAAGTTGCTGCTCAAGAGAAGAAAATCAAGTCTGGACCTAAGCTTGAGATTGAGTGCTTCTACTGCAAGCAGACTGGTCACTGGAAGAGGAACTGCCCCAAGTATTTGGCGGATAAGAAGGATGGCAAGGTGAACAAAGGTATATGTGATATACATGTTATTGATGTGTACCTTACTAGAGCTCGCAGTAGCACCTGGGTATTTGATACTGGTTCTATTGCTAATATTTGCAACTCGAAACAGGGACTACGGATTAAGCAAACACTGGCTAAGGATGAGGTGACGATGCGCGTGGGAAATGGTTCCAAAGTAGATGTGATCGCCGTCAGCACGCTACCTCTACATCTACCTTTGGGATTAGTTTTAGACCTAAATAATTGTTATTTGGTGCCAGCGTAGAGCATGAACATTATATCTGGATCTTGTTTGATGCGAGACGGTTATTCATTTAAATCTGAGAATAATGGTTGTTCTATTTATATGAGTAATATCTTTTATGGTCATGCACCCTTGAAGAGTGGTCTATTTTTTATGAATCTCGATAGTAGTGATACACATATTCATAATGTTGAAGCCAAAAGATGCAGAGTTAATAATGATAGTGCAACTTATTTGTGGCACTGCCGTTTGGGTCATATTGGTGTAAAGCGCATGAAGAAACTCCTAACTGATGGACTTTTGGAATCACTTGATTATGAATCACTTGGTACTTGTGAACCATGCCTCATGGGCAAGATGACTAAAACGCCGTTCTCCAGAACTATGGAGCAAGCAACTGATTTGCTGGAGATCATACATACTGATGTATGTGGTCCAATGAATGTTGAGGCTTGCGGCGGGTATCGTTATTTTCTCACCTTCATAGATGATTTAAGCAGATATGGGTATATCTACTTAATGAAACATAAGTCTGAAACATTTGAAAAGTTCAAAGAATTTCAGAGTGAAGTTGAAAAACATCGTAACAAGAAAATAAAGTTTCTACGATCTGATCGTGGAGGAGAATATTTGAGTTACGAGTTTGGTTTACATTTGAAACAATGCGGAATAGTTTCGCAACTCACGCCACCCGGAACACCACAGCGTAATGGTGTGTCCGAATGTCGTAATCGTACTTTACTAGATATGGTGCGATTTATGATGTCTCTTACTGATTTATCGCTATCATTTTGGGGTTATGCTTTAGAGATAGCTGCATTCACGTTAAATAGGGCACCATCAAAATCCGTTGATACGACGTCTTATGAACTGTGGTTTGGCAAGAAACCAAAGTTGTCGTTTCTTAAAATTTAGGGATGCGATGCTTATGTGAAAAAGCTTCAACCTGATAAGCTCGAACCCAAATCGGAGAAATGTGTCTTCATAGGATACCCAAAGGAAACTGTTGGGTACACCTTCTATCACAGATCTGAAGGCAAGACATTCGTTGCCAACAATGGATCCTTTCTAGAGAAGGAGTTTCTCTCGAAAGAAGTGAGTGGGAGGAAAGTAGAACTTGATGAGGTAACTGTACCTGCTCCCTTATTGGAAAATAGTTCATCACAGAAACCGGTTCCTGTGACGACTACACCAATTAGTGAGGAAGCTAATGATATTGATCATGAAACTTCAGATCAAGTTAATACCAAACCTCGTAGGTCAATCAGAGTAAGATCCGCACCAGAGTGGTACGGTAATCCTATTCTGGAGGTCATGTTACTTGACCATGGCGAACCTACGAACTATGACGAAGCGATGATGAGCCTAGATTCCGCAAAATGACTTGAGGCCATGAAATCTGAGATGGGATCCATGTATGAGAACAAAGTATAGACTTTGGTTGACTTGCCCGATGATCGGCAAGCCATCGAGAATAAATGGATCTTCAAGAAGAAGACTGAAGCTGATGGTAATGTTACTATCTACAAAGCTCGACTTGTTGCGAAAGGTTTTCGACAAGTTCAAGGGTTGACTACGATGAGACTTTCTCACCCGTAGCGATGCTTAAGTCCGTCCGAATCATGTTAGCAATTGACGCATTTTATGATTATGAAATTTGGCAAATGGATGTCAAAACTGCATTCCTGAATGGATTTCTGGAAGAAGAGTTGTATATGATGCAACCAGAAGGTTTTGTCAATCCAAAAGGTGTTAACAAAGTGTGCAAGATCCAGCAATCCATTTAGGGACTGGTGCAAGCCTCTCGGAGTTGGAATAAACGCTTTGATAGTGTGATCAAAGCATATGATTTTATACAGACTTTTGGAGAAGCCTGTATTTACAAGAAAGTGAGTGGGAGCTCTGTAGCATTTCTAATATTATATGTGGACGACATATTGTTGATTGAAAATGATATAGAATTTCTGGATAGCATAAAAGGATACTTGAATAAAAGTTTTTCAATGAAAGATCTCGGTGAAGCTGCTTATATATTGGGCATCAAGATCTATAGATATAGATCAAGACGCTTAATTGGACTTTCACAAAGTACATACCTTGATAAAGTTTTGAAAAAGTTCAAAATGGATCAAGTAAAGAAAGGGTTCTTGCCTGTAATACAAGGTGTGAAATTGAGTTAGACTCAATGCCCGACCACTATAGAAGATAGAGAGAAAATGAAAGATGTTCCCTATGCTTCAGCCATAGGCTCTATCATGTATGCAATGATGTGTACCAGACCTGATGTGTGCCTTGCTATTAGTTTAGCAGGGAGGTACCAAAGTAATCCAGGAGTGGATCACTGGATAGCGGTCAAGAACATCCTGAAATACCTAAAAAGGACTAAGGATATGTTTCTCGTTTATGGAGGTGACAAAGAGCTAGTCATAAATGGTTACGTCAATGCAAGCTTTGACACTAATCCGAATGATTCTAAATCGCAAACCGGATACGTGTTTATATTGAACGGTGGAGCTGTCAGTTGGTGTAGTTCTAAACAATGTGTCGTGGCGGGATCTACATGTGAAGCGGAGTACATAGCTGCTTCGGAAGCAGCAAATGAAGGAGTCTGGATGAAGGAGTTCATATCCGATCTAGGTGTCATACCTAGTGCATCGGGTCCAATGAAAATCTTTTGTGACAATACTGGTGCAATTGCCTTGGCAAAGGAATCCAGATTTCACAAGAGAAGCAAGCACATCAAGAGACGCTTCAATTCCATCCGGGACCAAGTCCAGGTGGGAGACATAGAGATTTGCAAGATACATACAGATCTGAATGTTGCATACCCGTTGACTAAGCCTCTTCCACGAGCAAAACATGATCAACATCAAGGCTCCATGGGTGTTAGAATCATTACTATGTAATCAAGATTATTGACTCTAATGCAAGTGGGAGACTGAAGGAAATATGCCCTAGAGGCAATAATAAAGTTATTATTTATTTCCTTATTTCATGATAAATGTTTATTATTCATGCTAGAATTGTATTAACCGGAACATAATACATGTGTGAATACATAGAAAAACATAGTGTCACTAGTATGCCTCTACTTGACTAGCTCGTTAATCAAAGATGGTTAAGTTTCCTAACCACAGACATGAGTTGTCATTTGATTAACGAAATCACATCATTAGGAGAATGATGTGATTGACTTGACCCATTCCGTTAGCTTAGCACTTGATCGTTGAGTATGTTGCTATTGCTTTCTTCATGACTTATACATGTTCCTATGACTATGGGATTATGTAACTCCCGCTTACCGGAGGAACACTTTGTGTGCTACCAAATGTCACAACATAACTAGGTGATTATAAAGGTGCTCTACAGGTGTCTCCAAAGGTACTTGTTGAGTTGACATATTTCAAGATTAGGATTTGTCACTCCGATTGTCGAAGAGGTATCTCTGGGCCCTCTCGGTAATGCACATCACTATAAGCCTTGCAAGCAATATAGCTAATGAGTTAGTTACGGGATGATGCATTACGTAACGAGTAAAGAGACTTGCCGGTAACGAGATTGAACTAGGTATTGAGATACCGACGACTGAATCTCGGGCAAGTAACATACCGATGACAAAGGGAACAATGTATGTTGTTATGCGGTTTGACCGATAAATATCTTTGTAGAATATGTGGGAGCCAATATGAGCATCCAGGTTCCGCTATTTGTTATTGACCGGAGACGTGTCTCGGTCATGTCTACATAGTTCTCGAACCAGTAGGGTCCGCACGCTTAAAGTTCGATGACGGTTATATTACGAGTTTATGTGTTTTGATGTACCAAAGGTAGTTCGGAGTCCCGGATGTGATCACGGACATGACTAGGAGTCTCGAAATGGTCGAGACATAAAGATCGATATATTGGACGACTATATTTGGACACTGGAATGGTTCCGGGTGAGATTGGGACAATACCGGAGCACCGGGAGGTTATCGGAAACCCCCGGGAGGTATATGGGCCTTAATGGGCTTTAGTGGAAAGGAGGGGAAATGAAGGGAGGGGGCGTGCCCCCCCAAGCCCAATCCGAATCGGGAAGGGGGCCGCCCCCCTCCCCCCCGAAGCCTAATCCGAATTGGGAAGGGGGCCGGCCCCCCTTTCCTTCCTCCCTCCTTCCTCTTCCTTCCCTCTCCCTCTCCAAATAGGAAAAGGAGGAGTCCTCACTACAAAAAAATACACTTCCGTGATGATACGTGTTTGTCACAGTAGGTCGCGTTTTCTGTCATGCATGTACATCCATGACGATTTTATGACAGAATCAAGATAGTCATACCTGTGCTGTCGTAGGAGTGTTCCATGACATTACCAAAATTATCATCATGGAAGTGTCCACTTTCATGATGATAAATCCCGTGTCATAGAAGTGCTTTCGTCAAGGGTGACCGACACGTGGCATCCACCATAACGGGACGACGTTAACCGCTGTTAACCTATCGGGTCCAGTTTTTGGATCCGATAACCCGCTAACAGCCATGACCAATGCCAATTTTCCACGTGTAAAATCATCATTGGCTGGAGGAAACACGTGTCAGCTCCGCGTTGGCACATGTGTCACTTATCCAACGGTCGAGATGAGCCTATGATATGTTGACACGTGGACCGGCCCAAAAACTGCCCATAAAGTTTAAATGGGCTGGCCCAACCGAAGGCCCATAAGATTTAGCGGACCATAATGGGCCGGCCCAGCTAAAGGCCCACAAGATTTTGCAGACCATAATGGGCCAGCCCAGCTAAAGGCCCACAAAATTTAGCGGACCATAATGGGCCGGCCCAGCTAAAGGCCCACACGATTTTGCAGACCATAATGGGCCGGCCCAGCTAAAGGCCCACAAGATTTTGCGGACCACAATGGGCCGGCCCAGCTAAAGGCCCACAAGATTCTACAGACCATAATGGGCCGGCCCAGCTAAAGGCCCACAAGATTTTACGGACCACAATGGGCCGGCCCAGCTAAAGGCCCACAAGATTCTGCAGACCATAATGGGCCGGCCTAGCTAAAGGCCCAACATTCTCTGTCAAATCGTCCCGTCAATGGCCTGTCCTAAACTTGTCATCAACGCGGCCCATGGTCACTTCTGGCCCGTTAACAGTCCGCTAAGTAATTGGGCCGAATTACAGCCCAGTGTATTTTCGGCCTGTTAAAGGTCCTCCTTCATTTGGGCCCATTTACAGGCCATCAAAACTTTCAGCCCATAAACGACCGTGAAGGATTTGGGTCATATTCAGCCATGTCAGACATTCGGCCTGTTAGAGTCCCACTATAGATTTGGGCCACTTTCGGCTTGTTGTCATTTTCGGCCTGTTAACGTTGGATGAAAATCATGGGCCATATTTGGCCCAACGTCATATTGGGCCCATTAATAGCCCATATAAAAATGACGATAAACTAGCCCGACCGAAGTTCCGGCCTGTTAAAGGCCCGTGTATTAGGTCGGCGCATTTACGGCCCGTCCGAATTTCGGCCTGTCAAAGATCCGCATCGTAAATGAGCCACCATTTCGGCCTGCTAAGACCAGTGGGTTATTTGGCACAATCAGGGCCCAATCTCACTTTCGGTCTATTAAAGGCCCATGTTTTTTATGGGCTCGAGATATTTACACCTGTAAACGGCCTAGTTTTACTGAGGGCCCAAATTATGTTTAAGCCTGTTAAAGGCCCACTATGGGCACACGCCTACCAGAAAAATATGAAAGCTTATGCTGATTTAGGCCATAATCATTTTTAGCCCAATTGGAATGGGCCCAACGAATGTTGGCATGTTGGGCTCCTATGAAGCTTTCGGCCGAATACATTACTAAGATAAACCTACAGTATACAAAAATAGCGTCGCAATTACCGCAGCCTGTGGCAGCATCATAAATGTTGTATCACAACAAAATAAATTCCAACCATACAACAAAAGACATGTCGGCATAAAGTTTACAGTCCTTCCAGATAAAAGCACCATCAGATGTATAGAAGCACAAATCATTTGACCTGAGTGCTAATGTTTCAGGCTGTAGAATCTGATGGAGCAGCACGATCTTCACCTTTTTTCTGCCATTGCTCTTGAACAACGAAGCGAATGTCAGATAGTCTGGTTTCAAAACCATTCATATCTTGACGAGATTTGTCAACCACTATTCTTGTTTCCGAAACGACATCCATTAGGGATTGGACTTGTGTCTGGAGCATAGATATATCACTCTGTCTAGCAGGAAGATTTTGTTCAGTAGGCGATTTGGACGAGGTTACCTTGACAACCAACCCAGAATTACGCAGGAAGGTGCTTTTTGCACTGTTAGCCTGATGCACTGCAGCAAGAGGTGACATTGTGCCTGTGGTAGCCTCGTCACCTTCAGGTGGTTATGGCTGTTCAATTATTTGTTCCATAGCTTCCTGAAAGTTTGAAATTGTAGATTAGTGTACCAGATAAGTTACTAATGAGATAAAAACAAACAAAGTAGGTTAAATGTTTATACCTATAACTTATTTTGGTGAACTTAATACATTAGCATGTATTGTAGTGCCAACTACATAATAAAATCACTTTCGGAACATATGTCCAATGTAGCATGCCTACTGTATTGTCTATTTCCTCACATTCGTTGTCATCTAAGGATAAAGAGACATGGTTTAAAGTAGGATTAACATAGTATGACATCATTCCTATCATGGGCAAACAGATATAAAACAAACAGGCTATTTTATCATTGTGTGCGCACGTGAACATAACAACTAGATTACAGATCAAGACCAAAAGAATATCCTTCATCTCTTTTAAACCATGTAAGGTGAAATGATACGTTAAGACAACTGTGTATAAAAGTGAACAGAGTAACTGACATTGGCTGCAAACCAAGTAGTTAAATGAACACATCACAGTACCAATCAATTCAAAGGCAGGAGGAGTAAGGACTTACAACAGCGGCTTGAACTGGTGTTCTCATGCCCTTCATCTTGATGGTGTCGCAATCCTTGAAGATTTGCACTGCATTCGGTTCAGGTTCTTTTTGGTCCGCACGGGCTTTCCTCTGTATTTGGAACAAGTCAATATAGATACGATAATATGGCACAAAAAAAGAAGGAAGTAGCAGCTATTTACAAGAGCCTCACAATGTGCAATATAGCTACGAGATCTTGTTGTCTGTTGGAATTTCACTTTAGAACGGTTGGTTTTATTCTTCAAACAGTTAGCCTAGAAGAAGATACACTTGTAAGGCACATACATAAATACAAGTTCCATATGTGGTCTGATCAAATATATAGCCTACCTGATACTTTGGACCAAACCAGTGTTTAACGAGGGCTGTCCAGTCTTCATCTGTAATATATTCCACTGGAGAAGTTTGGGCGATTTCATTGTTAGCCTTGCCTTCAAAGTGAGATTTTCTAAGGTGGTACCGATATTGTCGCAGAGCAGACTGAAAAACATGAGTGCATGCTTGTTTAGTTGCATCATCTTTTGCATCCAACTTGAACCTCATCTGTTGAAAAAAGAATGTGAGTCTTATTAGGAGGAAGCTAGAAAGTATGGGACATAGCAAGACAATATTACTAATTGCGATGAATAACATTACTTATGGATAAATGGTCAAGTGATGTCTACTACACAACCTTCTTCTTGTAGACGTTGTTGGGCCTCCAAGTGCAGAGGTTTGTAGGATAGTAGCAAATTTCCCTCAAGTGGATGACCTAAGGTTTATCAATCCATGGGAGGCGTAGGATGAAGATGGTATCTCTCAAACAACCCTGCAACCAAATAACAAAGAGTCTCTTGTGTCCCCAACACACCCAATACAATGGTAGATTGTATAGGTGCACTAGTTCGGCGAAGAGATGGTGATACAAGTGCAATATGGATGGTAGATATAGGTATTTGTAATCTGAAAATATAAAAACAGCAAGGTAACTAATGATAAAAGTGAGCGTAAACGGTATTGCAATGGTAGGAAACAAGGCATAGGGTTCATAGTTTCACTAGTGCAAGTTCTCTCAACAATAATAACATAATTGGATCATATAACTATCCCTCAACATGCAACAAAGAGTCACTCCAAAGCCACTAATAGCGGAGAACAAACGAAGAGATTATGGTAGGGTACAAAACCACCTCAAAGTTATTCTTTCGGATCGATCTATTCAAGAGTTCGTACTAGAATAACACCTTAAGACACAAATCAACTAAAACCCTAATGTCACCTAGATACTCCATTGTCACCTCAAGTATCCGTGGGCATGATTATACGATATGCATCACACAATCTCAGATTCATCTATCCAACCAACACAAAGTACTTCAAAGAGTGCTCCAAAGTTTCTACCGGAGAGTCAAGACGAAAACATGTGCCAACCCTTATGCATAGGTTCATGGGCGGAACCCGCAAGTTGATCACCAAAACATACATCAAGTGGATCACGTGATATCCCATTGTCACCACAGATAAACACGGCAAGACATACATCAAGTGTTCTCAAATCCTTAAAGGCTCAATCCGATAAGATAACTTCAAGAGGAAAACTCAATTTATCACAAGAGAGTAGGGGGGGGGGGAGAAACATCATAACATCCAACTATAATAGCAAAGCTCGTGATACATCAAGATCGTGCCATAGAGAGAACACGAGAGAGAGAGATCAAACACATAGCTACTGGTACATACCCTCAGCCCTGAGGGTGAACTACTCCCTCCTCATCATGGAGAGCGTCGGGATGATGAAGATGGGCACCGTTGAGGGATCCCCCCTCCGGCAGGGTGCCGGAACGGGCGCCCGAGAGGTTTTTGGTGGCTACAGAGGCTTGCGGCGGCGGAACTCCCGATCTATCTTCTATTCTGATGGTTTTAGGGTATATGTGAATATATAGGCGAAATAAGTCGGTCGGGGGAGCCTCGAGGGGCCCATGAGGGTGGAGGGCGCTCCTAGGGGGGTGGGTAAGGATGGCAATTTTATCCATGGACATGGATATCCATGGATATCCGACCTGAATGGATAGGGTTTGGATATGCTTTTGTGTCCATGGGCGGCGCCCAAACCCGACCCGATTGTTCATGGGTAGGGCATGGATATAATCTTGTACCCATGGATATACCCATACCCGACCCGATAGTATGACTTAATGGGAAAAAATATGCTATCCCTGCTCCACGTTCACATGTCCCACTGCAATTTTACACTTTTTTTATCTAAAACATGCATAAGAAATTACACAATCCCCATCGTAACTTTTATAAGTTGATAGTCAATCCCCTCCATAACATACTCCAACACCCCTTCCCTTATTTTTATCTCCTTCTTAAATGACTCGTCGTTCTCATCTATTAGAAAAATACTAAATGATCTTAGGTTGTTACTGGATGTTGATTTACCATAAGTGAAGCCTAGCCTGCCACGTGGTGAAGAATGGGAGAGTTTATGTTAATATTGTGTTAAGTCTTATTTATATGTCTTGAGAGGACCCAATGGATATCCAGTGGATATGGATATCCATCGGATTTGGACATGGACACAATTTTTCACCCATGAATTTTTTCATGGGCGGGCAAAGACTGTCTTCATGGATATGGATATGGATTTGATATTGTTCAACCCGATCCAAACCCAACCCATTGCCATCCTTAGGGGTGGGCGCGCCCCACTATCTCGTGGCTTCCTCGAAGCTTCCCTGGCTTGTACTCCAAGTTCCCTGGATTGCTTCCGTTCCAAAAATAACTTTTTCGAAGGTTTCATTCCGTTTGGACTCCGTTTGATATTCCTTTTCTTTGAAGCACTGAAATAGGCAAGAAAACAACAATATGGGCTGGGCCTCCGGTTAGTAGGTTAGTCCCAAAAATGATATAAAAGTGTAAAGTAAAGCCCACAAACATCGAAAACGGGTAATATAATAGCATGTAGCAATAAAAAATTATAGATACGTTGGAGACGTATCAAGCATCCCCAATCTTAATTCCTGCTCGTCCTCGAGTAGGTAAATGATAAAAACAGAATTTTTGATGTGGAATGCTACCTAGCATAATTCTCAATGTAATTTCTTTTATCGTGGAATGATTGTTCGGATCCAAATGATTCAAGATAAAATCTTATAAAACATAAAAATAATAATACTTCGAAGCATACTAATAAATAATCATGTCCTATCAAAATAGCATAGCCATAGAAAACTTGTCCCTACAAAATCATATAGTTAGGCCATGCTTCATTTTCATTACACAAAATACTCCCATCATGCACAACCCCGATGATGAGTCGAGCAATTGGTTCATACTTTTTAACGCGCTTCAGCCTTTTCAACTCTCACGCAATACATGAGCGCAAGCCATGGACATAGCGCTATGGTGGTATATGGTGGTGGTTGTGAAGACAAAAAGGGAGAAGATAGTCTCACATCAACTAGGCATATCAACGGGCTATGGAGATGCCCATTAATAGATATCAATGTGAGTGAGTAGGGATTTCCATGCAACGGATGCACTAGAGCTATAAATGTATGAAAGCTCAACAAAAGAAACTAAGTGGGTGTGTATCCAACTTGCTTGCTCACGAAGACCTAGGGCATTTTGAGGAAGCCCATCATTGGAATATAGAAGCCAAGTTCTATAATGAAAAATTCCCACTAGTATATGAAAGTGACAACATAGGAGACTCTCTATCATGAAGATCATGGTGCTATTTTGAAGCACAAGTGTGGAAAAGAGATAGTAACATTGTCCCTTCTCTCTTTGTCTCTCATTATTAATTTTTTTCTTTTCTCCTTTTTTTCTTTTTATTTTTCTTTTCTTTGGCCTTTCTTTTTTTTATTTTTGGCCTTTCTCCTTTTTTTTCTTTTTTTATAAAAGTCCGAATTCTCATCCTGACTTGTGGGGGAATCATAGTCTTCATTATCCTTTCCTCACTGGAACAATGCTCTAATAATGAAGATCATCACACTTTTATCGATTTACAACTCAAGAGTTACAACTCAAAGCTAGAACAAGATATGACTCTATATGAATGCCTCCGGCGGTGTACTGGGATATGCAATGAATCAAGAGCGACATGTATGAAAATTATGAAGGTGGCGTTGCCACAAATACGATGTCAATTACATGATCATGCAAAGAGCAATATGACAATGATGGAGCGTGTCATAATAACGGAACAGTGGAAAGTTGCATGGCAATATATCTCGGATGTCTATGGAAATGCCATAATAGGTAGGTATGATGGCTGTTTTGAGGAAGGTAAATAATGGGTGCATGATACCGGCGAAAGTTGCGCGGTATAATAGAGGCTAGCTAAGTGGAAGGGTGAGTGTGCGTATATGCATGGACTCACATTAGTCATGAAGAACTCATATACTTATTGCAAAAGTCTACTTAGCCCTCAAAGCAAAGTACTACTACGCATGCCCCTAGAGGGATAGATTGGTAGGAAAAGACCATCGCTCGTCCCCGACTGCCATCATAAGGAAGACAATCAAAAGAGCACCTCATGCAACAAATTTGTCACACAACTTTTACCATACGTGCATGCTACGGGACTTGCCAACTTCAACACAAGTATTTCTCAATTTCATAATTACCCACTAGCATGACTCTAACATTACCACCTTTATATCTCAAAACAATTATCAAGTATCAAATTGATCCTAGTGTTTAATGCACTTTCTATGATAGTTTTTATTATACCCAACTTGGATGCCCACCATTCTAGGACCAATTTTATAACCACAACAAATACCATGCTGTTCTAAGAGACTCTCAAAATAATATAAGTGAATCATGAGAGATATACAATTTCTAAAAAATATAACCACCGACGTGCTCTAAAAGATATAAGTGAAGCACTAGAGCAAATGACAAACTACTCCGAACGATATAAGTGAAGATCAATGAGTAGTCGAATAATTGTGCAACTATGTGAAGACTCTCTAACATTTAAGAATTTCAGATCTTGGTATTGTATTCAAACATCAAGCAAAACAAAACAAAAGAAAATGACGCTCCAAGCAAAACACATATCATGTGGTGAATAAAAATATAGCTCCAAGTAAAGTTACCGATGAACAAAGACGAAAGAGGGGATGCCATCCGGGGCATCCCCAAGCTTAGGCTCTTGGTTGTCCTTGAATATTACCTTGGGGTGCCTTGGGCATCCCCAAGCTTAGGCTCTTTCCACTCCTTATTCCATAGTCCATCAAATCTTTTACCCAAAACTTGAAAACTTCACAACACAAAACTCAACAGAAAACTCGTAAGCTCCCTTAGTATAAGAAAATAAAACAACCACTTAGGTACTGTAATGAACTCATTATAAATTCGTATTGGTGTTAAACCGATTGTATTCCAACTTATCTATGGTTCATACCCTCCGATACTACTCATAGATTCATCAAAATAATGGTATCTTTGATTACTATGATGTGGAACAAATAGAAGAATTTGTAGCTTTTATGGGTGCTTATGAGGTTTAATCTATATTTAAAGCATTTGATGATTTTGATGATTCAGTTTATAGACCAGAAAATCTTGCTATACTTAGATATTGCTATGAAAATTATGAATACAATTACAATATTAATGCATTTATTGAGAAAGTCTCCGCTGTCCAAGAAGAGACTAATATTTTGCATGAAGCTATGGAAGAACAAATTGATGAAACAATGAGCTCATTGGATGAAAAAGATGATGAGGAGAGCGAAGAACAAAAGGAGGAAGAGCGGATTAGCTACACGTGCCCACCTTCTAATGAGAGTAACCCTCCAACTCATACATTATTTAATTCCCCTTCGTGCTTACCGAAGAATGATTGCTATGATGATTGCTATGATCCCTTGAATTTGTTTGAAATATCCCTTTTTGATGATGCTTGCTATGCTTGTGGCCAAGATGACAATATTAATTATGCTTATGGAGATGAACTTGCTATAGTTCCTTATGTTAAACATGAAATTATTGCTATTGCACCCACGCATGATAGTCCTATTATTTTTTTGAATTCTCCAAACTACACTATATCGGAGAAGTTTGTGCTTATTAAGGATTATATTGATGGGTTGCCTTTTACCATTGCACATGATGATTTTGATGAATGTAATATGCATGTGCTTGCTGCTCCTACTTGCAATTATTATTAGAGAGGAACTATTTCTCCACCTCTCTATGTTTCCCATACTATGAAATTGCAAGAAACTGCCTATACTATGCATTGACCTTTACTATGTGTGCATGAATTGTTCTTTTATGACATGCCGATGGATAGGAAGAGAGTTAGACTTCGTTGTTGCATGATATATGTTACTTCATGCTCACTACTAAATTACAAATCATTGTTAATTAAAATTGGCTTTGATATACCTTGGGATCCGGGTGGATTCATTACTTGAGCACTAAATGCCTAGCTTAATGGCTTTAAAGAAAGCGCTGCCAGGGAGACAACCCGAAAGTTTTAGAGAGTCATTTATTTCTGTTGAGTGCTTTCATATAGTTTAAAAATAAAAAAAATAAAGAGGGGAACCTAAAACTTTTCAAAAAGGAAAGTGAAAGTGAGAAAGACAAGCATTGTTGAAGTGGGAGAGCTCCTTGAACTTTGTTCATGCTCACGGAAACTTTGTGAATCTTGATTACAGAAAATTTTCATCAAAAATAATTATCCCCTTGTACAATTCCATTGTATTATAAAAATAATGTGCCAAGGTTTGCCTTTAGGATGTTTACAATGCTTGTTGGTTTGTACGGTGCAGGACAGAAACTTTGGCTGTAGTGCACGATTTTACATTTTTAACTGAAACGTCAATTGGTTCTGATTCCTTTTGCACTGTCTTTCTATACAACTTGTTTATTTTTCTTAATTTGGGTAGAATTTTTGGGGTAACATAAGTATGGTGTACGTTCATATTTCTACAGACTGATCTGTTTTTGACAGATTCTGTTTTTGATGCATAGTTTGCTTGTTTTGATGTATCTATCAATTTATATCAGCGGATTAAGCCATGAAAAAGTTATATTAAAGTAGACACAATGCAAAAACAAAATATGAATTGGTTTGCAACAGTACTTAGAGTGGTGATTTGCTTTATTATACTAACGGATCTTACCGAGTTTTCTGTTGAAGTTTTGTGTGGATGTAGTGTCTAATCGAGGATGTCTCGATATGAGGAAAAGGAAGAGAGGCAAGAGATCAAGCTTGGGGATGCCCGAGGCACCCCAAGTAAATATTCAAGGAGACTCAAGCATCTAAGCTTGGGGATGCCCCGGAAGGCATCCCCTCTTTCTTCAACAAGTATCGGTATGTTTTCGAATTCGTTTCGTTCATGCATTATGTGCAAGTCTTGGAGCGTCTTTTACATTTAGTTTTCACTTTTATTTTATGCACCATGCTTGTATGAGATAGTCCTTGGTTGATTTATAGAATGCTCATTTCACTTCACTTAAATCTTTTGAGTATGGCTTTATAGAATGCTTCATGCGCTTCACTTATATCATTTGAAGTCTGGATTGCCTGTTTCTCTTCACATAGAAAACCGCCATTTGTAGAATGCTCTTTTGCTTCACTTATATTTGTTAGAGCGTGAGCATATTTTTTGTAGAAAGAATTAAACTCTATTGCTTCACTTATATCTATTTAGAGAGATGACAGGAATTGGTCATTCACATGGTTAGTCATAAAATCCTACATAAGCTTGTAGATCGCTAAATATGATATGTTTGATTCCTTGCAATAGTTTTGCGATATAGAGGTGATAATATGTGGGAGGTACTAGTAGATGGTTGTGTTTAGTAAAGATGTTGGTGTTAAGGTTTGTGATTCCCGAAGCATGCATGCATGGTCTACTAACTATGTAACCAAATTGGCGCGCATTGTATTTTGATTGTATATCATTGCGTGAAGGTCGGGGGCGCGCGATGGTTAACTCCTACCAACCTCCCCCCTAGGAGTATGCGTGTAGTACTTAGTTTCAAGGGCTTTTAAATTTTTGCAATAAGTATGTGAGTTCTTTATGACTAATGTTGAGTCCATGGATTATACGCACTTTTACCTTTCCATCATTGCTAGCCTCTTCGGTACCGTGCATTGCCCTTTCTCACCTTGAGAGTTGGTGCAAACTTCGCCGGTGCATCCAAACCCCGTGATATGATACGCTCTATCACACATAAGCCTCATTATATCTTCCTCAAAACAGCCACCATACCTACCTATCATGGCATTTCCATAGCCATTCCGAGATATATTGCCATGCAACTTCCATCATCATCATATACATGACTTGAGCATTTATTGTCATATTGCTTTGCATGATCGTAAGATATCTAGCATGATGTTTTCATGGCTTGTCTGTTTTTTGATGTCATTGCTGCGCTAGATCATTGCACATCCCGGTACACCGCCGGAAGCATTCATATAGAGTCATATCTTTGTTCTAGTATCGAGTTGTAATATTGGGTTGTAAGTAAATAAAAGTGTGATGACCATCATTATAGAGCATTGCCCCATAAAAAAAGAAAAAAAAGAAAAAAAGGAAAAAAAGGAAAGGCCAAAGAAGCCTAAATAAAAAAGGGGGCCAAAGAAGCCCACCGAAAAAGGGGCAAAGTTACTATCCTTTTTCCACACCTGTGCTTCAGAGTAGCACCATGTTCTTCATATAGACTGTCTCCTATGCTGTCACTTTCATATACTAGTGGGAATTTTCATTATAGAACTTGGCTTGTATATTCCAACGATGGGCTTCCTCAAATGCCCTAGGTCTTCATGAGCAAGCAAGTTGGACGCACACCCACTTAGTTTCTTTTGTTGAGCTTTCATACACTTATAGCTCTTAGTGCATCCATTGCATGGCAATCCCTACTCTTCACATTGACATCAATTGATGGGCATCTCCATAGCCCATTGATTAGCCGCGTTGATGTGAGACTTTCTCCCTTTTTGTCTTCTCCACATAACCTCCATCATCATATTCTATTCCACCCATAGTGCTATATCCATGGCTCACGCTCATGTATTGCATGAAGGTTGAAAAAGTTTGAGAATACTAAAGTATGAAACAATTGCTTGGCTGACACCGGGATAGGCATGAGGGGTACCTTGTGTTAAGAAAAGGGAGCATACCAGACTATCTGATTTTGCAGGGATAACTTTCTGAAGCATTGATGTTTTGAAAGACATGATTGTTTGTTGGGATGCGCTAAGTATTATTGTTTTTATGTCAAATGATAGACTATTGCTTTGAATCACTCGTGTCTTAATATTCACGCCATGATTAGACCTATGATCAAGATTATGCTTGGTAGGATTCCAAATCAAAAATTATCTTTTTTATCATTTACCTACTCGAGGACGAGCAGGAATTAAGCTTGGGGATGCTGATAGGTCTCCGTCGTATCTATAATTTTTGATTGTTCCATGCCAATATTATTCAACTTTTATATACTTTTGGCAACTTTTTATAATATTTTTTGGGACTAACATATTGATCCAGTGCCTAGTGCCAGTTCCTGTCTGTTGCATGTTTTTTGTTTCGCAGAAACTCAATATCAAACGGAGTCCAAACGGGACAAAAACGGACGGAGATTTTTTTTGGAATATCTATGATTTTTGGGAAGTGAAATCAACGTGAAACGGTGTCCGGGGTGGCCACGAGACAGGGGGCGCGCCCCCTACCCCTGGGCACGCCCCTACCCCTGGGCACGCCCTGGGCTCTCGTGGGCCACCCGTAAGGCGGTTGAGGCTCTACTTTTGCTGCAAGAAAGCTAATTTTACGAGAAAAATCTGGGTGAAAGATTCACCCCAATCGGAGTTACGGATCTCCAGATATAAAGGAAACGGTGCCAGGGCAGAATTCCAGAACGCAGAAACAGAGAGATAGATCCAATCTCGGAGGGGCTCTCGCCCCTCCCACGCCATGGGAGCCAAGGACCAGAGGGGAAAACCTTCTCCCATCTAGGGAGAAGGTCAAGGAAGAAGAAGAAGAAGGGGGGCTCTCTCCCCCTTGCTTCCGGTGGCGCCGGAGCGCTGCCGGGGGCCATCATCATCATCGCGATCTTCACCAACACCGCTGTCATCTTCACCAACATCTCCATCACCTTCCCCCTTCTATATTCAGTGGTCCACTCTCCCGCAACCCGCTGTACCCTCTACTTGAACATGGTGCTTTATGCTTCATATTATTTTCCAATGATGTGTTACCATCCTATGATATCTGAGTAGATTTTCATTGTCCTATCGGTGATTGATGAACTGCAATGATTGGTTTGAGTTGCATGTTTTATTATTGGTGCTATCCTATTATGCCCTCCGTGTCGCGCAAGCGTGAGGGATTCCCGCTGTAGGGTTTGCAATATGTTTATGATTTGCTTATGGTGGGTGGCGTGAGTGACAGAAGCACAGACCCGAGTAAGTAGGTTGTTTGCGCATGGAATAAAGGGGACTTGATACTTTAATGCTATGGTTGGGTTTACCTTAATGAATCTTTAGTAGTTGCGGATGCTTGCTAGAGTTCCAATCATAAGTGCATATGATCCAAGTAGAGAAAGTATGTTAGCTTATGCCTTTCCCTCAAATAGAATTGCAATAGTGATTACCGGTCTAGTAACATAGTCAATTGCTTAGGGACACTTTCACAACTCCTACCACCACTTTTCCACACTCGCTTTATTTACTTTATTCCATCTTTATCTAAACAGCCCCTACTTTTTATTTACGTGTTCTTTATTATCTTACAAACCTATTCTATCACACCTACAAAGTACTTCTAGTTTCATACTTGTTCTAGGTAAAGCGAACGCTAAGCGTGCGTAGAGTCGTATCAGTGGCAGATAGGGCTTGAGAGAATATTTGTTCTACCTTTAGATCCTCGTTGGGTTCGACACTCTTACTTATCGAAAGAGGCTACAACTATCCTGTATACTTGCGGGTTATCAACCATCGCTCGTCCCCTACCGCCACTCATAAGGAAGACAATCAATAAATAAAATTGTGCTCCAACTTTATCACAAAGCGGTTCACCATACGTGCATGCTACAGGAATTACAACCCTCAACACAAGTATTTTTCATAATCACCTAAACTAGCAAGACTCTAATATCACTACCTCCATATCTCAAAACAATTATCAAGCATCAAATCGATCATAGCATCCAATTCACCTCCTATGAAAGTTTTCGTTCAAATTACCATGCCGTTTAAGACTCTCAAAATAATATAAGTGAAGCATGAGAGGCTAGCAATTTCTACAAAATATAACCACCGTTGTGCTCTAAAAGATATAAGTGAAGCACTAGAGCAAACGACAAACTACTCCAACAGATATAAGTGAAGATCAATGAGTAGCTAAATAATTATGCAACTATGCGAAGACTCTCTCTTTTTTAAGAATTTCATATCTTAGTATTGTATTCAAGCAGCAAGCAAAACAAAATAAAATGACATTGCAAGGATAGCACAACTCATGTGAAGAAGCAAAAACTTAGGCTCAACCGGTACTAACCGATAGTTGTTGAAGAAGAAAGGTGGGATGTCTTGGGCATCCCCAAGCTTTAACTTTTGTGTCTCCCTAATTCCTCTCATATCATGGTTTTTCTTTTTATCAAAAGCTCCATCCACAACAAACTCAACAAGAACTCGTGAGATAGGTTAGTATAAACCAATGCAAAACCTTACCATTTTCTACTGTAACAAATCACTTAAATTATTATTCAACATTGCATACTAAATGCCTCCGCATATTTAATACTCCTATCCTTAAATAGAATCATTAAACAAGCAAACATATTCAAACAATGCAAGCATAACATCAATCTGCCAAAACAGTACAGTCTGTAAAGAATGCAAGAGTATCAATACTTCCCTGACTCAAAAAATTATGAACTAAAATTCCCACTGTAATAAATTTACCAGAGCTCAATATGCAAAAATATTCAACATTATACCACTCTCTGACTTTTCTAAGGAATTTTTGCAACAGCGGTAAACTTTCTGTTTTCAAACAGCAACATGTATACTAGCAAACTAAGCATGGCAAAGGCTATCCTTGACATTTTTATTGAAACTAAAGATGCAAAACATTATTATAACTAAAAGCAAGAAAAAACTAACAAAAGAAATTGACGCTCCAAGCAAAACACATATCATGTGGTGAATAAAAATATAGCTCCAAGTAAAGTTACCGATGAACAAAGACGAAAGAGGGGATGCCATCCGGGGCATCCCCAAGCTTAGGCTCTTGGTTGTCCTTGAATATTAACTTGGGGTGCCTTCGGCATCCCCAAGCTTAGGCTCTTGCCACTCCTTATTCCATAGTCCATCGAATCTTTACCCAAAACTTGAAAACTCCACAACACAAAACTCAACAGAAAACTTGTAAGCTCCGTTAGTATAAGAAAATAAAACCACCACTTAGGTACTGTAATGAACTCATTCTAAATTCATATTGGTGTAATATCTACTGTATTCCAACTTATCTATGGTTCATACCCTCCGATACTACTCACAGATTCATCAAAATAAGCAAACAACACATAGAAAACAGAATCTGTCAAAAATAGAACAGTCTGTAGTAATCTGTATCAAACGTATACTTCTTGAACTACAAAAATCCTACCAAATTAGGAAGTCCTAAGAAATTTTGTACCAATCCATAGCAAAAATAATCAGATCAAAAGCACGTTTTTGTGAATTATCAAAACAAATTTACTGGGTGCAAAAGTTTCTGATTTTCAGCAGGATCAACACAACTATCACCGTAAGCTATCCTAAAGGTCTTACTTGGCACTTTATTGAAACAAAAGCTATAAAACATGATTACTACAGTAGCATAATCATGTCAACACACAAAACAGTAAGGGTGAATATTGGGTTGTCTCACAACAAGCGCTATCGTTTAACGCCCCTAGCTAGGCATGATGATGACAATGATGCTCACATAAAAGATAAGAATTGAAACATAATGGAAGCATCATGAAGCATATGACTAGCACATTTAAGTCTAACCCACTTCCTATGCATAGGGATTTTGTGAGCAAACAACTTATGGTAACAATAATCAACTAGCATAGGAAGGCAAAACAAGCATAAGTTCAAAACTTGAAGCACATAGAGAGGAAACTTGATATTATTGCAATTCCTACAAGCATATGTTCCTCCCTCATAATAATTTTCAGTTGCATCATTCAACCATATAACCAGCACCTAAAGCATTATTTTCATGATCTACAAGCATAGGAAATTTACTACTCTCCACATAAGCAAAATTATTCTTATTCGGAATAGTGGGAGTATCATAAGAGACTTGAATACTATAAATTGTTTCCACATTAAAAGAGTAATGTTCAAAAAAGGGTAATCATAATCATGACAAGTTTTATAAATATAATCATCACTACTTTTTATAGCATAAGTTTCATCACAATAATCATCATAAGTAGCAACTTTGTTCTCATCATAATCGATTGAAACCTCTTCCAAGATAGTGGAATCATCACTAAATAAAGTTGACACTCTTCCAAATCCACTTTCATATTCATCACAATAAGATTCAACATCCTCCAAAATAGTGGGATCACTACTTCCTAAAGTTCAGACTCTTCCAAACCCACTTTCATCAATATAATCATCATAGGTAAGAGGCATGCTATCATCATAACAACTTTGCATCTCAAGACTTGGGATGCAAAAAATATCATCTTCATTAAACATAGCATCCCCAAGCTTGGGACAAACATTAATTGCAGCAAATATATTCTCAAATATGTCATCCTCATCAAACATAGCTTCCCCAAGCTTGGGTCTTCTCATATCATAAGCATAATCACTCTCATCATTAATAGTATGGATAGCACCAATAGTATAACAATTATCATCATCACAATGAGTAGTAGGAGCAACATAATTTGGGAGGGATACTGTCGGTGTCAAAACTGGCGGATCTCGGGTAGGGGGTCCCGAACTGTGCGTCTAGGTGGATGGTAACAGGAGACAAGGGACACGATGTTTTACCCAGGTTCGGGCCCTCTTGATGGAGGTAAAACCCTACGTCCTGCTTGATTAATATTGATGATGTGTGTTACAAGAGTGGATCTACCACGAGATCAAGGAGGCTAAACCCTAGAAGCTAGCCTATGGTATGATTGTTGTTCGTCCTATGGACTAAAGCCATCCAGTTTATATAGACACCGGAGAGGGCTAGGGTTACACAGAGTCGGTTACAATGGTAGGAAAGCTACATATCCGTAGCGCCAAGCTTGCCTTCCACGCCAAGGAAAGTCCCATCCGGACACGGGGCGAAGTCTTCAATCTTGTATCTTCATAGTCTTGGAGTCTGGCCGATGATGATAGTTCGGCTATTCGGACACCCCCTAGTCCGGAACTCCCTCAATAGCCCCTGAACCAAGCTTCAATGACGACGAGTCCGGCGCGCATGTTGTCTTCGGCATTGCAAGGCGGGTTCTTCCTCCGAATAATTTATAGAAGATTGTGAACACCAGGATAGTGTCCGGCTCTGCAAAAATAAATTCCACGCACCACCGTAGAGAGAATAACATTACACAAGTTCAATCTGCTGACGTATTTTGTGGCGTGACGTCATACCACTACCAAGCCTTTACCCAAATTGTTTTTATTGTTCCACCTCCGCGCATTTAGCAAAGCGGTTTCCTTGGCACGTCTTGTCGAAGCAGAGATAGTGTTCCCCTTATTCCGGGATTCCCATCAATACGGACGTGGGTAACCAAACCGCGCCATTGATTGTGACACTTGGGAGATAAGCGAGTTTTACCAGGCCGGTGGGGACACATGTTTTTGTCCGCCCATATAAGGGGATAAAGATCCAACCCTTTTACCTGCGCCTTCTTCCTCCTTGGCTTATCCATCTCCGCGAACTCGAGCTCCAGCGCCCAAGTCCACACTTCTCACCTCAACCTTCTCCAACTATGTCCGGAGCGGGGGCAAGTGGATGGCCTCCTCCGTCACGGAGGGGCAGATCCAGAAGCCGCGTGATGCCGGATATTTGTCCAGCGACATCGCGCATTGGCTCCCCGACGAGGGAGAGCTCATCCCCACCCCCATGCCCCATGAGAGGGTAGTATTTTCTTCCCCATTTCCTCCGCGGACTGGGCTTCCCACTTCATCCCTTTGTCCGGGGGCTCATGTTCTACTACGGCCTAGATTTCCATGATCTGGCCCCGAATTTCATCCTCAACATCTCGGCGTTTATCGTCGTGTGCGAGGCCTTCCTCTGCATCCAGCCCCACTTCGGCTTGTGGCTCAAGACCTTCAGTGTCAAGCCGAAGGTTATGAAGGGCAGCCAAGCGGAGTGCGGAGGCGCCATGGTGGGCAGGATGTCCCACGTTACGTGGCTGGAGGGCACTCTCGTGGAAACCATTAAGGGGTGGCAATCGGGGTGTTTCTACATCACCGAGCCGCGTGACCCCGATTGGGCAGCGGCCCCCGAATTCAGATCTGGCATCCCTACACGGCTCACCTCCTGGAAAGAGAGTGGCCAGATCTGGGGGGATTCGGAGGAGCTGACCGGACTCCAAGCCTGTATCCAGAAGCTGGTGGACAAGAAGCTCAAGCTTGTCAACGTAGTCCAGGTCATGCTCATCCGCCGGATTCTCCCGTGCCAACGACGGGGCTTCAACATGTGGGAGTTCGATCCGGCGCAGCACCAGACTCTGAGCGAGCTCTTCGACACTACGTACGAAGATGTCTGGAGGTGCTGTTCAAGGGCGCCGAGGCTCCCACATCCGCTACCGAAGATCGCGGATTCCGCTCGCAACATCCAGCTGACGAGGTAAGTGATTTTGCCACTTGTTTTCCATAGTTTGACTCTATGCGGGATCTAAACTGCCTTTACCTTTGACAGGACTGGCCGGCGAAGGCTGAACGAACTATCTGTCCGGCCCCATTGCCAGAGGACCCAGCGGACGCCCGCCTAACGGGGCTGCTGGCTCCGGCACCGCACGTGGTGCCGGAGAAGAAGGCCAAGAAGAAGGCCACGGGGACTCGGAAGAGTTCCCGTTTTCAGGTGCTATCGGATGATGAATCCGAGGCCGACTCTTCCCACCAAGGCGAGGAGGAGAAGAAGAAAGACTCTCCCCCAGCGGGGGGAGCGAAGAAAAGGAAGGCCTCCCCAACAAGGGAGGCCGAAGGGTCCAAGAAGGGAAAAACTCTTCCCCCGGACTGCTCCGCCAACGCCAGTGACGACGACAAGGACTGGCCTCCAAGGGCCAAGCCCTTGGCGGATCGTAAGTATCCGGACTCCCGAATAACTTCAAGGTTTTTTCTTTTCGCCACATAATGTCTTTTTAATGCCGCATACAACCCTGCAGTCCGCCCAAGGATGATCTTCCCGCTTCATCGAGCGGGTCCTTAGGTGCGTCGGATATGGATTCCCTTCCGACTGCCTCCACTCCCCGTGCCGCGGACGATGCCGAGGTGGGATCCTAGGAAGGGACCCACCAGGAGGAGGAGGCCCCGGAGGTGTCACAGGACAACCTCCCGGACTTTGCGCCGGACTCGGCCCCGGAACCCACAGTGGCTCCGAAGTCCGGCGGGCGACCCCTTCGCAAGAAGGGCAAGACCATGACGCCAGCTGCCTCCGTCCAACCGGAGGTGCCGGATAATTTGCTGGAGGCGCTCAACGGCGCCTCCATCGAAGAGGAACTCCGCACTGTTATGAGTGCGGTGATTCAGAAGGTGCAGCTCGCCTAGAGCGGGCTGACCGAAGCCTGCAGCAGCCTTCTAACAGGCTTTGAGGTAAGAATTTGAATATGTATAAAATGGTACCGCATAGACAGTAGCCCCTGATGCTCGGTTCGGTGTTCAGAAAGAAAAGCCGAACTGAGGATCTAAAAAGATATATGCAGGAGTCATAATAAACATGTCAATATGTGATTGCAGGCTGTGCTGCTGACCTCTGCCGCACTAACTGCGGAGGTCAATACTTTGAAGGAAAACCTCGAGCGGTCCGAGAACGAGCTCGGCCGTGCCAAGAAGCAGCTCGAGGACAAGGAAGGTGAGTAACACCTTATTAAAATTGTACCTTATAGAAAAGGATTTTGGTTGCAAAAAAGAATGACAAGGATAAGTGGGTATTGCAGGGGCCACTAACAAGGTGGCGACCGTGAAAGAGGTGGTGGCCACGGCCGAATGCAATGCGGCCGCGGAGCGCACCGAGCGAGAGAAGCAGGAGGCGCGGGTGGCGGAGGTACAACAAGAGCTCCAGGATCTCATGAAAAAACATGAGAGCCTGGAGCGTGACTCGAAGACTCGAGAGTCTGAGCTTGCAACGGCTCTTGAGAGTGCCAAAGCCGCTAAGGCCGAAGCCTACAAGGCCCTCCGGGAGATTGAGGCGGTGAAGAAAATAGCAGCGGGTAAGGCATTTTTCATGCAAAGTAAGCATGTGAGTGTTAATTACCCGTTGCTTACCCAAATTCCGAGCTCTCCAGGAGCGTTCGCAGATCTTCCTTGCAGCGTGTCCGATGCTGCCGCATTCTACCGGGCCGAGGAGGGGAGCTCGACGGAGAAGGTCTTCTGGTCTCAGTATGCTGAGGCCAGACATCCGGTGCCCCTTAGTGACCAGCTGAAGCAGATGGTCGAGCTCCACAAGGCATCCGAACAGGCCATGAAGGGCCTCATAGTTTGGCTGTGGCCTAAGGAGGCCATGCCTGGGAGCTACTTCGGCCTGGTGCGGCGGCTGGTGGATGCGTGCCCGTGGGTTGAAGTCATCAAGCACTCCGCCTGTATTGAGGGTGCCCGTCGGGCCCTTGCCCGCGCAAAGGTGCACTGGGGCAAGATGGATGCCCAGAAGCTTGTGACGGACCCGCCACCAGAGGGCAAGGAGCATCGCACGCCCGAGATGTATTATAAGAGTGTGCTGAAGGGCGCCCGCACTATTGCGGGGGAGTGCTCCAAAGATGTAATTTTTGAGTAGACTCGCATTTTGTTATCCTGTGCGCTGAAAACTTAGTTCATATGCGCTAAGCAACGCTTGTTAATTTAAAATATTACCTTCTGTGCGGCTGTTTATCAAATCTAAGAGATGGCAAGTCGACGGCTTCAGCCCCCATGCCATGAGTGCTGGGGTGTTCGGGATAAACTTGAGCACTCTTGTTCCCATTTTTGGGTCCATCTAGGGAGGCGCTCAACACAACGAACAAGGCAACCGGACTTATAATGCTTGAACACTCTCACTTAGCCATAGAATTCTATAATTTTAAATTTCGGCGAAGCCCCTAGTCTTCGGAAGGCCGAATTTAGGGCGCTATCCACGCCTGGGCCGGACAAGATCTGGCTCCTCGCTCTAAGCGGCATAAGTCTTTAAGGACTCACAAAAACCTCTCGAACAGTGACCGGCTCTCGCCTCATCATGACGGTAAGTTTTAGCTTTCTCCACTGAGGCGTTAACCCAGCTCAACTGGGGCGCAATCGCAGTGGTTCTCCCAGTGCTACCTTAGCCGATACAAGGGAACGTAAGGTACCAAAACATGGGAGCCGGGCAAACCCAACTATTGACCCAAGACATGATTCGGAGCCGATGCATATAATGCTATAAGTTCGGGGTGCCGCACTTGTGAAAGTGTTCGGACTTATCACACCATGATGCGGGAAACATAAGCCCCTAGTGTGTTTTAACCGTACCAAAGTGTACGGATGCGACATGTCGTAAATGAACATATGTATGAAAAAGAAATGCAATTATAAGCAAAAAGGTGCTGCATTGTTTTATTCAATAAGTGCTGCTATGAATGCAGAACGATACAAATAGTGCGATAAGCAAGGGATGGGACTGTTAAACATGTCCCCCTCCAGGGGTAGGCTGCGGATTGGTGTATAAAAATGCTCGTAATGGAGACCACCTATATATTCGTTGTAGCCTTTATCCTTCCCTGGCTGTTGCATCGTGAGTTCGGCAGGTCTGCTGCCGGACAGGGCCTCTAACGAACATAGTCCTATGAGTAAAAAATAAAAGGTAAAAAGAAAAAAAAAATGACACACTTGAGAGCCCCTAGTGTGGTTGAGCCGCAGTCTGGGCTTATCGTGGTCGTGCCCCTCTCCCCATGCCCATGGTATCTTCAGAGCGTAATGGTGTACGCGAAGGACCTATTTGGACGTTTTGCAGGGGCTGGGGTTGGGGCCACACTGCTACGCGTGCTCGGAACGTGCCAGGTGGTCTTGTTGTAGGTTACTCCGGGCGCGCTTAGATATGTCCGGCTGCTTAACGTCCGGACTCGAGAATTGCCTTAAGAGGCTGCATTGTACTTCTGCCGCGAGAGCCACTGTATGTTCCTCCGTTCGGAGAGAACGTTCAGTGTTTCCGTTGACCATGATGACTCCTTGAGGGCCTGGCATCTTGAGCTTGAGGTATGCGTAGTGCGGCACCGCGTTAAACTTTGCAAACGCGATACGTCCGAGCAAGGCATGATAGCCGCTGCAGAACGGGACTATGTCAAAGATTAACTCCTCGCTTCGGAAGTTATCCGGGGATCCGAAGACCACTTCCAGTGTAACTGAGCCTGTACAATTGGCTTCTACACCTGGTATGACGCCTTTAAAGGTCATCTTGGTAGGTTTAATCCTTGAGGGGTCTATGCCAATTTTGCGCACTATATCCTGATAGAGCAGGTTCAGGCTGCTGCCGCCGTCCATCAGGACTCAGGTGAGGTGAAATCCATCGACGATTGGGTCTAAGACCAATGCGGCGAATCCGCCGTGGCGGATGCTGGTGGGGTGGTCCCTTCGGTCAAAAGTGATCGGGTAGGAGGACCATGGATTGAACTTCGGGGCGACTGGCTCCATCGCGTATACATCCCTGAGTGCACGCTTCCGCTCCCTTTTGGGTATGTGCGTTGCGTATATCATGTTCACCGTCCGCACCTGTGGGGGGAAACCTTTCTGTCCTCTATTGTTCGGCAGTCGGGTCTCTTCCTCGTCATCGCTATGCAGCCCCTTGTCATTGTTTTCGGCAACTAACTTGCCTGCCTGCTTGAATACCCAACAATCCCTATTGGTGTGGTTAGCTGGCTTTTCGGGGGTGCCGTGTATCTGGCACAAGCGGTCGAGTATTCGGTCCAAATTGGACGGACTCGGAGCAGTTCTTTTGAATGCCTTTTTCCGCTGACCGGGTTTAGAGCCTCTGAATCCGGCATTGACTGCCGTATCCTCACTATTGTCGCCGTTGAAGCGGCGTTTGCTTTTGTTACGACGCGACCTGCCATTCCGGTCCTTGAAATCCGGACTGCCAGAATTTTTGCTGAGGTTGTTGCTGCGTGCTAGCCAGCTATCCTCACCCGCGCAGAAGCGGGTCATGAGTGATGTGAGGGCTGCCATGGATTTCGGCTTTTCCTGTCCCAGGTGCCGGGCAAGCCACTCGTCGCGGATGTTATGCTTGAAGGCTGCGAGGGCCTCCGCATCCGAACAGTCGACGATTTGGTTTTTCTTGGTTAAGAACCATGTCCAGAATTGTCTGGCCAATTCGTCTGGCTGCTGAATTATGTGGCTTAGGTCATCAGCGTCTGGTGGTCGCACATACGTGCCTTGGAAGTTATCAAGGAATGCGGCTTCCAGGTCTTCCCAACTCCCAATTGACTCTACTGGCAAGCTATTAAGCCAATGCCGGGCTGGTCCTTTAAGCTTGTGGGGGAGATATTTGATGGCGTGAAGATCGTCACCACAGGCCATGTGGATGTGAAGAAGATAGTCTTTGATCCAAACCGCGGGGTCTGTTGTGCCATCGTAAGATTTGATATTCACGGGTTTAAACCCTTCGGGGATTTGATGATCCATTACTTCATCTGTGAAGCATAGTGGGTGTGCGGCGCCTCTGTACTGGGCGATATCACGATGGAGCTCAAAAGAGCTTTGTCTGTTTTGTTCGGCCCGGCCGGACTTACTGTGTCCGGCGCGACGGTTGTCGTCACGTACCGTGGGGCACCCACGCGATCCATAGATCGATCTTGATTGTCTTGCCTTATCCTCCAATATATCTCGCAAGTCTGGAGCGTTCCCCTGTGGCCTTGTGCTTTTTGAGCGATGCCGCGGTACGGGTCTAGTGAAGGGCCTAGAGGCCTCTCTGTTGCGACCATGGGGTGGTCGGTCAGCCGTATTGTCTCCTGGTGATGCGGGTTCATACGCTTCCTCCTCTAATCGGGGGAGCAGCTTGCATTTAGGGTAGCTTTTGGAGGGGCGTTCGAGCTCATGCTCTTCGGCCGCGAGGACTTCAGTCCATCTGTTGGCTAGCAGATCTTGATCAGCTCTAAGCTGTTGCTGCTTTTTCTTGAGGCTGTTTGCCGTGGCCATAAGCCTGCGTTTAAAACGCTCTTGTTCGACGGGATCCTCAGGCACGACGAATTCATCGTCGTCGAGGCTTGCTTCGTCTCCAGAGGGAGGCATATAATCCTCTACCTCTTCTTCTGCTGCTCTCTCATGAGGGCTGTCATCTCCATCCTCCTGCGCTGGGTCTTGCCGGAGTGGGTTGTCTTCGGCATTGTCCGGTGTATTATTATCTCCAGTGCCGGAATCTTCATTCTTGCTGTGGCGGGATTTAGAGCGGCGCCGCTGACGCCGGCGCTTGGGCTGTTTCTTGGAGAGGTCATCCTCCTCTGTTCCTTCGCCATTCCCATCCTTTGGGATATCCAGCATGTATATGCCATATGATGAGGTGGCTTTCCAGTGCCCAGTCGGCGCTGGTTCTTGGTCGTCTCCGGCATCGTCGTCCATACCGTCGATGTCTTCGGAGTCGTAATCTAGCATGTCGGTTAGATCGTCGATAGCGGCTACCAAGTGGGTGGTGGGTGGGCTTTGAATTTCTTCGTCGTCCGCATCCCAACCGTCCTGACCGCAGTCTGGCCAGGGCTCTCCTGATAATGAGAGATATTTTAGCGAACTCAAGATGTCGCCGAAAGGTGAGTGTTGAAAGATGTCCGCTGCGGTGAACTCCATGATCGGCGCCCAATCGGATTCGATCGGAGGGGCTGCGGGAGGTTCGGAGTCTGGCAAGGTGTCCGGCACCTCGGAGTCATGAGCTTTATGAGGGACAAGGTCAGTGCTCGGCTCTATCGCCGTAGAGGTTGCAGCCCCTGAGGCGGTGTCTAGCCATCTGTCCTCGATCTGCGTAGCCGGCTCCAAATTGAAGATCGGAGCGGGTTCGAGTGCGGCCTCCAGGGTACTGTCCGGCTGCAGAGCTAAATCATGCTCGCCGTGACAGTGCGGCACGCTCGGCTGTGGCTCGAATCCATCGAGGATCAAGTCCCCGCGGATGTCAGCCGTGAAGTTCAAACTTCCAAATCTGACCTAACGGCCAGGGGCGTAGCTTTCGATCTGCTCCAGATGGCTAAGCGAATTGGCCCGTAGTGCGAAGCCGCCGAATACGAAGATCTATCTGAGGAGAAAGGTCTCACCCTGGACTGCGTCGTTGATGATGGTCGGAGAAGCCATCGAGCCTATCGGTGATGATACAGAGGAACACTCAATGAAAGCACCAATGTCGGTGTCAAAACCGGCGGATCTCAGGTAGGGGGTCCCGAACTGTGCGTCTAGGCGGATGGTAACAGGAGACAAGGGACACGATGTTTTACCCAGGTTCGGGCGCTCTTGATGGAGGTAAAACCCTACGTCCTGCTTGATTAATATTGATGATGTGTGTTACAAGAGTGGATCTACCACGAGATCAAGGAGGCTAAACCCTAGAAGCTAGCCTATGGTATGATTGTTGTTCGTCCTATGGACTAAAGCCATCCGGTTTATATCACTAGTAGAAAAAGGGCCTACAGTCCCGGTTGGTGAGGGCCTTTAGTCCCGGTTCATGAACCGGGACTAAAGGTTCGGTACTAATGCCCTGACCCTTTAGTCCCGGTTCAATCCAGAACCGGGACAGATGGGCCTCCACGTGGCCTGTCGCTGAGCCCGGGCAGGAGGGCCTTTGGTCCCGGTTGGTGGTACCAACCGGGACCAATAGGCATCCACGCGTCAGCATTTCTGTGGCTGGGGTTTTTGTTTTTTTTTTGAAAATG
>NC_041387.1:65771108-65775948 GCF_002162155.2 Triticum dicoccoides | reverse complement strand
ATGAATGAAACTCAACACAAATGATGGTAATAAAATAAAATTGTGAATATTGTTATTTACGCACTTCATATTGTTTGTCGGAGTAGCCCCGCTCACAGGTCGTGTGGCGGATGGACTCGCAAATGTAGTATCCACAGAAATCATTCCCTTGTTCCTGCCACAACCACTTTACAAGAAATAGAGGTCAATCAAACTGATAATTAGCAAGCATGCTAAATGGTATTGATGAAACTAGCGCTTGAATCACTAGGAGATGCCTGGAATATGCTACTATATAGTACTTACTTTCGGGTGCCTAAATTGCAGCTTCTTCGGTAGTCCCGGAGTTTTTTTGGTGAATTTTCTCCAAGCCCTGCCATACAAAGAAAACAATTACTTAATATCAGAAATGAACAAAGTTGCTGATATGGTGGATAATGATCGATTTAACTTACTTCTCGAGCATTTCAGTCATGTCCGCATACTCCTTGGGATCTTTTCGCTTGGAGTCTAAGACAGTTACTACTCCCTTCTCAAGCTTAATCTCTAGGAGAATATAGTGGTAGCTGCGCACACATGCATAACTCATCAATATTACATTACTATAACCTGGACTAATAAGGAAACCGAATATGCCACAAGACAGTAACACTCACTTGAATTTGTAAGGAAAGAGTATTATATCTTTGTGTTCATTTATTTCCAACGATCGTAGCAAGTTGGCCTCGGTTTCTTGGGCACGATATTGAACCTCAGTTGCATCTATGAGATACGTGTTAATGAACCCAATATCTCCCACTTGTCTTTTCTTCAATTCGGCGATCTTCAATCTGCATAATATAGTGAGGATAATTATAAATACATGCAAATGAAAGGGCTGAGTTATATAGAGAGACTTAATGATGGAAGTAGTACTACTTATAGACAGTAGGAGGTGACCGTTGCTTTATCGATGGCCAATTGATTGAAAAACTGATAGAACTCCTCAAATGGAATAAGCAACAGTTCAATTCCAAGGAGGTCATGCTCCTTTTTAACACTCACATACAAAGTACTCCTCCCCTCAGACTCTTTGCAGGTTTTCATGTACCAATCATGCAATCTTCGCATCATCGTTGATAGAGAACTTTCATCTTTGACGAGAGGCTTCCCGTACTCGTATCTTTGTATCTGCACCTCCAAGATATCATAATGTACATCGTCGGGCAGGTAATCTGCAGGATTGCCATAACCGGGCACCATCCTCGGATCGACGATGTCGCTAGCAGGCACCTTGAGTGGGGGGCACGATTGCTTCGCTTGTTCGCCGAGCTGGGCAATTTGTTTCCCAGCTCGTCGTTCTTTCATCCTTTGATCACTTTTAGTACTTCCCGACCTCTCCGCTTCGGCAAATGCCTTTCCAATAATGCGCTCATAGTTGCCTTTCGGCGGAGACTTGGGTGGTTTTGTCAGGGCAGCCAGAGTGCGCTTCCCTTTCACCGGATCTACCTTCTCCTCCGGAGGTGGATGTCTCTTTGCTTTCAACCCTTGAAACCAGTCATCCACTTCGGTCTGCGCGATCTTCACATTTTCCTCCTCGCTCCTCTCGTACGGTAACTTCTCTGGAGTCTTCAGAGAAGGACCGAATCTGTATCTCCTCCCGCCTTTGGCTGTACTGCTAGACGCCGGCAGAGTAGACAGAGCGGATGTCTTCTTTCCTTGCTTACGAGGTGGAGGAGAAGGACTGCGACGCGCCGTAGAAGCCGGAGCGGCGGCGGGTCTCTTCCGCCCTTGCTGACGAGGCGGAGAAGGAGGAGGCTGGCTGCTTGGGCGCGCCGGCGCAGGCGGAGAAGGAGGCGGAGTGCCGCCACGCGCCAGAGAAGGAGGGGGCCGAGTGCCCTGATCGTCACTCGCCGGTGGAGGAGGCGGAGTGCCCTGACTTGCTGGAGGAGGAGGAGGAGGCGGAGGCGTCCAGTTCGGAAGGTTGATGAGATCCTTCCTCCATAGGCATGTAGTCTTCAGAGCAGAACCCAGCCGATACTCCCCTTCACCGGTAGGGTGGTCAAGCCGGAGGTCCTCAAATCCCTCCATTATTTCATCGACCATCACCTTAGCATATCCTTCTGGAATCGGCCGGCAGTGAAAAGTTGAGTCGGGTTTAGTAGGATAAACAGAGCCAACAACCGCCTTGACCTTCAAATTGCTCCATTGCTCCATAAGGTGGCAATTTTCAGCATCCGTGATAGCATCCACGGGATAGCTGGCAGGAGCCTTCAAGGCATGCTCTGGCTGAAGCAGCTCGGTGGAAGCCACGCTGCTTTTCCGCTGAGATGGCGGGGTAGCTTCGGGGGAAGCTTCGGCAAGTCGTTTGCTGCGATCTGCTTCTCGTTCCTCTAGCCCCATTACCCTTTCGTGCAGCGACTGCAGTTGGCTCTGCTCCAGTTTCTTCCTCCTCTCGTGGGTTTTGTAAACCCCTGCGTCCGGAAATCCAGCCTTCCACGAAACGGAGCCTGGCGTGCCTCGTGTCCGTCCAGGGTGCTCAGGATTGCCGAGGGCCATTGTGAGCTCGTCCTTCTCCTTGTCTGGAACGAACGTCCCTTGCTGCGCTGCTTCGATATATTGCTGAAGCTTCTTGATTGGTATGTCCAATTGTTCCTCCGTCCAAATGCACTTCCCTGTTATAGGGTCCAAGGATCCGCCGGCCCCAAAGAACCAAGTCCGGCAACGTTCTGGCCAGTTCATTGTCTCTGGTTCGATCCCTTTATCAAGCAGATCATTCTCAGCCTTGGCCCACTTAGGCTGGGCTACGAGGTAGCCACCTGACCCCGTGCGATCGTGAAGCTTCTTCTTCTCAACATTTCTCTTGTTTGTCGCCGACATTTTTTTACTCTTTTCCGATGTCTTGTGGGCCACAAATGCGGGCCAGTCATCTCTGATCTTCTCATATTTGCCAATGAATTCTGGTGTCTCATTTTTTTCGACATACCTATTGAGGTCTTTCTTCCAATTCCTGAATAGGTCTGCCATCTTCCTCAGAGCAAAAGACTTGATTAATGGCTCTATAAATGGCTTCTCCGGATCATCCTCCGGTGGTAGGGTGAAATTTGATTTCAGCTCAGTCCAAAGATTCTTTTTCTGCATCTCATTGACATAAGACACCTCAGGGTCTTCGTTCTTAGGCTTATACCATTGCTGGATGCTGATCGGGATCTTGTCCCTAACCAGAACCCCACACTGAGCAACAAATGCCTTCTTTGTCCGGTAGGGTTCAATCGGTTGGCCGTCGCGCGCGATTTGTATGATCTCAAACTTTTCATCCGAGCTCAACTTTTTCTTCGGGCCTCGTCTCTTTACCGAAGTTGTGCTCGATCCGGAGGGCTAGAAAAAAGAACAAAGACGAGAGTTAATTAATATGTGTACATACCAAAACAATGAATGCATCAATTAGCTAGTCAGCACAGGCTTAACTAATATATATACCTGGCCGGACTCGGTTTGGTGATCACCGGAGCCGTCCTCACGGTCTACTTCTTCACCCTCTCCTTCTTGCACCGGCATTGGGTCATCGGAGCCATGTAAATCAATGAGGAGAGGGCCAGCTGCTTCTTCACCCTCTCCTTCCAGACCATCATTGTCGTTGAGAAACATCGAGGAGAGGGCATCACTTCCTTCTGCAATTATGTCCCTTAACAACGCTTCTTGTGCTTCGTCTCGGGGGGTGTCCATAGTTTCTACAAATATTTACAACATGGCAATTATTATTCAAACATGACAGATATGGATATATTAGTGGCAAACGTAGAACTAGCTAGCTAATCACAATAAGGAATCATATTAGTGGCCTCGACGCTGCTTCTCTAGGGTTTGGGGTGGCCTCGACAACGCTTCAAGGGTTAGGGGGTGGCCTCGAGAATGCTTCAAGCTAGGAGGGGGTAATATCGACCCCCCACGTGTTGAAGCTATCGGGAGGGGGTCGGCGTTGAACACTACATCTATGTACCACAAGTGACGTGGGCATCGACGCCCGCGGTAGGGTAGAGGGTCAAGGGGTCGGGAGGATCGCCGAGGGGTCGAGAGCCTTCGACCCTTGACCCCTTAACGACCCTCGACCCTGAAACCTTCGACCCTTGACCCCTTAACGACCCTCGACCCTGAAACCTTCGACCCTTGACCCCTTAACGATCCTCGACCCTCTACCCTAGTTCCCGACCCTCAACCCCTCGGTGATCCTCGACACCCTCGTTATATCGACAACGAAGCAACATACATATACATGGGAAAATAATGTTATCGGGGAGGGGGTATCGGTACCCCCCCCTCGTGTCAAAGTTTCTTCTTTCTCCTCTATTCCTTTCTTTCTTCTTCTCCTCTCATGTTGAAGTTATTGGGAGGGGTATATCGACGATGACAGAGGAGAAGATCGAAGAAAAAAAAGGAAAAAAAAGAGGAGAACATATTCTATTTTTTCTTCTTCTCCTCTATTCCTTTCTTCTTCTCCTCTTCTTTTTCTTCTTTTTTCGTCTTATTATTTATTTCTCCTCTTCTTCCTCCCCTCTTCTTCTCCTTTCTTCCTCTTCTTTTTTCCTTTTTCCTCTCATTATTTTTCTTCTTCTTCCTTCTTAAAAATACATGAAGTAGTATTGCTTGTTTTTTTTAAAATAATGTTCAAATAAAAATCTATGAACAGAAAACATATATATACATAGAGAACATATATACATTTTTATAAAAATGCAAAAACAAAAAAATCTAAAAAAAGACATATAAACAGATATACACATATACATATATACTCATACATATACACACATAATCAGGAAAAAAACTATATTTGCAAAAAAAAGGGGAAGAGGGGGGCGGTGCCGGCCCTGACCAAAGCGGC
>NC_041387.1:65742416-65770171 GCF_002162155.2 Triticum dicoccoides | reverse complement strand
TTTTTGTTGTTTTTTGCTTTATTTTTTAATCCTTTTTGCTTTTAGTTTTAGAAAAATTATAAACTTTCTGTTAGTGCCATTAGTTTTCAAATCTGAAAACTCTTTTTTTGTTTCCTTTGTTGCTTTATTTATTTTATTTTGTTTCTACCTACAACAAAATACTTATTGTTGCTATTTTTATTTTTTTTCAGTTTTTTGTTCTGTTTTCTGCATTATTTATTTTTTGTTGTTTTTTGCTTTATTTTTTAATTCTTTTTGCTTTTAGTTTAGAAAAATCATAAACTTTCTGTTAGTGCCATTAGTTTTCAAATTTGGAAACTCTTTTTTTGTTTTCTTTGTTGCTTTATTTATAAACCGGTGTGAGCGCCCTTCGGTTGGCGAGGTTTTAAAATTCATAGTTTTCAAATGAACTCTGAAAAAGTTGACATAGCATGTGCGTGTACAAAACGGACAATGGTATCATACTCGTCTGTTACAAAGTTGGCATGTTATCATCATAATAGTTGCGGGAGAAAGTCTTCACTTTTTCTTCGCTTGTGTCATTTGCTTATTGCGCCGTAACCATGGATAATCTTCATCGTTTATCAGGATGCTTGGGTCAGCCTTGACTTTGAAGGGGGGAATTTCATGAAACTTTTCATACTCTTCAGACATGTCTGTCTTGCCCTCCACTCCCAGGATGTCCCTTTTTCCTGAAAGAACTATGTGGCGCTTTGGCTCATTGTATGATGTATTCGCTTCCTTATCTTTTCTTTTCCTCGGTCTGGTAGACATGTCCTTCACATAGATAACCTGTGCCACATCATTGGCTAGGACGAACGGTTCGTCAGTGTACCCAAGATTTTTCAGATCCACTGTGGTCATTCCGTACTGTGGGTCTACCTGTACCCCGCCTCCTGACAGATTGACCCACTTGCACTTAAACAAAGGGACCTTAAAATCTACTCCGTAGTCAAGTTCCCATATGTCTGCTATGTAACCATAATATGTGTCATTTCCATTGTCGGTTGCTGCATCAAAGTGGACACCGCTGTTTTGGTTGGTGCTCTTTTCATCTTGGTCAATCGTGTAAAATGTATTCCCATTTATCTCGTATCCTTTCCAAATCATTACAGTCGAAGATGGTCCCCTGGACAACAAGTACAACTCATCACAAATAGTGCTGTCACCTCTGAGACGTGTTTCCAACTAACTGCTGAAAGTCCTGATGTGTTCACATGTAATCCAGTCGTCGCACTGCTCCGGGTGTTTGGAGCGCAGACTGTTCTTGTGTTCATCGACATACGGGGTCACCAAGGTAGAGTTCTGTAGAACTGTGTAGTGTGCTTGAGACCAAGAATATCCGTCCCTGCATATTATTGAGTCCCTTCCAAGCGTGCCTTTTCCAGTCAGTCTCCCCTCATACCGCGATTTAGGGAGACCTATCTTCTTAAGGCCAGGAATGAAGTCAACACAAAACCCGATGACATCCTCTGTTTGATGGCCCATGGAGATGCTTCCTTCTGGCCTAGCGCGGTTACGAACATATTTCTTTAGGACTCCCATGAACCTCTCAAAGGGGTACATATTGTGTAGAAATACGGGCCCCAGAATGACAATCTCGTCGACTAGATGAACTAGGACGTGCATCATGATATTGAAGAAGGATGGTGGGAACACCAGCTCGAAACTGACAAGACATTGCGCCACATCACTCCTTAGCATTGGTACGATTTCTGGATCGATCACCTTCTGAGATATTGCATTGAGGAATGCACATAGCTTCACAATGGCTAGTCGGACGTTTTCCGGTAGAAGCCCCCTCAATGCAACCGGAAGCAGTTGCGTCATAATCACGTGGCAGTCATGAGACTTTAGGTTCTGGAACTTTTTCTCTGGCACATTTATTATTCCCTTTATATTCGACGTGAAGCCAGTCGGGACCTTCATACTGAGCAGGCATTGAAAGAATATTTCTTTCTCTTCTTTCGTAAGAGCGTAGCTGGCAGGACCTTTATACTGCTTCAGAGGCATGCCCTCTTTTTCGTGCAAGCGTTGCAGGTCCTCTCGTGCCTCAGGTGATCTTTTGTCTTCCCATACACGCCCAAGAAGCCTAGCAGGTTCACGCAAAGGTTCTTCGTCACGTGCATCACGTCGATCGAAGAGGGGACCTCTAGGTATTTCCAGTAGGGTAGGTCCCAAAATATAGATTTCTTCTTCCACATGGGTGCGTGATTCTCAGCGTCATTCGGAACAGCTAGTCCGCCGGGACCCTGTCCAAAGATTACGTGTAAATCATTGACCATAGCAAGTACGTGATCACCGGTATGCATGGCGGGCTTCTTCCGGTGATCTGCCTCGCCTTTGAAATGCTTGCCTTTCTTTCGACATTGATGGTTGTCGGAAGAAATCGACGATGGCCCAGGTACACATTCTTCCTGCAGCTTGCCAGGTATATACTATCGGTGTCAAGTAAACAGTGCGTGCATGTGTGGTATCCCTTGTTTGTCTGTCCTGAAAGGTTACTGAGAGCGGGCCAATCGTTGATGGTCACGAACAGCAACGCCTTTAGATTAAATTCCTCCTGTTTGTGCTCATCCCACGTACGTACACCGTTTCCATTCCACAGCTGTAAAAGTTCTTCAACTAATGGCCTTAGGTACACATCAATGGCATTGCCGGGTTGCTTAGGGCCTTGGATGAGAACTTGCATCATAATGAACTTCCGCTTCATGCACATCCAAGGAGGAAGGTTATACATACATAGAGTCACGGGCCAGGTGCTGTGATTGCTGCTCTGCTCCCCGAAAGGATTAATGCCATCCGTGCTTAAAGCAAACCATACGTTCCTTGGGTCCTTTGCAAACTCATCCCAATACTTTCTCTCAATTTTTCTCCACTGCGACCCGTCAGCGGGTGCTCTCAACTTCTCGTCTTTCTTACGGTCCTCACTGTGCCATCGCATCAACTTGGCATGCTCTCCGTTTCTGAACAGACGTTTCAACCATGGTATTATAGGAGCATACCACATCACCTTCGCAGGAACCCTCTTCCTGGGAGGCTCGCCGTCAACATCACCAGGGTCATCTCATCTGATCTTATATCGCAATGCACCGCATACCGGGCATGCGTTCAGATCCTTGTAGGCACCGCGGTAGAGGATGCAGTCATTAGGGCATGCATGTATCTTCTCAACCTCCAATCCTAGAGGGCATACGACCTTCTTTGCTGCGTATGTACTGTCGGGCAATTCGTTATCCTTTGGAAGCTTCTTCTTCATTATTTTTAGTAGCTTCTCAAATCCTTTATCAGGCACAGCATTCTCTGCCTTCCACTGCAGCAATTCGAGTACGGTACCGAGCTTTGTGTTGCCATCTTCGCAATTGGGGTACAACCCCTTTTTGTGATCCTCTAACATGCGATCGAACTTCAGCTTCTCCTTTTGACTTTCGCATTGTGTCCTTGCATCGACAATGACCCGGCGGAGATCATCATCATCGGGCACATCGTCTGGTTCCTCTTGATCTTCAGCAGCTTCGCCCGTTGCAGCACCATCGTGCACATCGTCTGGTGCATCTTGATGTTCAGTAGCATCACCGTATTCAGGGGGCACATAGTTGTCATCGTACTCTTCTTCCTCGCCGTCTTCCATCATAACCCCTATTTCTCCGTGCCTCGTCCAAACATTATAGTGTGGCATGAAACCCTTGTAAATCAGGTGGGTGTGAAGGATTTTCCGGTCAGAGTAAGACTTCATATTCCCACATATAGGGCATGGACAACACATAAAACCATTCTTCTTGTTTGCCTCAGCCACTTCGAGAAAATCATGCACGCCCTTAATGTACTCGGAGGTGTGTCTGTCACCGTACATCCATTGCCGGTTCATCTGCGTGCATTATATATAATTAAGTGTGTCAAAAATCATTACAGAACATCATGAATAGATAATTAAGTGACCAAATTAATAGAAGTTCATCATCACATAAAAACCAAAGTAGATACATAGTTCTCATCTAACAACATAAAGCTCTGCAGAGCATCTAAATTAATTAAACCATACATTGAAACTATGTAAAACATTTCAATGCGAAAACAAATGCGATCATAATCGCAACCAAGGTAACAACTGATCCAACGGCATAATGATACCAAGCCTCGGTATGAATGTCATATTTTCTAATCTTTCTCATCTTCAAGCGCATTGCATCCATCTTGATCTTGTGATCATCGACGACATCCGCAACATGCAACTCCAATATCATCTTCTCCTCCTTAAGTTTTTTTATTTTTTCCTTCAAGAAATTGTTTTCTTCTTCAACTAAATTTAACCTCTCGACAATAGGGTCGGTTGGAATTTCCGGTTCAACAACCTCCTAGATAAATAAAATCTATGTCACATTGGTCGGCATAATTTTCATAAACAATAAATGAACCAATAGTTATGAAAAGATAATATATACCACATCCGAATCATAGACAGGACGAGGGCCGACGGGGGCGGATACCAAAACCATCGGCGCACTATATAAGATGCAATAATAAAAGTAAGAAAATAATACAAGTATCTATCTAAACAAACAAGTAATAATATTTTTCCTTTCAGAAAGAAGATAAGAACAAGAGGCTCACCACGGTGGTGCCGGCGATGAGATCGGCGCGGGTGATCGACGGCGGTGAAGACGGGGACGGGGCGTGACGGACCGCTAAACCTAGATAAATATTGAGGAAAATGGAGCTTGGCGGTCGAGCTTGGAGAGGAGAAACCTTAAGTAGTGTGGCTCGGGCATTCCATCGAACACCTTGTGTGCATAGGAGGTGAGCTAGAGCACCACCAAGCCCTCTCCCCCTCGGCCAGAAAAAACAGAGCAGTGTGCTCTGCTCTTGCGCGAGGGGCTATATATAGGCAGAACCATTGGTCCCGGTTGGTGGCATGAACCGGGACTAAAGGGAAGCCTTTGGTCCCGGTTCATGCCACCAACCGGGACCAATAGTGGTGGGCCAGGAGCCAGGACCATTGGTCCCAGTTCGTCCCACCAACCGGGACCAAAAGGTCCGGACGAACCGGGACCAATGGCCCACGTGGCCCGGCCGTCCCCCTGGGCTCACGAACCGGGGCAAATAGCTCCATTGGTCCCGGTTCTGGATTGAACCAGGACTAATGGGCTAAACTGGCCTGGACGAAAGCCCTGTTTTCTACTAGTGTATAGACACCGGAGAGGGCTAGGGTTACACAGAGTCGGTTACAATGGTAGGAAAGCTACATATCTGTAGCGCCAAGCTTGACTTCCATGCCAAGGAAAGTCCCATCCGGACACGGGACGAAGTCTTCAATCTTGTATCTTCATAGTCTTGGAGTCCGGCCGATGATGATAGTTCGGCTATCCGGACACCCCCTAGTCCGGAACTCCCTCAGATACCTTTTTACCTTCGTTGCTCCTTCTTTGCCTTTTCTTCTTCACATTACATGTAGGTTCATCCCTCTTCTTTGAGCTCCTTATTGATAAGATTGGTTGAATAGAAAGCTCCTCCTCGTTACCTGATTCATCATAAGAAATAATAGGAGGATATTGGGAAATCTCTTCACTTTCATTAGTATTCTCTTCATCTTCTATTTGCTTCCTTTTCTTTAGCTAATTGGCAATATAAGGATTTTCAATGCAATTCACCGCACAATACAAATAAATCTTTTCTAGATCAATATCAAAAAATGCTCAAGATTAAATTCTGGAATATGCTTAGTTGCATGTTTCAATTCCTCATAACCCAAAAGCAAACTAAGGTCATTATGTTGTGCAAGGGAAATCAATTCATCACAATTTTTGGACACGATTCGATCATGAAACAATTTGCATCGGAGATTTAAATGACCGCGTTCATTGCAAAGTTCACAACAGTAAAGATATCTTAAATTTTCAGCACAAACATTAAGCCTTTCTTGCAACCCTTTAGTTCCTAAATACTTATGCCTCTTGCAATATCTATCTTCCCTATTTGGTGTGTACTTGCAAACCCAATCTTCTCCACAAAAATTGACATGCTTATAAGAGATATTTTCATCATAACTAGTGCAATCATCATTAGTACTATGGATATTTAAAGAGTTCATACTAACAACATTGAAATCATGCTCATCATTCAAAGATTTAGTACCAAGCATTTTATAGACTTATTCTTCTAGAACTTGAGCACAATTTTCCTTTTCATCATACTCGCGAAAGATATTAAAAATACGAAGCATATGAGACAAACTTAACTCCATTTTTTGTAGTTTTTCTTTTATAAACTAAACTAGTGATAAAACAAGAAACAAAAAGATTCGATTGCAAGATCTAAAGATATACCTTCAAGCACTCACCTCCCCGGCTACGGCGCCAGAAAAGAGCTTGATGTCTACTACACAACCTTCTTCTTGTAGACGTTGTTGGGCCTCCAAGTGCAGAGGTTTGTAGGACAGTAGCAAATTTCTCTCAAGTGGATGACCTAAGGTTTATCAATCCGTGGGAGGCGTAGGATGAAGATGGTCTCTCTCAAACAACCCTGCAACCAAATAACAAAGAGTCTCTTGTCTCCCCAACACACCCAATAAAATGGTAGATTGTATAGGTGCACTAGTTCGGCGAAGAGATGGTGATACAAGTGCAATATGGATGGTAGATATAGGTATTTGTAATCTGAAAATATAAAAACAGCAAGGTAACTAATGATAAAAGTGAGCGTAGACGGTATTGCAATTGTAGGAAACAAGGCATAGGGTTCATAGTTTCACTAGTGCAAGTTCTCTCAACAATAATAACATAATTGGATCATATAACTATCCCTCAAAATGCAACAAAGAGTCACTCCAAAGCCACTAATAGCGGAGAACAAACGAAGAGATTATGGTAGGGTACGAAACCACCTCAAAGTTATTCTTTCGGATCGATCTATTCACGAGTTCGTACTAGAATAACACCTTAAGACACAAATCAACCAAAACCCTAATGTCACCTAGATACTCCATTGTCACCTCAAGTATCTGTGGGCATGATTATATATGCATCACACAATCTCAGATTCATCTATCCAACCAACACAAAGTACTTCAAAGAGTGCCCAAAGTTTCTACCGGAGAGTCAAGACGAAAACGTGTGCCAACCCTTATGCATAGGTTCATGGGTGGAACCCACAAGTTGATCACCAAAACATACATCAAGTGGATCACGTGATATCCCATTGTCACCACAGATAAACATGGCAAGACATACATCAAGTGTTCTCAAATCCTTAAAGGCTCAATCCGATAAGATAACTTAAAGAGGAAAACTCAATTCATCACAAGAGAGTAGAGGGGGGAGAAACATCATAAGATCCAACTATAATAGCAAAGCTCGCAATACATCAAGATCATGCCATAGAGATAACACGAGAGAGAGAGAGAGATCAAACACATAGCTACAGGTACATACCCTCAGCCCTAAGGGTGAACTACTCCCTCCTCGTCATGGAGAGCGCCGGGATGATGAAGATGGGCACCGGTGAGGGATCCCCCCCTCCGACAGGGTGCCGGAATAGGCTCCCGAGAGGTTTTTGGTGGCTACAGAGGCTTGCGGCGGTGAAACTCCTGATCTATCTTCTATTCTGATGGTTTTAGGGTATATGGGAATATATAGGCGAAAGAAGTCGGTCGGGGGAGCCTCGAGGGGCCCACGATGGTGGAGGGCGTGTCCAGGGGGTGGGCACGCCCCCTGTCTCGTGGCTTCCTCGAAGCTTCTGTGGCTTTTACTCCAAGCTCCCTGGATTGCTTCCGTTCCAAAAATAACTCTTCCGAAGGTTTCATTCCATTTGGACTCCGTTTGATATTCCTTTTCTTCAAAACACTGAAATAGGCAAGAAAACAACAACATGGGTTGGGCCTCCGGTTAGTAGGTTAGTCCCAAAAATGATATAAAAGTGTAAAGTAAAGCCCATAAACATCCAAAACGGGTAATATAATAGCATAGAACAATAAAAAATTATAGATACGTTGGAGACGTATCATCAAGGAAGGTGTTAAACTGGGTATTGTCTTTCTCATTCCTGTACTGGATCCACGTTGGGAGGATACGTGCATGACACCTAACAACAACGGCTGCCTCTGATACTAACTTGGCTGACTCTATAGCATCATGTGGCCTTTTTAAACCTGCTCAAAATGGATCTCCATTCTTCCTCCTTTAGATTTTGTTAATATGTCAAGCATTATCCCTGATGTCTGTTTTTGCTTGCGCCGTGGTGCTAGTTCAACAACGAATATGGAAAGTGTTAGTGTACATCAAACTGTGAGAGTACATATAAAGGAGCATGCAACTGCAACTTGACTTGGTCATGTACCGTCTTGGTTTTGATGCTCATGAGGTTCATCTGATCTTGCCAAGTCCTGTTGTGTCAACAATGCTTTGGAAGTAGTGTTAGGTGTGAAGGCAGCTTGGGAACTGGCCATTTCCGGAGAAAACGAACGAGTAACTCGTTGAGATGCTGGTACAGATGAAGCGGATGCTGCAGCTGGTGGAGCAGGTGATACTGTGTTTGTAGATTTAGCAGGTGGACTTGGACCTTCTACTGCACTATAAGTACCAGCAGAATCTCGATGACAGATCCTTTTCCGTTTCACCCGACGAGTAACATCACTCCCTACTATATTATTTTCTTTGCTCTTTTTTGACTTTGCCATGTCAAGCCGTACCCACAACACAAAAGAATAAAATCACTCTTCAGAACTCATTGATGCATGATACATGCAAGCAATACTTTGATGTAAGACAACCGTATGAGGATGGAATATGTAAGAAAAATAGGATGGCATGGCATATTCACAGCTACGATGTGCAAACTAAGCAGAAGGATTTTCAAGAAAATAGAAGTAATGCAAGCTAGACACCATATGAAAGATGCAACCAATATTACTCTGCCAAGTTAAAAGTGTCTTGTCATAAGTGACAATTCGAAAAATTAGAAGCAGTACAACGTAGAAATCAATGCAAGATGCAACCACTATCAAACTGCCATGTTAAAAGCGTCCAATCATGAGTGACTGATGTGCGATACACAACAACAGTACTTTGATGTAAGAACATGGTATGATAGATAGATGCAGTGCATTCTAGACACAGAAAGCCATGTCATATGCACATGTATATGTATAAACTCAACAGGTGCAATTTAATCAAAATAGAAGAAATACAGGCTAGACAACATATGAAACATGAAGCCAATTATCATACTGTCAACTTAGAGCAAGCACCTGCGATGGTGGAGTACGGGAGATGAACTCATCATCTAGACTTGGGACTTCAACTTCATTAGTAGTAGAAGTGGCAAATCTAGAGAGTCTATGTTTGTGTCAGTGCGGAGGACCACCAACATCCCCTAACTTACTCTTTTCCTTCCTATTTTCTGATATTGCATTATGAAGTAAAAACCACAAGAACATGAATAAAATTAGCTCTGCATAACTGGTTGATGCATGATACAGACGAACACTACTTTGATGTAAGGCAAGCGCAGGATAGGAGGATGGAATATATACAAAAAATTAAGCGTTTCATATTCACACGTACGATAGGAGGATGGAATATGTATGAAAAAACAGTAAGCGGAAGGCATTTCAACAAAACTAGGCACCATATGAACATGCAACCAATATCACTCTATCAGGTAAAAAGTGTCTCATCGTAAGTGCCATTTCAAGAAATTAGAAGCAGTACAAGCTAGAAGACAATGCAAGATGCAACCTACATCACAGTCCCAAGTTAAATGTGTCTTATGGGTAAGTGATCATTGCAGGTATAAGTTGTAAGCTACGCAGATGCAATTCAACATAATCAGAAGCAATACAAACTAGACATCATACAGAAAACACAACTACATATAACAGTTCGAAGTAAGAGCAAGCACCTGTGATGGTGGAGTAGGGGAGATGTGCTCATCATGTACACGTATGTTCTAGAAACAGGAACACGTGTCATATTCACAGGCATTATGTGTAAAGTAAGCAGATGCAACTCAAGTTAGAAGCAATACAAGCTAGACATCATACGCAACATGCAACCACATATAATAGTGCCAAGTTAGAGCAAGCACCTGTGATGGTGGAGTAGGGGAGATGTGCTCATCATCTACACAACTACGTTGACTGTCCAGCCTTGTGTTGTCTTGCGAATCTTGTTGGGAGGATGGAGGAGTAGAATCTCTAAAGACCCCCTGTTTGAATTGCTCCGAAGGACCACCATCATCCACTGCCGGACTAATTTCCTTCAGCTATAATGATTTTGCATTGTGAAGTCAAACCGATAAGAAAAAAGAATAAAACCCGCTCTTCAGAACTCATTCATGCATGATACTGACGAACACTACTCGGATGAAAGGCAAACACATGATGCGAGGAATATGTATGAAACACAGGATGGCGTGACATATTCACACCTATGATGTGGTAACTAAGCAGAAGGCATTTCAACAAATTAGAAGCACTACAAGCTAGACACCATATGAAAGATGCAACCAATATCACTCTGCCAACTTTAAACTATACGGCGTTTCAACAAATTAGAAGCAGTACATGCTAGAAATCATATACAAGACACAACCAATATCACAGTGGTGACTTAAAGGTGCCTTTTCATAAGTGACTGATGCGGGATATGCAAGAACGGTAGTCTGATGTAGAAACAGGAACACATGTCATATTCACAAGCATTATGTGTAAAGTAAGCAGATGCAATTCAACAAAGTTAGAAGCTATACAAGCTATACATCATACGCAACATGCAACCACATATAATAGTGCCAAGTTAGAGCAAGCACCTGTGATGGTGGAGTAGGGGAGATGTGCTCATCATCTACACAGCTACGTTAACTGTCTAGCCTTGCGTTGTCTTGCGAACCTTGTTGGGAGGATGGCGGAGTAGAATCTGTAGAGAACCTCCCTTTTAGTTGCTCGGAAGGACCACCATCATCCAATGCCTTGCCAATTTCCTTCAACTTTATTGATTTTTCATTGTGAGGTCATACTGACAAGAAAAAGGAATATAATTCGCTCTTCAGAACTCATTCATGCATGATACTGACGAACACTACTCTGATGAAATGCAAAGTCATGATACGAGGATGGAATATGTACGAAAAATGGACGGCTTGACATATTCACACCTATGATGTGGTAACTAAGAAGAAGGCACTTCAACAAATTAGAAGCACTGCAAACTAGACACCATATGGAAGGTGCCATCAATATCACTCTGCCAAGTTAAAACTGTCTCGTCATAGGTGGCGTTCATCAAACTAGAAGCAATACATGCTAGAAATCATATTCAAGACGCAAACCAATATCACACTGCCAACTTAAAGGTGTCCCATCATAAGTGAGTGATGCAGGATACACAAGAATAGCAATTTCATGTAAGAACATGGTGTGATAGACAGATATAGCATGCACCAAAAATAGGAAAGCATGTCATATTCACATGTATCATGTGTAAACAAAGCAGATGCAGTTTACACTAATTAGGATCAATACGAGCTAGACACCATATGCAACATGCAACCAGATATCACACTGCCAAGTTAGAGCAAGCACCTTGGATGGTGGAGTAGGGGAGCGGAGACTTGGACCTTGTAATGCACTATCAGTACAAGGAGAATCGGTATAGATGCCCCGTTTATGTTGCTGCAGAGGACCACCATGATCGCTTCCTTACTCTTTTCCTTCCTCTTTCTTGATTTTGCCTTGTCAAGTCAAACCCACAAGAAAAAGGAATAAAATTTGCTCTTTAGAACTCATTGATGCATGATACTGACGAACACTACTTTCATGTAAGGCAGCCGCATGATAGGAGGATGGAATATGTATGAAAAAAGGACGGCGTGACATATTGACATGTATGATGTATAAAGTGTAAACTAAGCACAAGGTGTTAGAATCAATGCAAGCTAGAAACCATATGAAAGATGAAACCAATATCACTCTGCCAAATTAAAAGGGTGCCCTAACAAATGTATTTGACCAAATTAGAAGCAATACATGGCAACATGCTCGAAATAATATGCAATATGCAACGAATAAAGGTGACTAATCGTAAGTGATTGATGCAGGATACAAAAGAGAGGTAGTTTCATGTAAGAACAAGGTTAACACATAGATGTAGTGTGTACCAAAAATAGGAAGGCATGTCATATTCACAGGTATAGTGTGTAAACTAAGCAGATACAATTTACCCTAATTAGAAGCATTACAAGCTAGACACCGTATGCAACATGCAACCACATATCACACTGCGAAGTTAGAGCAAGCACCTGTGATGGTGGTGTAGGGGAAGTGCGGTCTTCAAGTACAGAGCTACATTCAATATCTTCATTTAGGCTTGCTGTTTCTTGAGAATCATGTGAAGAGGATGGAATTGCATTCTTTATAAGAGTATTGCATCTCATATTAACCCACGGGCGTGACTGTCTCATCATAAGCGATAGATGCAGGATACACAAGAACAGTAGTTTGATGTAAGAACATGGTGTGATAGGCAGATGTAGTATGTACCAAAAACAGGAAGGCGTGTCATATTCACATGTATAATGTGTAAGCTAAGGAGATGCAATTTAACAAATTAGGAGCAATACAAGCTAGGCACCATATGCAACATGCAACCAAATATCACACTGCCATGTTAGAGAAAGCACCTTGGGTTGTGGAGTAGGGGAGATGAGATTTGGAACTAGCACTGCAGTATGAGTAGCAGGAGAATCAGCAGAGATCATCTGTTTCGGTTGCTCCAGAGGACCACCATCATTCCGTGACTTCGTCCTTTCAGATTTTGCCTTGTCAAGTAAACACACAAGAAAAAGGAATGAAATTCGCACTTCCAAATTCGTTGATGCATGATACTGACGAACACAACTTTTATGTATGGCAACTACATTGTAGGATGATGGAATATGTATGAAAAACGCTAAGCAGAAGGCATTTCAACAAATTGGAAGCAATGCAATCTAGACACCATATGAAAGATCCAACCAAAATCACTCTACCAAATTAGACGTGTCTCATTATAAGTGGCACTTCAACAAATTAGAGGCAGTACATGTTTGCAATGGTATGCAAGATGCAACCAATATTACACTGTCAACTTGAAGGTGTATTGTCAGAAGTGATTGATGAGGGATACACAAGAAAAGTAGTTTGATGTAAGAACATGGTTAATCGAAAGACGTAGTATGTACCAAAAATAGGAAGACATGTCATATTCACAGGTATAATGTGTTAACTAAGCAGATGCAATTTAACCTAATTAGAAGCATTACAAGGTAGATACCATATGATACATGCAACCACATATCACACCGCCAAGTAAGAGCAAGCACCTGCTGAAAGGATCGATATGGTTGACTAGAGGGGGGGGGGTGAATAGGCAACTAACAATTTTTAAGCTTTTCTTTAACAATTTAAACCTTGCAACAAAATAGGTTGTCTAGATATGCAACTACGTGGACAACCTATATGATGCAATGACAACTAGAACACAAGCAAGCAAGAGATACAACACAAGTAAGCTTGCACAAGTAAAGGCACGAAATAACCAAGAGTTGAGCCGGTGAAGACGAGGATGTGTTACCGAAGTTCCTTCCTTTTAAAGGGAAGTACGTCTCCGTTAGAGTGGTGTGGAGGCACAATGCTCCCCAAGAAGCCACTAGGGCCACCGTAATCTCCTCACGCCCTCACACAATGCGAGATGCCGTGATTCCACTATTGGTGCCCTTGAAGGCAGTGACCGAACCTTTACAAACAAGGTTGGGGCAATCTCCACAACAATTGGAGGCTCCCAACAACACCACGAAGCTTCACCACAATGGAGTATGGCTTCGAGGTGACCTCAACCGTCTAGGGTGCTCAAACACCCAAGAGTAACAAGATCCGCTAGGGATAAGTGGGGGGAATCAAATCTCTCTTGGTGGAAGTGTAGATCGGAGCCTTGTCACCCAATCCCGAGCAAATCAACAAGTTTGATTGGCTAGGGAGAGAGATCGGGCGAAAATGGAGCTTGGAGCAACAATGGAGCTTGGAGATGGAAGAGGTGGTCAACTAGAGGTAGGAGACGCCCCTTATATAGTCATGGGAAAGATCCAACCATTATCCACATGTTCATCCTGCGACACGCGGTACTACCGCTCCAGGGACGCGGTACTACCGCAAGGCCCCGCGGTACTACCATGGAGGACCACGGTACTACCGCGGCAGCAGCAGAGGCCGGGACTTGCCTGACTTAGGTGCAGTACTACCGCTTGCGCGGTACTACCGCTCCCCCTTGCGGTACTACCGCAAGTCAGGAAAGTCACTGCCTATGAAGTGCGCGGATGAAATAAATTACATCCGTGCCTACTTCCGCTGAAAATGAGATGGTGCAAAAATCCGACGCGGTACTACCGCGCACGAGGCGCGGATGTAAAAAATTACATCCGCTCCTACTACTGTGACGCCGCGGTACTAGGTATGAGGGCCACGGTACTACGACTCCGGGGGAGCGGTACTACCGTGGGCTCCCACGGTACTACCGCGCTGGACGAGCGGTACTACCATGGGGGCGCGGATGTAAAAAATTACATCCGCCCCTACTACCGTACCGGAGCGGCACTAGGCCTGGGAGCCACGGTACTAAGGCTCTAGAGGAGCGGTACTACCGTGACCCACAGCGGCACTACCGCAGGTGCTTGCGGTACTGCCTCTCCATAGAGCAGTACTATCGCAAGTACAACAGTAGCCGTCTGATTATGCACAACTAGGATAACGGAAAGACACTCGAAAGGAAAGGAAAGGTAGGATATGTGTACGTGTTGATTCCACCCAAACCTTTCCGACGCGGACCCCCTCTTAATAGTACGACTCTCCTACGACTCAAACCCACCAAAGAGAAACATAGAACAACGCCGTCTTCAATAGTCTCCGAGGGGCACCGAATCGTCTCGTGCCTAGTGATGAAGTGTCTGAGAAACTCAAGGCACATGATTAGGCTGCAAAAGCATTGTCATCAATCACCAAAACACTTAAGGGATAAAAATGCCCTTACAATCTCCCCCTTTTTGGTGGATTGATGACAATACGGGATTTGCACATAGAGAGATAATATTGAGCAAAGGCAAACCCCTCCTCTCTAAAAAATAGACGGGCTCCCACTAGATGTGTGCAATCTAGATGAATGCTTTGGACTGCATAGCACACAAACTAGGATCAACACTCCCCCTATGTTTTCGAGACCAAGGCATGATAATTAACATCTAAGTAGAGCATAGCATATAGGTAGCACAATATATCACAAGCTCGCTAGGATAGATAGAGTGCATAAGTCTGACACCAAACGAAGTAAAGCAACCCAAAGCAACTGAAACGAGGTTCAACACGAGAAAGCAGCAAACACAATGAACACGAACAACGATGCAAATCCCTACACTCTCGCCCCCTTTGGCATCAAGACGCCAAAAAAGGCAAAGATGACACCTACACACAAGGGGTGGCTCAAGCAGGGAACTCATCCCAAGCCTCCTCATCAGACTCCTCGACGACAGGGATGGTCTCCTCGACGTCCTCCTCAGAATCATTCCATTTGTAGCCTTGCTTCTCCATCCACTCGGCCTCTGGGGTGATGCAATCCTCAGAACCACCAGACACGTCCTTGCCATACAGCTTCAAGATCTTCTTGTCCCGGCGGTGACTCTCCTTAGAGGCCACGTGAGTCCTGTACTGACCCTTGGCTTGCATGCAGAAAAGAGTCTTCATCTTGTCCTTCAGCTTCTTGGCCCACGAAGGCATAGAGGAACTCTGGGACGACCTAGCAGCACGGTCCTCAGCAACATCCTCGGCCCCAGCATCCTCCTCATCAACAGCAGCCCTAGCAGCAGACGCCTCAACACGAGTAGTAGTGTTGGCCCATTGGGGCTTGACATGCAGACAGATGGGATCATGGCGAATCCAGTCTGGGGCAAGGAACTCCTCCCCAGGGAACATCTTCTCCCATGTCTTCGAGATCAGCGGAAACAGATAGGGCCCATAGATAGGCACCTTGCGGTTAAACACCACAAACCGAAGCTCACACCACATGATGTGTGAGACATCAAGTGGCTAAGTCTGAGACAACCGAGCCTCCTCGCAAATGAGCATCATATCCACCATATAAGCATGAACCTTGTCATTGTCACCAATGCGAGGGAACAAGGAGTTGCGGAAGATGCGGTACATGATATCCAGAAAAGAGTTGAGCACCAACCCTGTCTTGCCATTGGCGAGTGCCTTCTCAACATAGTATGGTGCAAGCTTGTCCTTGTTGGCAGATTCAGAGTTTGCATGGGGGCGAACACCCACGGGAGTGTGGAGCCCGTCATCAGGAACCTGGAGCAAATCCATGAACTCCTTCCAGGTACCAGTCAACTGACGGCCATTGGTCATCCAGGTCATCCTCCGCTCCTCATTAGAGTGAAAGTATACCGAGGCAAAGAACTGACAGATAAGCTCAGGGTCATAGTTAAGGTGAAAGGATATCACAAGCTCAATGCCAAACTGCTCCACCAAGTCCAGAGCCTCTCCAAAGTATGCACGGAACTTGTCCTTCCTCATGTGATGCATTTCAATCCATTTCACATCCATGTAGGTATTCTGCTTGTTCTTGATGACATCCAGATAAATGAGAGTCTGTTGCTTGTTCCAAAACAGCTCACAACCTTTGACAGAGGCACGAGGGTGCACATACGGGTGGAGTTGCCTGAGACGGACGTACTAAGATTGGGGTATCTCGTCCATGCCCTTAGCGGATTCCTTGTGCTTGCTAGCAGATGACTTGACATTGCACTTGGGGGTAGAAGAGCCCTCCGGTGCTTCACCTGGATTGCACAGACGCTTGGAGCCCGTGTCACGACTGGGATTGGAACGGCGAGAGCCACCACCTGAGACACGAACGCAAAACACCAACGAAACGCAAAGAGGATCACTGCAAAGACCAAGGCAAAGCACAAGAAACACATAGAAAGTATATGTGAAAAGTTGCCATGAGGTAGATGTGAAGAACGGTAGTACTGCCAGATCCTACGGTACTAAAATATTAGTACCGCTCTAGGGCGCGGTAGTACCATGCGAGGCACGGTAGTACCGTGGTTGGAGCGGTAGTAGAGTTTTAGTGCCGCAGGGAGTGCGGTAGTACCGCGCCTGAGGGCGGTAGTACCGGACGAGCGGTAGTACCGCACCAGATGGGCGGTAGTACCGCACCGCGTCAGATCCAAACGACGGTTTGAATCGGAAAAGAACCGCGAAACCCTGGCAGTGCTACGGTGATCAAATCTAGCACAGGACAAAGTACAAGTATAATTCCTACGCACTACTACGCTCCTTCATCCTACTCTTGCAAAGATTAAGCCTAGGAATCTTAAGAACACACAAGTCTCCGCCAAAACCTAGAGACAACAAACACAACAACAAGGAGAGGGAGTTGGGGAAAGACCTTGGTCCATAGCAAGAGCACGTGGTGGGGAACGATCCCACTGGTCGGAATCACGGGAGGGCAGCCGGAGGCGGAGATCCACGACGGACGCCGGCTCCATTCTTGAACGAGGGAGAGAGAGAAAGACGAGATGGGGAACTGGCGAATGGGTATGGGGGAGTTAGAACTCCCCCTGCCGGACCTTATCCCCATGCGCCCGACCCGTCATGGTAGTACAGCTGGTCATTGCGGTAGTACCGCTTGGGCGGAAGTACCGCACCAAAGCGGTAGTACCGCTCTCCCAAGCGGCAGTAAAAAATTACTGCCGCGTGGGGGCGGTAGTACCGTACTCCCCTCACGCGGTAGTACCGTAGCATGCTGCGGTAGTACCGTGAGCTCAAGAAAATGCAAGTTTCAACACACGAAAAGAGATCTTTGCAAAGAAACTTTTCAGCACAAAAGACACCACAAGAACACGAACAAAACAAAGGCAGAAAGGCAACAAGAAACAACCGCGCAACCTAACCTCTCAAAAGGAGAGGACGGTGGCCGGAGCCACCTATGTTTGAGTTAGTTGGTATGGCACCGCGAAGAATTATCCTTGGGCCCATGACCAAAACTCGTCTTTGAAGCACAAGTACCATAAAAAATGGCTAATGTGAAAGAGTTGATCTATTTATGCATAATGGGGGGGGGAGGGAAAGTTAATTGAGAGAACAACACTCCCCCTATGTCCATGCCTACACCTAAACTAGACAACAAGTTGAGTGTGGTGGGGGGTGCACGAGTTCAAGACACATTGCTCGAATCAATGATATTTAGCTCATGCCTTAACTCGCGAAATCTTGCTTCATCCAAGGGCTTCGTGAAAATATCTACAAGGTTATCATGAGTGTTGACATACTTGAGCTCGATCTCCCCTCGCCTAATGTGATCCCGGATGAAATGATACCGAATCTCAATATGCTTCGTCTTGAAGTGTTGCACCGGGTTGAGAGAAATCTTGATGGCACTTTCTTATCACACCAAAGAGGCACTTTGTCACAAATGACACCGTATTCCTTTAAAGTTTGCCTCATCCATAATAGTTGTGCACAACAACTACCGGCCGCCACATATTCTGCTTCGGTGGACGAGAGAGACACACAACTTTGCTTCTTGGAAGACCAACTCACCAAAGAGCACCCAAGAAACTGGCACCCTCCGGAAGTGGACTTCCTATCCACTTTGTCTCCCGCCCAATCGGAATCCGTAAAACCTTCAAGCTTGAAGTTTGCCCCTCTTGGGTACCATAAGCCAAAGTTTGGGGTATGAGCAAAATATTGAAAGATTCGCTTGACCGCCACATAGTAACTTTCCTTCGGTGCGGCTTGAAACCATGCACACATTCCCACACTCAACATGATATCCGGTCTAGATGCACAAAGGTAAAGCAAGGAGCCAATCATGGAGCGATATACCTTTTGATCCACCGCTTTACCATTGGGATCAATGTCAAGTTGGCACTTGGTGGGCATTGGTGTAGAAGCCGGCTTGACATCACTTAGCTTGAATCTCTTTAGCATGTCTTGAGTGTATTTGGCTTGGTTGATGAAGGTTCCTTCTCTTCTTTGTTTGATATCAAAACCAAGGAAGAACTTCAAATCTCCCATTGAAGACATCTTGAACTTGGAGGTCATGAGAGCGGCAAATTCCTCAGTGAAAGCTTTGTTAGGGGAACCAAAGATAATATCACCAACATATAGTTGGCATACAAACAACTCCCCTTTGACCTTCTTAGTAAAAAGAGTGGGATCGATTTGTCCTACTTAAAATCCACGATCTTGTAACAACTCGGTAAGGTGGTCATACCACACACGTGGGGCTTGTTTAAGGCCATAGAGTGCCTTATCGAGTTGATACACATGATCCGGGAAGTAGGGGTCCTCGAACCCGGGGGGTTGCTTGACATAGACCAACTCATTAATGGGACCATTAAGAAAAGCACTTTTCACATCCATTTGTTGCAACTTAAAGTTGTGATGGGAAGCATAAGCAATCAACAAACGAATGGATTCAAGACGAGCAATGGGAGCAAAGGTTTCACCGTAGTCTATACCCTCGACTTGGGAGTAGCCTTGTGCTACCAATCTTGCCTTGTTGCGAATGATGTTCCCATGAGCATCTTGCTTGTTCTTGAAGATCCACTTGGTTCCAATGACGTTGTGGTTCCCCAATGGCCTTGTCACCAACTCCACACCTTGTTGTACTCGAAGTTGTTGAGTTCTTCATGCATGGCATTGAGCCAATCCGAGTCTTCGAGCGCCTCATAGACATTTTGGGGTTCAACATAAGATACAAACGCGTGATGAATAGTTTTCTAATTGTCTACGAGTGCTTACCCCCTTTCTTAGACTTCCAACCACATTTTCCATGAGATGGCCTTGGGTGGTAAGCTTGGAAGCAATCTTCGTGACACGACGCTCTAATTCCTCCTCGGGTGTGGAAGAAGGAGGGTTAACTTGATTATCTTGAGCGTCGTCTTGAGCTTGTTCTTGATTTTGAGCTTGCTCATGATCTTGAACTTGCTCGAGGGGGAGAACTTGACCTTGGGCATCATTTAGAGGTTCACCACCATCTTGAGGTTGATCTTGACCTTGGTCTTGTTCACGAGGTTGAGGGCCTTCACTTTGTTCTTCGGAAGCGTGTGGGTCTTGGGGAGGTGATGGCTCCACTTGAGTGGAGCATTGTCCTTCTCCTTCGGCCACAAGGGGTTCCTCAATGGGTAGAATATGACCAATACCCATTCTTCTTATGGCTTGGGGAGGAATTTCATCACCTACATCACAAGTACCACTTTGCTCCACTTGGGAGCCATTATTTTCATCAAACTCCATGTTACACGTCTCCTCAATGAGTCTGGTGGACTTGTTGAGAACACGGTAGGCATGAAAGTTTGTAGCATAACCAACAAATATGCCCTCATGAGCTCTAGCCTCGAATTTAGACAAACGAACACCTTTCATCAGAATGAAACACTTACAACCGAACACCCGGAAGTACTTGAGGTTGAGCTTGTTGCCGGTGAGTATCTCATAAGGAGTCTTGTTCAAGCCTTTGCGGAGATAGAGCCGATTGGATGCATGACATGCGGTGTTGATGGCTTCGGCCCAAAAGTTGTATGGAGACTTGAACTCCGCCATCATGGTCCTTACCGCATCCATCAAGGTCCGGTTCTTCCTCTCCGCTACACCATTTTGTTGAGGGGTATATGGTGCAGCATATTGATGCTTGATCCCCTCATCACTAAGAAACTCATCCAAGGTGTAGTTCTTGAACTCGGTGCCGTTGTCACTTCTTATTGTCAAGATCTTTGCATTATGTTGATGTTGAGCTTCATTTGCAAAGTCGATGATGGTTTGTTGAGTCTCACTCTTCCTCTTGAAGAAGTATACCCAAGTGTATCTTGAATAGTCATCCACAATCACCAAGCAATACTTTCTACCTCCAAGACTATCAAAAGATGGAGGCCCAAAGAGATCCATGTGAAGGAGCTCCAAGGGTCTCTTCGTGTAGATGATAGTAGTGGGAGGGTGAGCCGTCTCATGAAGCTTTCCTTCGATACAAGCACGATCTTTGGCAAAACTGACATTCGTTAGTCCACGGACATGGTCCCCCTTGAGAAGACTTTGCAAAGATCTCATGTTGACATGGGCTAAACGGCGATGCCAAATCCATCCCACGTCAACGTTAGCCATTAGGCATGTCGCGGTCTTAGTGGGTCGCTCCAAAAAGTTAATCACATAGAGACCGTTCTCGACATGCCCAACAAAGGCTACTTTAGGAGTCTTGCTCCACAAGAGGGCCACGGTATCAATGTCAAAGAAAGTAGCAAAACCCATGAGTGCAAGTTGACGAACGGAAAGCAAATTGTATGCAAGGGACTCAACAAGCATGACTTTCTCGATCGTTAGATCATGAGAAATGACAACCTTGCCGAGACCCAATACCTTAGAATGTGATGCATCACCCCACTCGACATTGGTGGGCATAGATGGAATCTTTTGCACGTCCACCACCATGTCCTTGATCCCGGTCATATGATTTGTTGCTCCACTATCGAGCAACCATGATCCCCCACCGGAAGCAAACACCTACAAGAGATCAATGCTTGGTTTTAGGTACCCATTTAGTAATGGGTCCTTTGATGTTAGTAACAAGGGTCTTGGGAACCCAAATAGACCATTCAATGTACTCATAAGGAGAACCAACAAATTTAGCATAAACATGTCCATCACTAGCATGGCACAACACATATGACAGGTTAAAGTCGCCGACTTTGTTGGAGGAAATGCTTTTGCCCTTTTGGACGTCAACTCCCTTCACTTTTTCCTTCTTCTCCTTAGGAGCACCCTCTCCCTCTTTCACAAAAGTTTGCTTGAGAGGAGGAGGACGTTTGGTCTTGTCGTTCTTCTTCTTCTTGCTCTTGGACTTGGGTGCAAATCCAATTCCTTCCTTGGCCACAACTTCCTTTTGATTGCTCAAGAGGTCGTTGAGGTTCTTCTCACCTTGAATGCATGTTACAAGGCCTTTCTCAAGTTGATCCTTCAACTTGGCATTCTCCTCCACAAGATGCACATGCTCACAACACGGGTTAGTAGCACATGCATTATCAATTAATACCATATGAGGAAAGGTGGCCTTTTCCTTGGTTAGCTTAACTTGGAGTTGAGCATGAGACTCCTTGAGGTTAGCGTGAGCACCCTTCAAGACCTTGTGGGCCTTGCCAAGTATCTCAAACTCCTCTTTGAGTCTAGCATGATCAACCCCAAGTTTAGCCTTCTCGGAAGTTAGCACACGAGACATGACAAGAGCATGATCAAGATCTTTCTTTAACTTAGCATGGTCATCGTTGTGTGACTCCTCAAAAGTCAAACGATGCACACGCTCTTCCTCAAGAGCATTAGAGAGATCCGATATCTCATTGGCATAGTCACGACTATGACCTTCCATCTTAGAGATGGTTTCTTCGTGAGCCTCGATCATGTCATTGGCCTCACCAAGTTGTTCCAAGAGAGCAACAAAATGCTTGTTGGACTTGCCCTTGAGCTTACTCATAAAAGAATCAAACTCATTCACTTCTTCATTAGACCCATCATGTTCATCAATGCAATCCTCCACGGAGGAATTAGTAATGATGGTGGTTTTAATGTTGGGGGTTACCTTGTTTGAAGCTTTAGCCATGAGGCACTTGGCGGTGATGTTCTCGTTGGGTGAATCAAAGAGAGACACCCGGGGAGTAGTAGCAATGGCAACGGATGCCATGGCCATTGCTTCTTCATTTTCATCATCATCGTCATCCTCTTGGTATTCTTCTTGAACCACCAACCCACGAGTGGGAGTCTTCTTGGCGAAGTTGTTCTTGTTGGGGAAGCACTTGGCTTTGTCTTTTCGGATGAACTTGCCACCATTGTCTTCCCGCTTCTCGTAAGGACAATCCGCAACGAAATGGCTCACATTGCCACAGTTGAAGCAAGTTCTAACTCATTGCTTGCCCTTGACTCCACTTGAGTTGTTCTTGTTGAAGTTGGGTCTTGAATTCTTCTTGCTCCAAAATTGTCTTGAAGCAAGGGCCATGTGCTCATGGTAATCAAATTTGGTGTCTTCGGGGTTGCTCTCCTCATCTTCCACTTCTTCCTCTTCTTCCATAATAACCTTGGCCTTCAAAGCAAGGTTGGGCTTCTTTGCCCTTTGAGAACGGAGCACCGCATTGTCGGCGGTCTTGTCCAAGATGCTCATTGCAACAACTCATCCAACACTTCACTTGAGGTCATGGAGTGGAAGTCCGGTCTTTGACGAATGAAGGAGGACATAGCCTTGTTGAAGGGCATCATGGCCTTGAGGAACTTGCGCTTGATCCAATTGTCATCCGTGTCCTTGCTTCCATGATCTCGGAGTGCGACCGCGAGTTTGGTCACTCTTCGAAAGAGCTCACGAGGTTCTTCATCTTCTTTCATTGCAAACTCATCGGCTTCATCTTGCACCACTTCATAGTTGGAGCGTTGAATGCTAGCACTTCCTCGATAGAGACCCTCGACACATCTCCATGCTTCTTTAGCCATGACATGAGGTCAAAGATGAGGGAGGTCTTCGGGAAGGATAGCATCTTGGATGATGAAGAGAGCACTCTCATTGAATTGATTGTCCATGGCTTCTCGAGGGGTGAAGTTGCTTGGGTCATGAGGATAGAAACCTTCTTCAATGATTCTCCAAAGGTTAGTGTTCACATGTTTTAAATGATGCTTGAAGCGATAAACCCAAGAATCAAAATCTTCATGCTTCTCATATTTAGGAGGAGGACCGGCATGATTTAAATGAGTGGATGGGATCGGCCCTCCATAAATTGGGGGTTCCACATGGGCAAAGATGCCGGTGCCATTTCTACCACTAGTAGAGGGACTCTTTTCATTGTTAGCTTCCCCCTTGTCGGAGGTAGCATCCGTCACCTTGTTAGTGGGATCACCCACTTTCATCGGCGAGGTAGATAGTTTAAGTCCTTCTAGGAAATCAGTAAACATGCTTTTAACCTCGGCCGTCATGGAGGTTTTCAATGTGTCTAAAGCCACATTGAATTCCTCACGTGAGACCGAGGTCCCCCCTTTGGCTGAAGACGAGATGGGATTCACACCGGAGTGTTCCTCCGCACCGTCGTTGGTGTCAACCATACTCTTTGGACGGCAAAGTCCTTAATAAAGAGACGAGGCTCTGATACCAATTGAAAGGATTGATATGGTTGACTAGAGGGGGGGGTGAATAGGCAACTAACAATTTTTAAGCTTTTCTTTAACAATTTAAACCTTGCAACAAAATAGGTTGTCTAGATACGCAACTACGTGGACAACCTATATGATGCAATGACAACTAGAACACAAGCAAGCAAGAGATACAACACAAGTAAGCTTGCACAAGTAAAGGCACGAAATAACCAAGAGTGGAGCCGGTGAAGACGAGGATGTGTTACAGAAGTTCCTTCCTTTTAAAGGGAAGTACGTCTCCGTTAGAGCGGTGTGGAGGCACAATGCTTCCCAACAAGCCACTAGGGCCACCGTAATCTCCTCACGCCCTCACACAACGCGAGATGCCGTGATTCCACTATTGGTGCCCTTGAAGGCGGCGACTGAACCTTTACAAACAAGGTTGGGGCAATCTCCACAACAATTGGAGGCTCCCAACAACACCACAAAGCTTCACCACAATGGAGTATGGCTTCAAGGTGACCTCAACCGTCTAGGGTGCTCAAACACCCAAGAGTAACAAGATCCGCTAGGGATAAGTGGGGGGAATCAAATCTCTCTTGGTGGAAGTGTAGAACTGATGTTCACACTTGGAGAACTTGGCGTAGAACTGATGTTCCCTGAGCTTGTCAAGAACCAAACACAAGTGCTTGGCATGATCTTCCTTGTTCTTCGAGAAAACCAGAATGTCGTCGAGATAGACCAAAACGAATTCATTGGTGTAGGGGTTGAAGATGAAGTTCATCATGCGAGAGAACGTCGGAGGAGCGTTGGCGAGGCCAAAAGACATGACGGTGTATTCATATGAACCAAAGCTTGTCCTGAACATCGTCTTGGGAATATCTTGCTCACGAATACGAATCTGATGATAACCCATACGGAGATCAAGCTTGGAGAATACTTGAGCACCCTTGAGTTGTTCGAACAGCTCATTGATGTTGGGAAGTGGGTATTTGTTCTTGATGGTCTTCTTGTTTACTGGACGGTAATCAACACAAAGTCGACTCGAACCATCCTTCTTCTTTACAAAAAGAACACCACAACCCCACGGAGAAGTACTAGGCCGAATGAGACCCAATCTTTCTTGCTCATCGAGTTGTTTCTTCAACTCCTTCAACTCTTCGGGGCCGAGCTTGTAGGGACGTTTGCACACAGGTTCCGTACCGGGCTCAAGTTCAATAACAAATTCAACCGGCCGGTTTGGAGGCATCCCTGGAAGTTCTTCTGGAAAAACGTCTTGATATTCGCAAACGACAGGAATCTGCGAAATAGCATCCAATTCACCCTTCTCATTGAGAGAAAACAACCGGATGGTATTATCCCGAGCAGCAAAGACAATTACATCCTCAGACGGATGAGTCAATTGAATCTGCCTGGCTGCACAATCAAGCTGAGCTTTATGCTTAGAGAGCCAGTCCAAGTACAAGTGCTACCGACTTGATGACAAGGGCACTCTCTTCTTCGAGGATCGAATTGTTGTGCCCAAAGGTGAACTTCGTAAGGTGATCATGAACGAGGCTCACAACTCTCTCCTCTCCATCCACCCTGGTAGTACGAAGATGTATCAGGACCTCAAGCAAGCTTATTGGTGGACTCGAATGAAGCGCGAGATCGCTCAATTCGTGAATGAATGTGATGTCTGCAGAAGGGTGAAGGCAGAACACCAAAGGCCAGCTGGTCTCCTCCAACCTCTTGCCATTCCAGAATGGAAGTTTGACCACATTGAAATGGACTTCGTGACTGGGTTTCCAAAGTCCAAGCGTGGGAATGATGCTATATTCATCGTTATCGACAAGCTCACCAAAGTGGCTCATTTTCTGCCTATCAAAGAGTCGATCACTGCAGCTCAATTGGCGGAACTCTATACCTCTCGCATTGTCTCTCTGCACGGTATTCCTCAAGTGATATCTTCAGACCGTGGCAGCATCTTTACCTCCAAGTTTTGGGATTCTTTTCAGAAGGCCATGGGCACCAACATCCGCTTCAGCACAGCTTTCCATCCTCAAATGAGCGGTCAAGTCGAGCGTGTCAATCAGATTCTTGAAGATATGCTCAGGGCTTGTGTGATCTCCTTCGGCATGAAGTGGGAGGATTGTCTTCCTTATGCTGAATTCTCATACAACAACAGCTTTAAAGCAAGTTCGGGCAAGGCCCCCTTTGAAATTCTATATGGCAGGAAGTGCCGTACCCCTCTCAACTGGTCTGAAACCGGTGAACGTCAGCTGCTGGGTAATGACTTAATCACAGAGGCAGAAGAAATGTGCAAAGTCGTTCGTGATAACCTCAAAGCAGCCCAGTCCCGCCAGAAGAGCTACTATGATAGTAAGCATCGTGATCTGGCTTTCGAGATCGGAGATCATGTTTACCTCCGCGTCTCCCCCATGAAAGGAACTCGTCACTTCGGTATCAAAGGGAAGCTTGCCCCTAGATACGTGGGACCTTTCAAGATTGTCAGCAAGAGAGGCGACCTCGCCTATCAACTCGAGCTTCCTTCAAACTTTGCAAATGTTCATGATGTGTTCCATGTCTCTCAGCTTCGAAAGTGCTTCAAGACTCCTGACCGCACCATCAACTTCGAGGACATTGAGCTCCAAGAAGATCTCTCTTATCGCGAGCACCCAGTTGCTATTCTTGAAGAGACTGAACGCAAGACTCGCAACAAGTCAATTAAATTTCTCAAAGTCAAGTGGTCTCACCATTCCGACCGTGAAGCTACCTGGGAACGCGAGGATCACCTCCGTTCTGAGTACCCGGAGTTCTTTCAGTCCTAGATCTCGGGACGAGATCTTTTCGTAGTGGTGGAGTGTTGTAACGCCCCAGATGTAACTTTCCCCATTTGTACTCCAACTCTTGCCGTTTCCGGTGTCAAGTTATATTTATTTCTTGGGTTCGGGTCCTTGTCTACGGGTGTTGTTTTCGTTTTCATGCACCTCATACCATGTCATCACGTGCATTGCATTTGCATACATGTTCATCTCATGCATTCGATCATTTTCCCCGTTGTCCGTTTTGCATTCCGGCGCTTCGTTCTCCTCCGGTGGTCATTTCTAGCTTTCTTTCATGTGTGGGGATTAAACATTTCCGGATTGGACCGAGACTTGCCAAGCGGCCTTGGTTTACTACCGGTAGACCGCCTGTCAAGTTTCGTATCATTTGGACTTTGTTTGATGCTCCAACGGTTAACCGAGGGACCGAAAAGGCCTCGTGTGTGTTGCAGCCCAACACCCCCCAAATTTGGCCCAAAACCCACCAAACTCTGCTCCATCGTCTCGGTCGTTCGACCACGATCGTGTGGGCGAAAACCGCACCTCATTTGGACTCTCCTAGCTCCCTCTATGCCTATATATACACCCCTCCGTTTTCGGATCTCTCCCTCTCCCCGAAACCCTAAAAAAAAATCATCCCCGCCAGATCCGCGCCGACGGACGTGTCCGCCCCGGCCGGACAACGTCCGCCGCCGCCCGCCTCAGCCAGCCGGGTCGCGCCACGTGGCAGGACCACATCGCCGCGGCCGCCGGCCCGCAGGCCCACG
>NC_041387.1:65739852-65741702 GCF_002162155.2 Triticum dicoccoides | reverse complement strand
TCCCCCGGCGTCGCCCCGGCCTCTCCCCGCCGCCTCGCCGGTCTCCCCTCCTCCTCCGGCGAGCTCGAGCTCCGCCGCCGGCGCCGCCTCGGCTTCCGCGCCGCGATCCCGATCTGGATCCGGTCGCGTGAACAGTAAACCCTAACCTCGATTTTTTTGCTAAGTCCTGAAGATTTTGATCCGTGTTCCTCTGTTCGAGGTCCCGTAACTTTGCAACCATAGCTCCGTTTTGGGCGTATGATATATAAAAATCTTCGCCTCGACATGTACATCATTTCATTCCATTGCATCATTTGCATTTGAGGTCATCTTGATATCCAAAAGGCTGTTAGAAGGAGGCTTCGTGAGTTAGATTGCAGATCCGTTAGTTCATCATGCACTTTTGTCATTTTTGCTATATTTAATTCGTACATGATATGCCTGTGCCCCTTTGGGATGAATTGTTAAGCATTTTGTCTTCTTTCCAGAGGTGTCACCCATGCATTTTTAGGATGTGTGAGTTGTCTTGTGCAAGCTTGCGAAGAGAGGTACCTGAGAATGCAGATTTCAGGGACTTAGTGATTTTCACTAAGTCTGGGATATTTTAGTTCATGATGCCATATGTCCAGCTTGTTTCCTAGTGATCCGTGCCTCTTTTGAGGATGATCAGTAAGGGAGTTTTGATATTCATGTTATGCGCTTTCCATCCATGTCTTTGTTTGCATATGTGGAGTGCTCTAGGTTGACTCAATCGAGCTCAACTTTTGCTTCGTTGTTAATCTGGGCAGATCGTCAACTTGTTTGCGATTTTGCCGATGCTACCGTTAGTGTTCCATGCATGCTATGCCTTTGTTCTTGCCATGTGTAGCTAGCACTTTGTGCCTTCTTGCTGGTTATATGTTTTCCTTGCCATGACTTGCACCGTAGAGAGTGCATCGAGCTCGTTTACATGCCTTCGTGAGTTAAATTTCAGCATGTCTCAGTTTTCACTAAGTCTGAAAACTGATTGTGTTCGAGCGATGTTCGTGAGCTCGGTAGAGTATTTTGTGAACCCTTTTGGCCCCAGGTCACTTTGGGTGTTTTGTTAAGCTTGATGAGTAGCTCCATGCCATGTTCTTTCTTGTCATGTTCAGGTTTTCTATCATGTTGTTTTGCTGCTCCGAAGAGAGCACCGTGATCTGAAATTTCAGACTAGTGTTAATTTCACCAAGTCTGAAATCTGTTTTGCATTTGCGTTTTAGTCATGCTTGTTTGAACCTCTTAATGGATGAATTTGCCTATGGCTCAGTGCTAGTGTTTTGTCAACCATCTTGTGTACATCACTGCCATGTATTTTGTTTTCATGTTTGGTGGTTGTAGCATGCTCATTTCGTTGCATTTAAATGCCTACTTGCTGTAAATCGCAGACCGGTGTCATATTTTAAAACGCTTGCCATTTCCAAACCGTAACTCCGATTCCAATGATCTTTATATCGTTTTCAATCGATTTCATCCCCTCTATCCAGTGGCACACTTGGTTTTCCAAGTTGAGGCCAGGTTCATGCATTTCCTGTCATATCTTGCATTTTGCATCCCGCATCGCATCCCGCATAGCATATCGTCATTTCATCATATTGCTTGGTCTTGCCCGTGGTTGATTGTATCCTTGTTGCTTGTTTGTCTTGTTGGGTAGAGCCAGGAGACGAGTTCGCTACCGAGGAGCCCGTTGAGTTTGCTTGTGAGGATCCAGTCAACTCTGACAACTGTGCAGGCAAGATGATCATACCCTCGAAATCACTACTATCTTTGCTATGCTAGTTTGCTCGCTCTTTTGCTTTGCCACTGCTACGATGCCTACCTTTTGCTTGTCAGCCTCCCAATTGCCATGTTGA
>NC_041387.1:65721565-65739842 GCF_002162155.2 Triticum dicoccoides | reverse complement strand
CTTGCTGCAGCTCCACATATATTTGCCTTATCCATTCCTATGAGCTTAAATAGTCTTGATCGCGTAGGAATGGATAAGGCAAATATATGTGGAGCTGCAGCAAGCGACTAGCATATGTGGTGGCTAACTTATACGCAAAAGAGAGCGAGAAGAGAAGGCGAAGCACGAGCGAGAAGCTAAAGGAACATCCTGCGCAAGCATAACTCCAACACCGTGTCCACTTCCCGGACTCCGCCGAGAAGGGGCCATCACGGTAACACACACGGTTGATTCATTTTTAATTAAGTTTAGTTCAAGTGATCTACAACCGGATGTTAACAAATTCCCATCTGCCCATAACCGCGGGCATGGCTTTCGAAAGATCAATCCCTGCAGGGGGGTCCCAACTTAGCCCATAACAAGCTCTCACGGTCAACGAAGGAATAGACCTCCACCCAAGACACACCGATCAGACTCGGTATCTTGGTACAACAAGATGATTCGACAGGTTAAAACAAGTCCAGCAACACCGCCCGAATGTGCCGACAAATCCCGATAGGAGCTGAACATATCTCTTTCTCAGGGCACACTCAGACGAGCAATCCGTACAACTAAAACCAAACCTTGAGTTTCCCCGAGGTGGCGCTGCACAGGGCTCTAGTTCGGACCAACACTCAGAGGAGCACTGGCCCGTGGGGGGCTAAAATAAGATGACCTTTGGGCTCCGGAAACCCAAGGGAAAAAGAGGCTAGGTGGCAAATGGTAAAACCAATGTTGGGCATTGCTGGAAAAGCTTTAATCAAGGCGAACTATCAAGGGGTTCCCATTATAGCCCAACCGCGTAAGGGACGCACAATCCGGGAACATAACACCGATATGACGGAAACTAGGGCGGCAAGAGTGGAACAAAACACTAGGCGAGAGGCCGAGCCTTCCACCCTTTACCAAGTATATAGATGCATTAAGATAACATAGCAATATAATGATATCCCAACAAGAATATAAATGTTCCAACAAGGAACGGCTCCAATCTTCACCTACAACTAACAACGCTATAAGAAGGGCTGAGCAAAGCGGTAACATAGCCAATCAACGGTTTGCTAGGACAATGGTGGGTTAGAGGTTCAACATGGCAATTGGGAGGCTGACAAGCAAAAGGTAGGCATCGTAGCAGTGGCAAAGCAAAAGAGCGAGCAAACTAGCATAGCAAAGATAGTAGTGATTTCGAGGGTATGATCATCTTGCCTGCACAGTTGTCAGAGTTGACTGGATCCTCACAAGCAAACTCAACGGGCTCCTCGGTAGCGAACTCGTCTCCTGGCTCTACCCAACAAGACAAACAAGCAACAAGGATACAATCAACCACGGGCAAGACCAAGCAATATGATGAAATGACGATATGCTATGCGGGATGCGATGCGGGATGCAAAATGCAAGATATGACAGGAAATGCATGAACCTGGCCTCAACTTGGAAAACCAAGTGTGCCACTGGATAGAGGGGATGAAATCGATTGAAAACGATATAAAGATCATTGGAATCGGAGTTACGGTTTGGAAATGGCAAGCGTTTTAAGATATGACACCGGTCTGCGATTTACAGCAAGTAGGCATCTAAATGCAACGAAATGAGCATGCTACAACCACCAAACATGAAAACAAAATACATGGAAGTGATGTACACAAGATGTTTGACAAAACACTAGCACTGAGCCATAGGCAAATTCATCCATTAAGAGGTTCAAACAAGCATGACTAAAACGCAAATGCAAAACAGATTTCAGACAGTGAAATTAACACTAGTCTGAAATTTCAGATCACGATGCTCTCTTCGGAGCAGCAAAACAACATGATAGAAAACCTGAACATGACAAGTAAGAACATGGCATGGAGCTACTCATCAAGCTTAACAAAACACCGAAAGTGACCTGGGGCTAAAAGGGTTCACAAAATACTCTACCGAGCTCACGAACATCGCTCGAACACAATCAGTTTTCAGACTTAGTGAAAACTGAGACATGCTGAAATTTAACTCACGAAGGCATGTAAACGAGCTCGATGCACTCGCTACGGTGCAAGTCATGGCAAGAAAAACATATAACCAGCAAGAAGGCACAAAGTGCTAGCTACACATGGCAAGAACAAAGGCATAGCATGCATGGAACACTAACGGTAGCATCGGCAAAATCGCAAACAAGTTGACGATCTGCCCAGATTAACAACGAAGCAAAAGTTGAGCTCGATTGGGTCAACCTAGAGCACTCCACATATGCAAACAAAGACACGGATGGAAATAGCATAACATGAATATCAAAACTCCCTTACTGATCATCCTCAAAAGAGGCACGGATCACTAGGAAACAAGCTGGACATATGGCATCATGAACTAAAATATCCCAGACTTAGTGAAAATCACTAAGTCCCTGAAATCTGCATTCTCAGGTACCTCTCTTCGCAAGCTTGCACAAGACAACTCACACATCCTAAAAATGCATGGGTGACACCTCTGGAAAGAAGACAAAATGCTTAACAATTCATCCCAAAGGGGCACAGGCATATCATGCACGAATTAAATATAGCAAAAATGACAAAAGTGCATGATGAACTAACAGATCTGCAATCTAACTCACGAAGCCTCCTTCTAACAGCATTTTGGATATCAAGATGACCACAAATGCAAATGATGCAATGGAATGAAATGATGTACATGTCGAGGCGAAGATTTTGATATATCATACGCCCAAAACGGAGCTACGGTTGCAAAGTTACGGGACCTCGAACAGAGCAACACGGATCAAAATCTTCAGGACTTAGCAAAAAAATCGGGGTTAGGGTTTACTGTTCACGCGACCGGATCCAGATCGGGATCGCGGCGCGGAAGCCGAGGCGGCGCCGGCGGCGGAGCTCGAGCTCGCCGGAGGAGGAGGGGAGACCGGCGAGGCGGCGGGGAGAGGCCGGGGCGACGCCGGGGGAGGCCGGTGGCGGCGCCCGGCGGCGGTGGACGCGGCCCGCGCTCGGCGAGGGCGGCGGCGGCCGGTGGCGGTGCTCCCGGGCGGCGAGGGAGCCGCGGGCGGCGGCGCGGAGGCGGCGGCGGCCGGCCGCGGGGAAGAGGCGGCGAGGCGACGCGAGGGCGGCGGCGGGGCGACGCGGGCTCGGAGGGCCCCGCGTGGGCCTGCGGGCCGGCGACCGCGGCGATGTGGTCCTGCCATGTGGCGCGACCCGGCTGGCTGAGGCGGGCGGCGGCGGACGTTGTCCGGCCGGGGCGGACACGTCCGTCGGCGCGGATCTGGCGGGGATGATTTTTTTTAGGGTTTCGGGGAGAGGGAGAGATCCGAAAACGGAGGGGTGTATATATAGGCATAGAGGGAGCTAGGAGAGTCCAAATGAGGTGCGGTTTTCGCCCACACGATCGTGATCGAACGACCGAGACGATGGAGCAGAGTTTGGTGGGTTTTGGGCCAAATTTGGGGGGTGTTGGGCTGCAACACACACGAGGCCTTTTCGGTCCCTCGGTTAACCGTTGGAGCATCAAACAAAGTCCAAATGATACGAAACTTGACAGGCGGTCTACCGGTAGTAAACCAAGGCCGCTTGGCAAGTCTCGGTCCAATCCGGAAATGTTTAATCCCCACACACGAAAGAAACCTAGAAATGACCACCGGAGGAGAACGAAGCGCCGGAATGCAAAACGGACAACGGGGAAATGATCGAATGCATGAGATGAACATGTATGCAAATGCAATGCACGTGATGACATGGTATGAGGTGCATGAAAACGAAAACAACACACGGAGACAAGGACCCGAACCCGAGAAATAAATATAACTTGACACCGGAAACGGCAAGAGTTGGAGTACAAATGGGGAAAGTTACATCTGGGGCGTTACAAAGGTGACCTCAACCGTCTAGGGTGCTCAAACACCCAAGAGTAACAAGATCCGCTAGGGATAAGTGGGGGGAATCAAATCTCTCTTGGTGGAAGTGTAGATCGGAGCCTTGTCACCCAATCCCGAGCAAATCAACAAGTTTGATCGGCTAGGGAGAGAGATCGGGCGAAAATGGAGCTTGGAGCAACAATGGAGCTTGGAGATGGAAGAGGTGGTCAACTAGAGGTAGGAGACGCCCCTTATATAGTCATGGGAAAGATCCAACCATTATCCACATGTTCATCCTGCGACACGCGGTACTACCGCTCCAGGGACGCGGTACTACCACAAGGCCCCGCGGTACTACTGCGGAGGACCACGGTACTACCGCGGCAGCAGCAGAGGCCGGGACTTGCCTGACTTAGGTGCAGTACTACCGCTTGCGCGGTACTACCGCTCCCCCTTGCGGTACTACCGCAAGGCAGGAAAGTCACTGCTACGAAGAGCGCGGATGAAATAAATTACATCCGTGCCTACTTTCGCTGAAAATGAGATGGTGCAAAAATCCGACGCGGTACTACCGCGCAAAAGGCGCGGTACTACCGTGGAGGCGCGGATGTAAAAAATTACATCCGCTCCTACTACCGTGACGCCACGGTACTAGGTAGGAGGGCCACGGTACTACGACTCCGGGGGAGCGGTACTACCGTGGGCTCCCGCGGTACTACCGCGCTGGACAAGCGGTACTACCGTGGGGGCGCGGATGTAAAAAATTACATCCACCCCTACTAGGCCTGGGAGCCACGGTACTAAGGCTCCAGAGGAGCGGTACTACCGTGACCCACAGCGGTACTACCACAGGTGCTTGCGGTACTACCGCTCCATAGAGCAGTACTACCGCAAGTACAGCAGTAGCCGTCTGATTATGCACAACTAGGATAACGGAAAGACACTCCAAAGGCAAGGAAAGCTAGGATATGTGTACGTGTTGATTCCACCCAAACCTTTCCGACGCGGACCCGCTCTTAATAGTACGGCTCTCCTACGACTCAAATCCACCAAAGAGAAACGTAGAACAACGCCGTCTTCAATAGTCTCCGAGGGGCACCGAATCGTCTCGTGCCTAGTGATGAAGTGTCTGAGAAACTTAAGGCACACGATTAGTTTGCAAAAGCATTGTCATCAATCACCAAAACACTTAAGGGATAAAAATGCCCTTACACCTGCGATGGTGGTGTGGGGGAATTGCGGTGATCAACTAGAGAGCTACGTTGACTATCTTCATTTAGCCTTGCTGTTTCTTGATAATCATGTGTGGAGGATGACACTGCACTCTTTGAACGAGTAGGGCGTCTCACAGTAACCCACTCGGGTGACTGTCTCATCATAAGTGATTGGCGAGGGATACAAAAGAGCATTAGTTTGATGTACGAACATGGTTAATAGACATATGTAGTATGTATCAAAAATAGGAAGGCATGTCATTATCAAAGGTATAATGTGTAAAGTAAGCATATGCAATTTAATCAAATTGGAAGCAATACAAGCTAGACACCATATGCAACATGCAACCACATTTGACAGCGCGAAGTTAAAGCAAGCACCTGGGATGGTTGTGTGTGGAAATTGAGATCATCAACTGCAGAGCTATGTTTACTGTCTCCAACTACTGATACTACACCCATTAGAGCGCTGAAACACTTAGTGCTTATCTTCGAATTACACTGGAGCGACTTCTGTCTTTTCTTTTCAGCATTCATCAACACTGCGTCAGAGTCTGAAATATCCATGCATAAAAAAACAATAATGTGAGTATGGGTGAAGTGTGTGCACAATTAGTATAGTGTAAAGGTAGCAGATAGCAGGTCGGTGAGAAATAAATGATGGGAGAGATATGATAGCTCTACAACATGCATGGCACACTAAATTACTACATGATTCTATGAAAATAACAGTCAACTGAAGACAAATAGGTCAGTCCATTTTTTCTGCACCGTCCGATGTACAAAGAACGGGCTGATCGCCTTCATCTACCTCCAGCCAGTCAATGTTGACGATCTTCCTCAAAACGCCAGCGACCACTGGCCCAGTATTCCTCCCCTTGCTGCGCCCTCCCCTCGACCTCTCCGCACCGCCGTGCTTGGCACTGCCCCCAGCCATCCATTCAAGCCCCGCCGACCTCCAGATCGGGCGCAAGAAGCTCCTGCGCCCCACACCCCTATGATAGACACCGATGCGCCACTTCCCCGGGGAACAGGCAGACTAGGTGCTCCCGCTCCTAAGCGGGTGCTGCTTCTTTTAATTGCGGTTCGACTGACCCTGAATTGAAATCTAGGCGGGCTACTGACCTCTAGCAAAGGTGAAATAGTAAAGGGAGGAAACCTTGTGCATTTAGTATCACGAAGAAGATGCAGTAAGAAGCGCTCAACTAGTTTCTTTCATGGGATGAATACGGTGTGAGTAGAGACGTAAGATTTGCACGAATAAGGGAAGAGGAGTACCTTTTTCTGCTTGTAGTGTTGTGTCCTCCTTCTGTTTTTCCAATGATCTTCTTGTGGTTTGCTGGAAACGAGAAGTTGTGGAGGACGATGGAGCCTTGGACGAACCCATGGCCAAGTTGTTGAGTGTGGTGCGGTGGCCGTCTGTCGGCGGCGGGGAACCAGATCCGAGGCGGCGAACGATGGCGTAGCGGGAACAACTCCGGTGCGGTGGACGGTTGCGACAGTGGAGTGGCAGCAGTGAGGCGCAGGACGGCATGGTCGGAGTGGTTCTAGTACAGCGCACGTCGACGTCGGTGTCGTGGAGGCAGCTCTGCCTCCGCTTCAACTGCTAAGTCCTTGAGGGTGTTGCGGTTGCGGTTGCGTTTGACGATGATGTTGGGGTACTGGCTCCGGCGTGATGGAGGAGGGTGGTGGTGGATTGGCCGCTATGGGGTGGAGGATGGAGGAGGCTCGGGTTTCGCGGCTGGTGGTGAGGGCGTTTTCATGCCCACGGAGTATGAATGGGGAAATGGAGGGAGGCGGGGAACTAAGGGGGAACAATGTTTTGGTTTGAGACGCGCTTGTTTGAAATTTGGGGAAAGTTACAAACTTTGCACCCATCTAAAATTTCGGACATATTGCGGGTTGGGGGTAGGACAGTCATGTCAGGTGTCCCAAATGTGGGCGGGATAGATTTTGGCCGAGCGCACGGGTGTTTAGGCGCCCATGGCGTATGAATGCTTCTCGGAGGCGGTTGAGACTAGCGTCTGGGTGAAGTTACAAACCTACCCCGATTTAGACCTTTGGACATCGGGCCGATAGGCTACACGGGCCAGAGTCAGGACAGTAATTTCCTACCACCAAACATTAGTATCGCGCGGTTTCGGGTGACCAGAGGCCTATTTGGCGCTTCATTCAATATTTGGGAGCAGAAGCATTAACGTTTTCGGTTCTCTTGAATTGAACTTTCAGGATTTGTCAAACTTCACAAATCTTTACTCTTGAAAATCCTAAAGCTACGATTATTTTGGAATGGAGGGGGTACATTTGAATATACATTATCAATGAGTATATATTAAAATAATATGCAACTTATCTCAGTTCATGCATGGTTCCAGATATAATCTCCTTGGTTGCAAAAAAAAGTTAGATATGCGTATGAATATATATAGCATGTTCAAACTCACAACAAAGATTGATGCCCCCTTTTACATCTGATTTACAAATGCCATTATCTCGGGTTCAAATAGATGAATGCACTTCCTATGAATTCGAATCTTCAAAACCCCCTTTATGTTGAATTCGACATGTATTCTATTTCGTAGCTAGCAATTTGGAATGTATCCATGCAAGTGACAAATGTATAAAGTGCTTCACACTAACAACATGGATTGCACTAATTAATGTTTATATATGAATTGCAAAAGCATCCATTGCTTGTATTTCAAACCGCTCTCACTCTATGGATCGATAATATGAAATAAACACATGCACATGCTAGAATTCAATACAGTATGGATGTCTAATAGACCGATTTTCATCCATACGCAATTTGCAAAATTCATGATCTCATCCAAAAATAATAATGCCATTTATATTTTAATTTAATGCTTAGAACCGCCTTTTACACGTAGATTCACTATGCCTCGGCCCGTTCTCACAAACGTGTTATATATCTCTCAATCTAGCGCATAAGTGCACACACTTTATATGCATCGACATTTCTCTTTCACACATGCTCACAATCTCTCTCAGGGTGTCGGGGTATCTCACGCACATGCTCTCTCTGTTTCTCTCTCTCTTTCTAACTACTATGTACCACTCTTTTCACTAATCTCAGTTGGAAAACACTATTTCTCTCACATGCATATATACACACGCATGGTTGTCGGATTTTGGGTTCCGGCAGACCCTTGAGGTTTGAACTCTGGGGTGCGCACGAAGATCTTTCCCCTACCAACTCACGTTTTGAAGGCTTGCAAGGAATCTAGACTACACGATGAACAACACAAGAGATGCAAGGTTTATACTAGTTCGAGCCACCGTTGTGGTGTAATACCCTACTCTAGTTTGTGGTGTGTGGATTGCCTCAGGGGCTGATGATGAACAATACAAAGGGTGAACAGCGTTGCGAGGGGCTGTTCTTGAGCTGGTGCGATGAACTGCTTGGGTGAGTTCAGTCGCCTCTTGGATGCCTATCGAATTTCTTGATGCCTTCCCACTATGGTGCCTAGTCCTATTTATAGAGGGATGATACGTCTCCAACGTATCTATAATTTTTGATTGCTCCATGCTACTTTATCTATTGTTTTGGACTATATTGGGCTTTATTTTCCACTTTTATATTATTTTTGGGGCTAACCTATTAACCGGAGGCCCAGCCCAGAATTGCTTTTTTTTGCCTATTTCAGTGTTTCGAAGAAACAGAATATCAAACGGAGTCCAAACGGAATGAAACCTTCGGGAACGTGATTTTCTCACCGAACATGATCCAGGAGACTTGGACCCTACTCCAAGAAGTGCCAGAGGCGGTCACGAGGGTGGAGGGCGCGCCCACTGGGCGTGCCCCCTGGGCGCGCCCCCTACCTCGTGGGCCCCCTGTTGCTCCACCGACGTACTCCTTCCTCCTATATATTCCTACGTACCCCCGACAGATCAGAACAGGAGCCAAAAACCTAATTCCACCGCCACAACTTTTTGTATCCACGAGATCCCATCTTGGGGCCTGTTCCGGAGCTCCGCCGGAGGGGGCATCTACCATGGAGGGCTTCTACATCAACACCATAGCCCCTCCGATGAAGTGTGAGTAGTTTACTTTAGACCTTCGGGTCCATAGCTAGTAGCTAGATGGCTTCTTCTCTCTTTTTGGATCTCAATACAATGTTCTCCCCCTCTCTTGTGGAGAACTATTCGATGTAATCTTCTTTTTGCGGTGTGTTTGTTGAGATCGATGAATTGTGGGTTTATGATCCAGTATTATCTATGGAAAATATTTGAATCTGCTCTGAATTCTTTTATGTATGATTGAGTTATCTTTGCAAGTCTCTTCGAATTATCCGTTTGGTTTGGCCAACTAGATTGGTAGTTCTTGCAATGGGAGAAGTGCTTAGCTTTGGGTTCAATCTTGCGATGTCCTTACCCAGTGACAGAAAGGGTTGCAAGGCACGTATTGTATTGTTGCCATCGAGGATAACAAGATGGTTATTTTTATCATATTGCATGAATTTATCCCTCTACATCATGTCATCTTGCTTAAGGCATTACTCTGTTTTTAACTTAAAACTCTAGATGCATGCTGGATAGCGGTCGATGAGTGGAGTAATAGTAGTAGATGCAGAATCGTTTCGATCTACTTGTCTTGGACGTGATGCCTATATACATGATCATTGCCTAGATATACTCATAACTATGCTCAATTATGTCAATTGCTAAACAGTACTTTGTTCACCCACCGTAGAATACTTATGCTCTTGAGAGAAGCCACTAGTGAAACCTATGACCCCTGGGTCTATTCTCATCATATCAATCTCTATCACTTTATTTACTTGCTTTGTTTTTACTTTGCATTTTACTTTTCACTTTGCATCTATCTATCAAAAATACCAAAAATATTATTTATCATCTCTATCAGATCTCACCCTCGTAAGTGACCGTGAAGGAATTGACAACCCCTAATCGCGTTGGTTGCGAGTAGCTATCGTTTTGTGTAGGTATGAGGGAATTGTGCGTGGTATCCTACTGGATTGATACCTTGGTTCTCAAAAACTGAGGGAAATACTTACGCTACTTTACTGCATCATCCTCTCCTCTTCGGGGAAATCCAACGCAGTGCTCAAGAGGTAGCAAGAAGAATTTCTAGCGCTGTTGCCAGGGAGGCTCACGCAAGCAAGTCAACAATACCAAGTACCCATCACAATCCCTATCTCTCGCATTACATTATTTGCCTCTCGTTTTCCTCTTCCCCACTTCACCCTTTCCGTTTTATTCGCCCTCTCTTTCCCAATCTCCTCCTCTCTTTCCCGTTTGCCTTTTTCCCTTTGCCTTTCTGTTTGCTCGTGTGCTAGTTTGCTTGCTTGTGTGTTGGATTACTTGTTGCCTTGGCGCAAGATAATACCAAATTGTGTGATTTCTCGAATACCAATAATAATGATTTCCTTAGTACTCCGATTACTCCTCTTAATAATGATGAGTCTTGTGAAATCAACACCGCTTTGCTGAATCTTGTTATGAAAGATCAATTCGCCGGCCTTCCTAGTGAAGATGCCTCTACTCATCTAAACAATTTTTTTGATTTGTGCGATATGCAAAAGAAGAAAGATACGGATAACAATATTGTCAAATTGATGTTATTTCCGTTTTCACTTAGAGATCGTGCTAAAGTTTGGTTTTCATCTTTGCCTAAAAATAGTATTGATTCTTGGAACAAGTGCAAAGATGCTTTTATCTCTAAGTATTTTCCTCCCGCTAAGATTATCACTCTTAGGTATGATATCATGAATTTTAAACAACTTGATCATGAGCATGTTGCCCAATCTTGGGAAAGAATGAAATTAATGCTTCGCAATTGCCCTACTCATGGTTTGAATTTATGGATGATCATACAAAATTTTTATGCCGGATTGAATTTTGCTTCTAGAAATCTTTTAGATTCGGCCGCGGGAGGCACGTGTATGGAAATTACGTTAGGAGATGCTACAAAATTGCTTGATAACATTATGGCTAATTATTCTCAATGGCACACTGAAAGATCTTCTAGTAAAAAAGTGCATGCTATAGAAGAAATCAATGTTTTGAGTGAAAAGATGGTGTTCTAAGAATTCGGAGTTTCTAGATCTTGATGATGAAATTGATGAAAGTGGGATTGAAAGAAATAAAAACCTAGATGTTGCTAAACCCACTATTTTGGATCTCAAGGAATTTAATTATGAAAATTGCTCTTTGATTGGTTGTATTTCCTTGTTGCAATCCGTGCTAGATTCTCCTCATGCTTATAGTCAAAATAAGGCCTTTACCGAAAACATTGTTGATGCCTTGATGCAATCTTGTGAAGAAAAACTTGAGTTGAAACTTTCTATGCCTAGAAAACTCTATGATGAGTGGGAACCTACTATTAAAATTAAAATTAAATATTATGAGTTTCATGCTTTGTTTGATTTGGGTGCTAGTGTTTCTACTATTCCCAAAACTTTGTGTGATTTGCTAGATTTCCGTGACTTTGATGATTGCTCTCTAAATTTGCATCTTGCGGATTCCACTATTAAAAAGCCTATGGGAAGAATTAATGATGTTCTTATTGTTGCAAATAGGAATTATGTGCCCGTAGATTTTATCGTTTTTGATATAGATTGCAATCCTTCATGTCCTATTATTCTTGGTAGACCTTTCCTTAGAACGATTGGTGCAACTATTGATATGAAGGAAGGGAATATTAGATTCCAATTTCCCTTAAAGAAGGGCATGGAAGATTTCCCTAGAAAGAAAATAAAATTACCATATGAATCTATCATGAGAGCCACTTATGGATTGCCTACCAAAGATGGCAATACCTAGATCTATCCTTGCTCGATGATAGTTGATTTGATTCTGCTGAAAAACAGAAACTTTGCACGCACGAATATAATTTTTTTAAATCACAGGAATGTGATTTTGCGTTGTTTCTTTTTGCTTCTGTTCAATAGACAAATTTTCCAGGACTTTCTATTTTGATAGAATTTTTAGAGTTCCAGAAGTTTGCGTTAGTTACAGATTGCTACAGACTGTTCTGTTTTTGACAGATTCTGTTTTACGTGTGTTGTTTGCTTATTTTGATGAATCTATGGCTAGTAAAATAGTTTATAATCCATAGAGAAGTTGGAATACAGTAGGTTTAACACCAATATAAATAAAGAATGAGTTCATTACAGTACCTTGAAGTAGTCTTTTGTTTTCTTTCTCTAACGGAGCTCACGAGATTTCTATTGAGTTTTGTGTTGTGAAGTTTTCAAGTTTTGGGTGAATTCTTTTGATGGATTATGGAACAAGGAGTGACAAGAGCCTAAGATTGGGGATGCCCATGGCACCCCCAAGATAATCCAAGGACACCAAAAAGTCAAAGATTGGGTATGCCCCGGAAGGCATCCCCTCTTTCGTCCACTTCCATCGGTAATTTACTTGGAGCTATATTTTTATTCACCGCATGTTATGTGTTTTGCTTGGAGCGTCTTGTATTATTTGTGTCTTTGCTTGTTAGTCTACCACAATCATACTTGCTGTACACACCTTTTGAGAGAGCCATACATGAATTGGAATTTGTTAGAATACTCTATGTGCTTCACTTATATCTTTTGAGCTTGATAGTTTTGCTCGTAGTGCTTCACTTATATCTTTTGAGCGTGATAATTTTTGCTCTAGTGCTTCACTTATATCTTTTAGAGCACGGTGGTGGGTTTGTTTTAAAGAAACTATTGATATCTCATGCTTCACTTAGATTATTTTGAGAGTCATTAATAGCATGGTAATTTGCTTAATGTTAATATACTGGGTATTCAAGATATGTGAAACTTTCTTTTGAGTGAATTGAATACTAAGATAAGTTTGATGCTTGATAATTGTTTTGAGATATGGAGGTGATAATATCAAATTCGTGCTAGCTGGGTATTATGAATTTGAGAAATGCTTGTGTCGATGTTTGCAAGTCCCGTAGCATGCACGTATGGTTAAAGTTGTGTAACAAATTTGAAACATGAAGTGTACCTGGCTTGTGCATCCTTATGAGTGGCGGTCGGGGACGAGCGATGGTCTTTTCCTACCAATCTATCCCCCTAGGAGCATGCGCGTAGTACTTGATTTTTGATGACTTCTAAATTGTTGTAATAAGTATATGAGTTCTTTTGACTAATGTTGAGTCCATGGATTATACGCACTCTCACCTTTCCGCCATTGCTAGCCTCTTCGGTACCGTGCATTGCCCTTTCTCACCTTGAGAGTTGGTGCAAACTTCGCCGGTGCATCCAAACCCCGCGATACGATACGCTCTATCACACATAAACCTCCTTATATCTTCCTCAAAACAGCCACCATACCTACCTATCATGGCATTTCCATAGCCATTCCAAGATATATTGCCATGCAACTTCCACCATCATCATCATGACATACATTACTTTTGTCATATTGCCATTGCATGATCATGTAGTTGACATCGTATTTGTGGCAAAGCCACCATGCATTATTTTTCATACATGTCACTCTTGATTCATTGCACCATCCCGGTACACCGTCGGAGGCATTCATATAGAGTCATATCTTGTTCTAAGTTTCGAGTTGTAATCCTTATGTTGTAATCAATAGAAGTGTGATGATCATCATTATTAGAGCATTGCCCAAAGAAAAAAAAGAAAGGCCAAGAGAAAAAAGGAAAGGCCCAAAAAAAAGAAAAAAGAAAAAAAAGAAAAAGAAAAAAAGGGCAATGCTACTATCTCTTTTTCCACACTTGTGCTTCAAAGTAGCACCTTGTTCTTCATGTAGTGAGTCTCATATATTTTGCTTCAAAATAGCACCTTGTTCTTCATGTAGTGAGTCTCATATATTGTGTTTCAAAGTAGCACCTTGTTCTTAATGTAGTGAGTCTCATAAGTTGTCTTTTCATACTAGTGGGAATTTTTCATTATAGAACTTGGCTTGTATATTCCTACGATGGGCTTCCTCCAATGCCCTAGGTCTTCATGAGCAAGCAAGTTGGATACACACCCACTAGTTTTCTTTTGTTGAGCATTCATAGCTCTAGTGCATTCGTTGCATGGCAATCCCTACTAATCATGTTGACATCAATTGATGGGCATCTCCATAGCCCATTGATTATCCTCGTCAATGTGAGACTTTCTCCTTTTTTGTCTTCTCCACACAATCCCCATCATCATATTCTATTCCATCCATAGTGCTATATCCATGGCTCACGCTCATGTATTGCGTGAGGGTTGAAAAAGTTTGAGATTATTTAAGTATGAAACAATTGCTTGGCTTGTCATCGGGGGTATAGAAGTTGGGAACATCTTTGTGTGACAAAAATGAAGCATAGCCTAACTATATGATTTTGTACGGATGAACTTTCTTTTGCCATGTTATTTTCAGAAGACATGATTGCTTTGATTAGTATGCTTGAAATATTATTATTTTTGTGTCAATATGAACTTTTGTCTTGAATCTTTTGGATCTGAATATTCATATCACAATTAAGAAGATTTACATTGAAATTATGCCAAAGTATCACTCCGCATCAAAAATTCTCTTTTTATTATTTACCTACTCGAGGGCGAGCAGGAATTAAGCTTGGGGATGCCTGATACGTCTCCAACGTATCTATAATTTTTGATTGCTCCATGCTACTTTATCTATTGTTTTGGGATATATTGGGCTTTATTTTCCACTTTTATATTATTTTTGGGACTAACCTATTAATCGGAGGCCCAGCCCAGAATTGCAGTTTTTTTGCCTATTTAAGTGTTTCGAAGAAACGGAATATCAAACAGAGTCCAAATGGAATGAAACCTTTGGGAACGTGATTTTATCACCGAACGCGATCCAGGAGACTTGGACCCTACTCCAAGAAGTGCCAGATGCGGTCACGAGGGTGGAGGGTGCCCCCTCCTAGGCACGCCGCCCTACCTCGTGGCCCCCCTGTTGCTCCACCGACGTACTCCTTCCTCCTATATATGCCTACGTACCCCCGACAGATCAGAACAGGAGCCAAAAACCTAATTCCACCGCCGCAACTTTCTGTATCCACGAGATCCCATCTTGGGGCCTGTTCCGAAGCTCCATCGGACAGGGCATCTACCATGGAGGGCTTCTACATCAACACCATAGCCCCTCCGATGAAGTGTGAGTAGTTTACTTCAGACCTTCGGGTCCATAGCTAGTAGCTAGATGGCTTCTTCTCTCTTTTTGGATCTCAATACAATGTTCTCCCCCTCTCTTGTGGAGAACTATTCGATGTAATCTTATTTTTGCGGTGTGTTTGTTGAGACCGATGAATTGTGGGTTTATGATCCAGTATTATCTATGGAAAATATTTGAATCTTCTCTGAATTCTTTTATGTATGATTGAGTTAACTTTGCAAGTCTCTTCGAATTATCCGTTTGGTTTGGCCAACTAGATTGGTAGTTCTTGCAATGGGAGAAGTGCTTAGCTTTGGGTTCAATCTTGCGGTGTCCTTAACCAGTGACAGAAAGGGTTGCAAGGCACGTATTGTATTGTTGCCATCGAGGATAACAAGATGGTTTTTTTATCATATTGCATGAATTTATCCCTCTACATCATGTCATCTTGCTTAAGGCGTTACTATGTTTTTAACTTAATACTCTAGATGCATGTTGGATAGCGGTCGATGAGTGGAGTAATAGTAGTAGATGCAGAATCGTTTCGTTCTACTTGTCTTGGACGTGATGCCTATATACATGATCATTGCCTAGATATACTCATAACTATGCTTAATTCTGTCAATTGCTCAACAGTAATTTGTTCACTCACCGTAGAATACTTATGCTCTTGAGAGAAGCCACTAGTGAAACCTATGGCCCCCGGGTCTATTCTCATCATATCAATCTCTATCACTTTATTTACTTGCTTTGTTTTTACTTTGCCTTTTATTTTTCACTTTGCATCTATCTATCAAAAATACCAAAAATATTATTTATCATCTCTATCAGATCTCACCCTCGGAAGTGAGTGTGAAGGGATTGACAACCCCTAATCACGTTGGTTGTGAGTAGCTATCGTTTTGTGTAGGTACGAGGGACTTGTGCGTGGTCTCCTACTGGATTGATACCTTGGTTCTCAAAAACTGAGGGAAATACTTACGCTACTTTACTGCATCATCCTCTCCTCTTCGGGGAAATCCAACGCAGTGCTCAAGAGGTAGGAAGTGAGGCCCTGGGCCTCTTCCCAAATAATGAGCGGGAAGGGCGCCAACAATTGGCCATTTTGAAGGGGAACATCTAGTACACTTATCATGACTAAAGTTGGTCTTTGACTGCCAAAGACTCTGGCGATGACGCCGTCCTGGGCTCCATGATGACTTCCTCCCCGCCGTTCCGCTGGTCTTGGTCTTGTTGCACCAAAACGGTAACCTTTGCTTGATGCCTTGGGCTGTGCTTGCCCCCTTTGCACCAAAGGGGAAACGAGGACACCACGCAGGCTGGCGCCCGCCTGGTGCCCGCCTGGCATTGATCGTCATGGCTTGCGTCACGGGATCCTCGCGAGGTGCCCTGCCATGATATCTCCACCTCCTCGCGAGCCTACCTGATGAGGCTGCGCCCGAGGAAGCTTCCTGTCGTCCGCCCCGCGAGGCTTGGCCCCTCGCGAGGGTCTTGAGCTTGAGCTGATGAAGTTGGGCTGCACTGAGCCTTCGCTTGAGCCACGCCGCAGAGAGGCAAGTCTGGGGACCCCGTTCCCAGAACACCAACAACGGTCTCTACTAGCCCTCTATACGCACATATATATGCCTACGTGTCTCCCGCACGCACATTATCTTTAGGCCTCTCTCGCACACATTCCCCCCCTAGACACACCTCTCTCTTAGTAGTTGGAAGATATGATTTCATCATATCATTCGGTAGGATATCCCTGGCTGTTAGGCTGGATGGTAATATGAGGCAAAGTTTTACCCTAGTTCGGATCAGACCCTTGCAGTTGAAGAAAGAGCCTACTCCTGGTACTGTATATTAGTGATAGGGGTGTGTACAAAGTACACGTGAATACCAGGCATTGTGTGTGTGTATACTATCGACGAACTAGCCCCCAAGCTTCTATAACATACTGGGGGCCTAGGGTTACAAATCATATATAGTCGGCTTATCACCAGTGGGGATAGAGTCCTCCACGACTCTGGTAGCTTCGTGTTGTACACTGAGTCCTCCACATGGGTCTTCGTATAACGCGTCTCGGTCCAACCTATATGTGGTGCAGGATGGAACCGACCCATGAGTCTTCATGTTGACCCACCACAACTAGAAATGATGTGCCCACCACACCACACACGCAATTGGTCACTAAGAAAATAAGCACATACAATAGTACAATGGTATCTAGCTCATGATACGTCTCCATATTTTGTTGATGACACTGACGGACTTTGCATTTGATGTGTGCTCCGTATTTTGTTGACGACCTTACGGTCAATGTATTTGAAGCGAAAGCACGATATGGTCACTGTACTTCAAAATAAGCTCATCACGGTCACCACATACATTTTGTCGTGCTAACCAACATGTGGTTGGATGGTTAGGAGGACAGTGGTTTCTCATGCCCATCAAGGTTAAATTCTCGGTGCTCGCATTTATTTTGTGTTAATTTCAGTATTTTCCAGCGATGTGCGTTCAGTGGGAGGAGACGTTCCACTCGACTACGGGGCACCTATGGTGACTTCGTAAAATCTAAAGATCATATATGCCGGCCCACTCTCTCGAAGGTGCTCATAGGGGTAGGGTTCGCGTGTGTGCACTTATAGCGGTGAGTACTTCCGCGTATATATGAGCCCTTGCGTTTGTACCGTGTTAAACAAATACATGTCATGACTATATGGTCACTGGATCACCCGTACAACTCCGTATTTTGTTGATGACACAATCAATTGACTAGTCAAACGTTGCACACGGCGCAACTAGTGTTGCACCATCGGGGCGCGTAACCGTGGGGCCCACCTGTCAGCCTGCATATGAAAGAAAGAAATGGTAATTTGAGTCTGTACTGTGTTAATAAAATAGGAGTACATTTTAGGGTGATCATACGGTCATTGGCTCACCATACAGCTCCGTAATTTGTTGATAACACAATTAATTGACAAGTCAAATGGTCCACATTCAGCAGTGCACATTACCATAGGGCCCACCTGTGAGCGCGTATATGATGGACAGAAATGGTAATAAATTAGTGGTCGGTGGGTATTCGAAGTCGTGAGACCTCTGGTTGGCAGTC
>NC_041387.1:65528963-65721279 GCF_002162155.2 Triticum dicoccoides | reverse complement strand
AGCGGGGGCTGGCAGTTCGGCCGGTGGTGGCTGGCGGCTCAAGGGGGTGGAGTTTGATGATAAACTGGAGGCCCTTGATTTCGTATCCAACGATTGGAACATCTAATGACCAGAGATGAAAAAGTCAGTCGACTAATGTGTAGCCTCACTCCGCACGTACACATGCACGCACGCAAGACACGCACGCATGCAGGCGTGCAACACTGACGCGTACACATAACATACACACGCACGCATGCTAGCGTGCAACACTGACACGTACACATGCACTCACGAACACACGCACGTATGCACCCATGCATGCAACACTGAAACATACCCTTGCACACACGCAACACTCGCATGCCTGCATGCACACAACATAGGACGCAAGACACACGCTCAACCTATACGTGCATGCACCCTTTGTTAAGGACATGGATTGTTACAGGTATTAATCAATCTTATTTGTGATAAGCAGAACATTGATGTTTGCAGCGGTCTTTATGAATCACAACATATCGAACGGGCTATCAACATAGTAGGCTTATCTACATGAAAAAGATGACGTCACACTCAATGAACAATCATCGGTTTATGAAATGCCCGCTTATGACCGCCCTGGTCCACCAAAGGTTCCTCTGCTGTGCTCTGCCTGCGTTGGGCCACTGACATGCAGTCCATGTACCCAAAGAGCCCACACGTCAGTGGAAGAACAACATGGTGTCCTAGGTCAGAGTCGAGGGCGCCACTCGCTGCACGCCCGGCTGAACACGCCTCCTTTCCGCATTCAAACGCCTCCATGAAACCCGCCCGTGTGGAAGCCGAGAAACCCACTCTGGACACACGCCCGTTCATGACCGGGCCGACATTAAATGCAATGCCGACCGAGCTCCTCCCGTTCGCCGTCTATTTAATCTCCTATTTAAATGAGGCCAAACGCCGGCCAAGAATCGCACACCTCTGCCGCTCCCCTATCTCCTCCTTCACCATTTTGTCCACTCTAACAATGGCTTACGAAGAGTAGTTATTCCGCATCCAAGCCGGCCGGGTAGCCCACCGGATACGGGCTATGCAGCTCGCTGATCCACCTCCCTCCCCTCGCCCGACAGGGCCAGTTGCCGCCCCAAGCCGGCACGTGGTTCAGCAACTCGCCGCCCCAAGCTGTGCACGGGCGTCGCTGCTGCCGTCCACGCCGCCGCTTTGTACCGCATCTCCCATTTCTGTGGCCGAGACTCCCATGCTGGTGGCCACGCCATGCAAGCAGTGATAGAAGCCGGGTGCACCGAGAGCGACGAGTCGGTGGCCAGCGCCTCCTCGTCCGCAGCCATCATCGAGGAGAAGTAGAACACGGGAGGCCGCCGCCGCTAAGGTCCCATGAAGGCCACAGCGGAGGCGACGCCGGCGTACACAGCAGGTGTCTTGCCGGATCCTTTTGTTGTGAGGACCTTCGTCGACCCCGCATGGGCTCCACGGAAGTGGGGAATGTTAGGATGAACTCAAGTCGGTGCCGGCCATTGCGAAGTAGTGGCCGGTGATGAACTCGAACCGGTGCCAGCCACCATCATCTTCGGCATCAGCCAATGATATCAGTTGGGTAGTGGGGAAGTGAGCCGTCCTTTGCGCTGAAGCATATACCTCCAGCAGTCCGGTGATCGTGCTGCCAGACATGAGGAACACAAATCGATCAGCGGGCGACTATTTAGGCCAAGTATTATATACCTGTGCTGTCCAGAACTAGCACCACGTAGTTCATTTGAATGTAATGAAATCCGTCATGTTTGTATGAAAATCCGGTATTTTATATGATTTTCGTCGTTGTTTATATGAAATATCAGTTTGTCTACGTGTTTGCGTGAATTTCATCCAGTTGGTTGAGTTGTTGTCATAATGTGTGCGGCTACGATTGGGTGGCGTAATTTGCGGGTCATCGGTCGGTCTGTGGGCGGCTCGGGTGGTGTTGTGGGACAAAAAAACACAGCTCGTGCGAGCTCATCTCCAATGTGCGCATTGGAGGATGCATGACAGCATGAGCACCCGAGCCATTCCTCGTTCATCGGTGGCAAAGGCACCGGTGGACAAAAGGGCCGCCAATATTTTGGCTACCCCGGGCAAGATCCATACAACCCCTCCCAACAGATTCAAATCCCTCGTTCGCCGTGGAATTTTGCCATGTGTTGTTTTCATGGACTAGCAAGATGCCCGTGCATTGCACGGAACATCAAGATGCATTTTTTTACAAACTCCCGCATGCATGCAAGGGATAATTAATGTCCTCCTTTGCTAGTACCACGAGGCAAAACCATTAATATTGCATCAATTAGTGTTAGTGGCCTTGTATATCTGCAAATTGTAATTTTGATAGTGGCCCCTTGTATATAAAAATGGAGGGAGAAAGATGAGAGATAAGGTCAGGAGGAGTGGGGCGTGGTGGTGACTGGTCACTACTACGGAAAACCTTATACACAAAGGTATAGCAGTAGCGTTGGTCAAAACTCGGCCTAGCGCTACTTAGTAGTAGCGTTTGTTGCAAAACCACGCTACAACCATTGTTTTGGCAGTAGCGCATCTGCGCAGAAAAGCGCTACTACTAAAATTCCTTCACTAATGTCGGTAGGCTAGGAATAGTAGTAGCGGTTCTCCTACAAGCACGCTACTGCTAAAAACTCTGTAGCAGCGCATTTATGCTGTAGAGCGCTACTACTATGAAAAAGTAAATAAATAGAAAAATAAGTAGAAAAGTAAATGAAAATGAAAGAAATAGAAAAAGGAGAAATGAAAAAAAGAAAATGTAAAGAAAACAAAAGAAAAAGAAAAATAAAACAGAAAGGAATAGTTGTAGCGCGTTTCTCTGGAATACGCTATAGCTATCTTAGCTATAGCGCGTTTTGGCAAAACACGCTACTGCTAGTTTGACTCAAATCCCGGCAGCCCGGGCTCAAAATTTCGCTAAGTCCTTTCCCCCCTCTCTACTCCCCCCTGTCCCCCAACTGCTCCATCGCTGCCGTCGCCCTGCCGCCTTCGACCACACCACCACCGCCCGAGATCGCCTTCGACCACACCGCCGCCGCCCACCGCCTTCGACCACACCGCCGTCGCCCGAGGCCGCCCTCGACCTCGCAGCCACCGCCCGAGGCCGTTGTCGACCTCACCGTCGCCTCCCTCGAGCTCATCGCCGCCGCCCTCGACCTGACCTCCACTGCCCGAGCCAGAGCCTGCCCTCGCCGCTGACCGTAAGGTTCTACCTCTCCTGTCCCCTACCCTCCTCTCTCTCTGCTAGGGCAATTCATATATATGTTGATACTGTGTTGATGTTCATATGAACCCTAGATTATTTTAGGGCTGTAGGCATTTTATAGCATTTAGGAAAAATGATTAGCAATTTTTTTAGGAAATTAGCTAGGGCAATTTTTATGAAAATGCCTAAACAGTAATTCAATTTAGCTTTAAACTAATAGAGGGTATATAAATAATAGTAACATTTAGATTTAAATTAACAGAGGCTATAAACAAAAAAACACTTAGCTATAAAAAAATATTTGGACTACGGACCTGAATTTCTTCTAAATTTCATTCAAATGAAATTTGAATTATTTGGACTATGGACCTGAATATTTTTTAAGAAATTGGGTGTAGGTACTAAGGTCTTGTTGTGGAAATTTTGGTGAGGTCAGAAGGGTTAGAGAAAATGGAGTTCCTAGACTTTTAGCTTTAGACAAAAAACAAAAGTATTTAGCTATAAATAAAAGCAGTAGCTATGGCATTTAGCTATAGACAAAAAAAGAATTGTTTTTCTTTTCAAAAACTTGGTCAAACTAATTGTTGTTATGTAAACAAAAAACAAGATTGTTTTTATATGATATATGTCATTGATGTTCATTTGCATATTCCATTATTGTTGATTATATCTTTTCATTATAATGGCCATGTTATATGCAAATTCCTCAATAGTGTTTGCTCATGTTATATCTTTTCATTGAAGTGGTTCGATTGTGCCCAAGTGGCTTTGTTGTTTCCATGGAATGAAGCTGAGTGGCCTATGTTTTTTCAGAATGTTGATTCAATTTTGTTCCGGCAAATTTCAGGTTCTCTATTTGTCCACTTTTTAGCAAAGGTCATGCCGAAATTTTCCATGAATTTTGGCATGACTTGTGCTACAAACTAGGACATATCGAGTGCCCGGGATTTGCTGCACCAAGAAGGAGTCAACATTCCTGCAAAACAATAGGCCTTTTTATGTCATTATTAATTTTATTAGGTCTAGAATTAATTGACTAGATTTAATCATAGGAAACATTTTGGGTACGATGAACTTTGTTATTTATGCTTATGATATGTTGTTTCTATTTTTGCCAAGTCTGTCTCTTTCTGTTGCTCAACTATATATGTTGCATATCATCGACTCATGTGACGATGCAGGTGCATAGATTATAAATGGTGAAGAAGTGCTACGCCAGGAGTATATATACGACGAGTCGCCGGAGTGTCAGGCCCAGGTGTACCGGTTTCCGGTTTCCGAGCAACAGGCAGTAGTTAGTTTAGGTTCACGCTAATGCAAGAGAGGGATATGAACTCATGTACTCAAAGTGATAGCTCTTCTCGCGTATATCATTGTTTAGATGGATGACGATGTATTTGCAAGTAATCGAGACTTGTATCGCTATTTTCAAGATGATGACGAGAGACCACTTTGTGTTGGATGATGATTATGATGATGACATGATCTGATGAGACTAATTGTATGTATATGCTATGATTACATTTGTATGTGTATGATATGCTAAAGATTATTGTATAAAGCCTATTCAAATACAAAACAAAATGGAGGGAAAAACTAATAAAACTAGTAGTAGCGAGGGGGGGGGGGATTTAGCAGTAGCGCCGCCTTACCAGTAGCGCTTCCTTGTAAACAGCGCTGCAGATAATATCAGCAGCCCCCTTCTCTAAAGAGCTCTACAGCTATTCATGTATAGCAGTAGCATGGGACGACAGGCTCTACTACTATACGTTAGCTGTAGCGCCTTATTAGTAGTGCCGGTTCCCGCGCTACTCATAGGCCTAAAACCCGCGCTGCTGCTAGGCTTTTCCCTAGTAGTGGGTGGTCGGACTGGGTGGAGGCATGGGGATGGACGGCGCATTATGTCTAGGTTTGTATCTCTCTCACACACACCCACGTAGGTGGGGGACGTGCACGAAGAGAATAGGTGCACGCACGACACACGTACTCCCGTCTCTTTCCCAACCACACCCGCACGGGTACACGGTGGAGCTCATTTCTATAAAAAAAGGCAGCCCACATGGTAATTTGACACGTGTACTGGTTGTCCACTTGGTGGAGGGAGGATCGTATACCACGGGTGAACAAGCAAATTGTGACTTGATGTGTTATGTTAAAAAAGAGGCAAACCATGTGGGGCCTACCTTAGAGGCAAGGCTCTATACACTGGAGTACTTTTTGATGTGTCCCGTCAACTCGCAGAATGAGGAGAAGCTTGCTTAGTATGCCGTCTCCCCCGTCGACGGGCGCAGTGGCTTGCAGGATGAGGTGAAGCTTGCTTACGAGTAGTAGTAGTACTACTACTACTGTACGCCTTACGCCCGCTCCCTCGCCCACGCGCGCGGTGGCTCGCCAGCACGAGGAGAAAATTTCACTACTCCCTCCGTTTACTCCTCATCCCTACTACGTACCTTGGTTAGAGAGATTATGATATTGTTTGGAATATATATGTCCTTTAGTACTCCCTCCATTTACTTATACAAGGCCATTATAAAAAAATACATTTTGCATCTATACAAGGCCACAAATAGTAATCGAGACAAAAGTTACTACTCCCTCCTTTCAAGTTTATGGCTCAATTTCAAAATCTCTCCAACCAAGGTAGACAGTGAGTGGTCGAATTAATTTCGTAGTGTGCACAAGTAATTAGTACGCTCACTTTTTTCAACAAGTTATGTTTCCCGAGGCATTAATTAGAATGAATGCATGAATGACCACTAGATTTCCATGAACTTCCACATGCATTGGTTAGTTTCCTCTTGACACTGCTTGCATCGGGTGATCTAACGCACCTCGAAATCCAACATGTAATGGTACTACTACTAGTAGTAGAATTGAGACTTATCAAACGGAAAAACGAATGTTTTTAGATGAGCCCTATAAACCCTAGTGGGTACGTACTCCGTAAAAACAGATTTTTCCAAAACTAAGTCGCTCCCTTTCATGAATTCTGTTGTATACTCCTCCATCAACGCTCCCTTTCATGAATTCTGTACTTCCTGTCTCCGACATGTGGGACATATAGCCACCGGGTCAACGTGTCAAGCACCAAATAACAGTGCAGAACAGCAGGGCGACGCACCCCACTCGTACCGGCCTAGTAGTAGTAATGAGCAATGAGACGTCAAATCACAATGCCGCACCTTCCTAGACAGACAAAGCAACCATTATTTCACACTTCGGTTCGCCATCATCTCAAACCACGTAGTATTGCTTCTGCCTCAAGAGGGACACGCGCATCGCCTTGGTACATCATGACACGTGGGACCGCATGACAGGCCATGCTCCCCCGCCGATCGCTCGGTAAAATCACCTCATTTTTACTATACTTCCTCCGTATCGGTTTACTACATGGCATGCACGTCGTTCTAGGTTGAGAATTTAACTAGCTATATATGTGATGAACAATACTCTAGCCTTTTAAAAAATGTATACTTTTGTACAATAGTAGTATCAATGGATTGCGCCATGGAGCAAAAATTGAAATTAAAAAAAGGTGGTACATATAGAGAGCGCTCATCGCCAAATTATGCATATAGTACTATTAAGAAAAGCTAGTGCATGCTTAATTGGGGTGCTAAATTCTATTAAAGAAATACTAGTAGTATGTACATGCTGAAGAGTTAAAGTAATGAGAAGAAACATAACATAAATCTGCTGGGGGCTCAGCACAACACACCCCTCAAATTAAACTAAGCACACCTGAAATTAAACTATGCAACTAATCCGGTAGACACTGCATTAGAACCACCATGAGCAACGATACTAACACCTTACTCACTCGGAGTCCTCGTCCACGTCCTCGACTTTGTCCTTGTCCCTCTTCCTCCTGGCCGATACTTCTTTGCTTGAACCGCACACTTGGCTCTTGCTCTTCATCCACCCCTTGTAGATAATGAAACAAAGGTAGCCATCCATTGCAGCGTAGTGGATGTGGTCTATATCTAGTACATTCCGCTGCCATGCATGACGATGAAACGTGTAATGAGGTTTCTCCTGTTTATAGTACGAAGGATGAACCATGGCTCCTGCCAGGGTCAACATTGAAGGCTGACGAGAGGGCAGCAGCTGATTCTTCTGGAGGTCGAAGGGGTTGCCTACAACGAGGCCTATCCGACCCAGGACGTCTTTGTCGTTTGTAAAGTCTAGATTAACAAATTTGACTAGGTTGCTCTCGAGGAAGTTCTTAAAATCCAGGCATTCAACGTCGACATGGCATATGTGGTGGACCAAGCATAAGTCATGCACACAAACCTAGATCATGGCAGGCTTCTTCCTCTGTTCGTCCTTTAGATCCTTCTCTCGTCCCAGGACTGTGGTGTACTCAACATCTAGCCCAGCGACCCACTCATCATCTTAGTATTCGAACATGCGTTTGAAGCGAGAAAGGCATCATGTCACCGTCGTAGAAGAACGGGTGTAGATGACGTCGAACTCATAGCCGGTGATGGTTCTAACCTTGTACTCACCGCTGATCATGGAGATTTGGGACGCCATGGATTTGGGAGGATGGTTAGGATTAGTGGAACTGCCTTAATGTGAAAGGACGAGACTACTATGAGCGAACCGCCGTAGTATTAAAGGATGTGCGGGGACGAGTAGGAGCGAACTGCCAGCGTGCGAATGGCAGGGTAGTGGCTTTCCATTCTCCCATGATACGGGCTTCCGAGAGCCCTTGGATCTGAGATCGAACGGTTGCATGGCGTGATTCTAGACCTATGGGTGAATATCCTATCCTGGAGGGTTATTCTGCAAATTTTCAGCAACTTAGCATGCGACCGTTTGATCTTAGATCCAAGGGCTGCCAGCAGCCCGTATCATGGTCGCGCCTACCACGACCATCGTGTCCCTCGCGCGGTCGCGCCCTTGGAGATTTAACACGGTGTGTTAGGCTATCTGATGTTGGCATGTCATACATAGTCATCACTTAGTCACTCATACTACAACAATGTTAGCTATAAGTGTATTTTTTTACTTCTCTCTATCTCTTTCTTCGTACTCCCTCCGTCCCATAATATAAGAACATTTTTGACACTATTGTAGTGCCAAAAACATTCTTATATTATGGGACACATGGAGTACTAGTATTTATTGCATTTGCCAAGGAGTGACCTCTTCCGATGAAATGGTGTGCTTATTAATAGTTTTTTGTTGCTAAGTTTGCTTCATTTAATTAGCTATAGACTCAAAATTGTCTTTTCACCTAGGTACACGCGCTTAGCACAGTTTCTTCCTTGGGTCACCAAACTAGTCTCTCTCTTCTTGATTAACTTGCCACATCAGACTTTATGTCTATGTGGCAAACTTAGCACCTGTAGGAGCAAGTAAGTACAATAGTGCGCTTTACATGGCATTTTTGCATATGTGGAGGAAAGAGAGGCAAGGAAAAAGTGGAGAAGTGGGCTCTCATGCAAGAGCCAGCCTCTACCACATGGTGGAGCATTGGGAGAGGCACCTGTATGGAGGTGGTCAGGAATCAGGAGACTCACACCGGTCGTAGCGCCGCAGTTAAAATGATAATTGCAAGTCAAATCACGGGGCCCCACCTGTCCAACAGTAACTCGTGGTCAAATCACACAGCCCTACATTTGCTGCAGCCTGCTCCCTCGTCTTCTTGTGTCTCTGTCAAACCGACTCCTACACGCTCGTCTTCTCGTGTCTCTGTCGAACCGACTAGGCGGAACTACCCGGCCTACCGCGCAGGAAAAGCCCTGCCCTTGACTTTTAAATACAACTACATCCGCTTAAGAATCCAATGATATACTTTTTGTGACATAGTAACTCATATTTAGTTAGTCAAATGGATGACCTAGAACTACATGCATCCCTATAAACCGAGACGCCTAAAAATAAAAAACCAAGACGGAGAGGGTAGTTCAGCACGTATCTTTTTAGATCAATATAGTCGGGATTCACCAAGGAGCGAAACCAAGTGGTAGGCTGCTCCTGTCGTGTTGGCGTAGCAACTCAAGCAGCGTCAGTCCGCACATGAAATGGCGACACACTTAACAGGACCCCTTTGGCTGACATGTGGCTCATCCACCGTCTTGTTCCACGTGCGATGCACCAAATTATAGTTCGGAGCAGCGGTTGGAATTGGAGGCACCCCGGTCATAGCGCCACAGTAGTAGAAAATGAGCGATGAGGGGTCAAATCACAAAGCCCCACCTTTCCCGCATTAAGCTGCACGGACGAAGCAACCATCATTTCAGTCTAGGGTGCAAGAGCATAAAGAAAAGATAAAACAATGATGTGTGCGGCAACTACCTAGGGCACCCTAGGGTAGGGGTCTCCACTACAGATCCTTTTTTTTGAAAGCGCCTCCACTACAAATCGGCTTCTCCCTCGTCCTCTTGAAGAAAACCTATGATGAGTGCGGCGGTAGGGTTTGTAGGAGCACTATAACATGTGGGGCCACGTTGTAGTAAACGGCTTCGAGTCGACGCCTTAAATATGTGTGGGCCACTTGGTTTTACGGGAACGAGGTAGCATTTTGGGTTCGGGGACCAGTGGAGATATAGTACGTACAAAAAATTGTGGACGTATGTTTGACCGAAAGGCAATGATGCATGGGCCCTACATTTTGATATACCAGGGGCCGCGTGAAATTTGCTACTCTACTCAAAACTAGTAAGGTACACATGCATTAAACGCATGAGATTTCGAAACCAAATTATGAATAAATACACACTATAGCATGTAAAGCTTTGAGTCATATATGCATGATGTAGATGTTCGTTTAGTTCTTATAGTTCATCTCATTCAAAATCAGTTAGTTTTATAAAAATGTTAAGATTGATGGGGTTGTGCATTGTAAAGCATAAAGTAAAAAACAAATAATGGCAATTCATTTAGAAAAAAATCAATTATGATACAGAAGATTCTAGAACAAAGGAGAAGTGCTTGTGTTTTGAGGTTTGTGCATTATGCTTAAGTTCAACCATGGAGTCTTCTAAATTGTACATGTGGCAGATCTGGTGGAATGTTGATGATATCCAAGGGCCAGTAGTGCTCGGATTTGCCATCTCTGCACTGTCGTATTGGCTTCATCCAGCGACCATCTTTCAAAGTTATTGGCACACTATATAGTTCTTGTGCCATAGTTGCATGTTTTGGAAAAAAGCTACTAGTGGGTTGTACTATCTATTTAGCAATAGAAGATGTATCCATGGAAGTTGTAGGGAAAGAGATGACATGGAGCATCTCAATTCCTATGAGTAGGGATTGGAAAATAGATGTCATTTGGTTCACATCATAGGAACTTTTCTATTGAATCTAGAGATGACATGTATCTCAATTCCTATGAGGAGGGATTAGAAAAGAGATGTAATTTGGTTCATATCATAGGAACTTTTCTATTGAATATACGCTAATGTTTATTTTCCTTTGAAATTAAGGGAGTATAGGAATCCATTCATATGAACCAAGTGGCTCTAAAGCTATAGAAATGATATCATGCTTATTTCCTTTGAAATGTGGAGTATATGAATCTATTCCTATGAACTAATTGGCTCTAAAGGAAAAAATCCTATAAAAATCATATCATATAGAGTTCCTATGATATTCCTCGACACCAAAGGATGGTTGAAATTGCTGCGGGTGATACGATGGTCTTTCTTTGTAGACTCCTCCCCCATCTTTATAGTTACCTCTCGAAGATGAATGAAATGATATATACAGGGTATTCTACATGTGCAATTTGGTACACGAAAACTCGGTAAAAGTTTGTGAGGTTCGAATTTTCAATAAAGCTATATGCACTGCAATTCGGAATGGAGGGAGCATACGGCAGTTGCTAACACTCACGTGGAAGATTTGTGTGTAGGAGGAGTGGCTGTTCTGTTAAATGACATGGCAAAACAGACACTATCGGATGCTGATCTAACGGTTCTTACGGCGTTCGTCGGGAAAGGCTTGTGGCGAACGTTTGTCGGATAATGATTTACGGACACATGCATTGCATTGATACGTGCCGCCCTCTCTCTCACGCACACGCACCCTCACGAGTCATGACTCTCCCGAGTCCTCTCACAGACTCGCAGGTCGCACCCACCATCTATCTGTAGGTAGACGTCACACACATATGTGCTCTTCACACCCTACCCTCAGAACTTCTAAAAAACAAAAGACGTTGCGCACATTTCATTTTAGCTCACACGTCACACACTTATACTATTACTCCTGCGGCGAACGTTCTTTGGGCATAGTATATTGTACTCTCACGAAGAGAAGCGGTGCATGCATGCACTAGTTCTCTCACACCCACTCGTGGGTACACGTAGGAGCGCATTTTTTGAAGCTGGTACAACAAAATCACTCCACTATATATATAAGCAGGAGCCTTAGCGCTTGCTTTACTAGGGTTCCTCTCGTTCACTCTCTCATGCTCTCCAGATCTAAGCAAGACATAGGTGGTCACACTCTCTCTCAACTCACGGCTGGTCACAAATCCGGTCGGACAACCTCGACCGGGACAGGGGTGTAGGTGCATCGTTCACGCTGTCGTCGGTGGCGAGGGAGGAGACCAACGGCTGCCCGCGCGTCCCGATCGGCGGCCGTGTCGTTCTCTCCGAGAGAGCGCCGGCTCAGGAGGGCCTCCGACCCCTTCTTCCTCCCTGCAGTATTGTGGCCAAGATGCGGCCTCCCGACGCCGTCTTTGCCACATGCCGACGACCCTCAGGTATATATTCCTTCGAAACAGAACACCTGCCTTGCTCTACTGCCCCAGCTCCCTTCGTGTGGATCTTTTTCTACTTCCGTCCGCTGTTCCAAAGCCACCTAGACTTTTACTATTATTAGAGGTAAAGCTAGTTCATATAGTCGACTCTAAGAGTTGGTTCAAACAGGGAAGAAAGTGGGAAAGCTATAGCATGAATCTAGGACTTGGTTCTAAGAGGAAATGGAGGAAAGTAGTAGATACTGGCTACCCAACCGGTCTCTTGGTTGAAAAGACGAAGAAATCGTGGTGGATGGCGAAGGGTGGGGGAAGTGGACCTATCTCTTGGTTGAGAAAGGAAAGAAAGTGACGGGTGTTGGGGGACAACGCAAATGAGAATGAGAAGGTCTAGATTTCCTGTGCTCACATAGGAAAATGTCACCGAGGAGATAAACAATGGGACAAATGCAGACATGCTACCTGAGTGTTTGCCGCTCTCAATAGCCACATCTACCTCACCACTTTATGCCCCTGCTGTCTCTATGCCCATATCACTACCGTTAATGTAAAATCACATGAAGCATTAAGCAATGCCACATAATCTCACTATAAGTAATGGTCTAGTGCCGTCGATAAATTGAAGCAATGCCACCACCATTTTATGAAGTGCTTCCGTCTTGCTTTATTTCCCATGAATTGTGTTTTTGCAATTACACTTAAATCTCACACCGCTAACATTGCTTCATCCCAGTGGAACTGCACAAATTTGATTGCACATTTACTGACCATGTGCTACTCTCATGACAGTAATACTAATGTTATTGTTCTGCATGTTAATCTAGTGGCATTGTTGATGTGATGTGATGCTACTTACTTAAGGACTCTTCATACTGTCAATCTAGTGCCAATTATAACACAATAGATGCTGCTGTTAATCATACGTCACTGCAAATATCTGTCACTATTTTAATAACCGTATTTCATATTTGCGCAAACATGGATGTCTGTCTCCATATTGTTTCGGGATGTCTGTCTCCGTATCGTTTCTATCCGCACACACCTCAGTTTTAGTACAACTATGCAAAATGAGATGGATATCCCTCGTTGTCGCCGTCTAACCTCCAGTCTTCAAGGTATTACTACATTGGTAGTAACTAAGGTAGAATGACCAACGCAATCTAAAAGAAGCTAATTCCTACGTTTTACTTCCTGATTGCAGTGCAGGGACGAGCGAAAACAACTGCATCCTAGTCCAGAATGCACTTTCTACCAGTTCATCCATGGACCGAGGACTAGCTGGCACGGCTGCACGGTGGTTTTTTGGACAGGTGCACAAACAAGAGGCATTGAAGTCTACTTATTTCTGCAAATAGCGGTGCTTAAATTTAGTGGAGTGCACAAGAATTTCACCTGGTCAGTACACTGCATGGTTCAGTTCAGCATTCCAGCTGAGACCACAATTATAATTGGTTATTCTGGAATGAGAGAACCGAACCCTGGATGGTGGCAACAAGAAAAAACCAGAGTGAACTCCAGGAAATTTAAGCCTGCCGGGAGGCCCTTTGCTCAGAGAAGCCTTGCTTGTTTTTTCCTGATTTGTAAACCTTCTCACAACTTTGCCTTTTGCAGTGAACTAGTATATGTTTGTTATGTTCTATGAATCATTGAGATGTATAAAATTGCTTAACTTATGCTTTTCAAGTTTTTTATGAAGATGAGTTTAATGTGAGTGTTCCACATGAGCGCCGAACTAGCGTGTGAACATTTGGAATTTACATTGTGGCCTCAGTTAACTGTATGAACCACTGTAACAAGATATATAGTTGCTTATATGTCAGACAACAGATTGTTGATTGTTAGCTGGTCGATAGCCTAGTGTTGAAGCGAGCTGAGCCAATGTGCCGTGTTTTGCACAACTACTTACAAGTGGGGTAGCACCAACAGTGTTTACAAGTACTTATGTATACGTCAGCGCATAGTTCTCGAACGAGTGCTCTATTTCATCAAAACACACACTGCTCATATGATAAACCGTGACAACTTATGTCTTACCATGCCATATTCATGAAAAAACTAGCGAGGACGCATCTGTTTCGGCAACAATTACGATGGTTCTCACATGATTCACGGGCACACAAAAGTAGCAGCAGTTCCCATAGACGGATTCAAACAGAGTACTAGCCCTAGAGGGGTTGATAACATGCAAGGTTTGGATAATTAGACACAATCCAAACTACTATTAAACACTAGCTGGGGCAACTATTTCATGCCTCGATCTAATTTGGGCTGGACACAAGATGGACCTTGCCATGAACATCATTGAGGACGTACCGCAGCAGCTCAATCCTGTGAACCTTCATGAAGACAACCTTGTGGCCTTGCCACTGATAAACTTGTTTGTGGAGGCATGCCATGTCATCTTCCTACATAAGCTTGACAAGAACAGTATGCCTCACAAACGAAGAAGTAGCTTTGAACTTCTTGTGCTTCAGTACACCCTGGACAACACGCCTGACAACAGTGAGGCTGGAATACAACTCTTCATTGGTATAACCGCAAATGGCTTCCAGGATCCAACTGCCTAAGAAATCTGTTTTCCGAGTGCGTATATTCAGGTCATCCGCCTCATAGCGAGTGACAAGTACAACCACACAATCCTTGTCTGCATCAGGGCTCTAATTGAAACAGAAACAAATTCTGAATTACTTTTCAGTATAAGAAACACAAGTTATTTAAACCAATATGTATAGCATGGCATCGAAGCTAATAAAATTTTGCATTATTAATTACCACATACTTAGATGAAAAACCACAATCGAGATCGGCAAAGAAGAAAATCACCTTGGGTAGCTCAGTGGGGGTGGGGGGTGGGGGGACACATCGTCGAAGGGGGAAACTGCTCCTGTAGTGCCACGGGGGCTGTAACCTCAAATGGGGCATTGACCATCTCAGTAGTGGCCGTGAGCGTATCTGGGGTCGGCTCGGTGGATGCCTCCATCTTCTTGGAGCTCTCTGTCTCATGGGGATCAGCCTCCCACGTCTGCTCCAATATCGGCAGATCTTTGCCTGGTTCTCCTTGGTCCATCATGAAACTGACGAATACTAGGAGACCACTGAAAGGAAAACACAATCGCAATGACAATGAAACAAAAAAGAGAGTAAGGATCGGTTACTGCTTTGCAAAAGTTCTTTTTTTTCTTTGAACGAAAATATACCAACATCACGGATCCGCTTATCTTCCCTTTGTTGGGAGAGAAGAACAGTGGCAGATGCGAGTGTTGCCTTTCTTGAAGACGGTGAGGGAGAAGGGGATTCAGCAAAGAGTGAAATGATGATTGCTTTGTCCGTCAAACTTAGACTGCGGGGAGGTGGGGGTTTGTGATACGACTACTCGTTACTGCTGCACTACGACCGGGGTGACTCTCCGCCTGCATACTGCCTTCTAATTTGGTGGATGGCATTTGGGCCCGCGTGCTGCATGGCCCGCATGTTGGTGAACAAAAGTATAACGACATTCAGTAGAGGGACACGTCTCAATGACCTAGGAGGAGCCAGAAGCGGTAGAGTGTCTCCACTGTACTAGTAGTAATTGTTTTTCTGGGTAGCTGTAGAGTGTCTCCACTGTACTAGTAGTAATTGTTTCTCTGGGCCCAAGACAAAACAGCCCATCCACACTAGTAAATAGTAAAATCAATTCAGAAGACCATATGTTTACTGAATGAGAGGCGCTACCCACACCCGGCACACCGCCCCCCCAAAAAAACCTAGGTGCTCTTCTTCCTCCTCGCTCCCACCCACCTCACGTCAGCTCGCTCCACTCGTACCCCCAAATTCCTCACCTCACTCCTACAGAAAACCCCATCTCCCCTTCTTCCTCACTCCTACAGAAAACTCCCAGCTCCCCTTCTTCTTCACTCACACTACAACTAGGCTCGTCATTCATTACTCTGCTCAAATCCGTGAGTGCGACGCGATGCCCTTGAGGAAAATGGAGTCGGCTGACCCCGGCGCCAAGAAGATGAGGCTCCCGCCAGCGGTGACGCATGTTGTAGATCCAGCACCCGGCAGCGCGGGAAGAAGTGGCGACCCCGCCCCCACCGGATCCCAGGAACCCGTAGAATCTCGGGTGGACCGCATCAGTGATCTCCTGGACGCCGTCCTTGGGGAGATCATCTCGCTTCTCCCCACCAAGGATTGCTGCCGCACCCAAGTCCTCTCAATTTGGTGGCGCCCTCTATGGTGCGCTGTGCCCCTTAATCTCAACGGTCGTCAGCTATCTCTCTTCAATGATTTTGAAATCCCTGATAACCCACAAGTGTAGGGGATCGCAACAGCTTTCGAGGGTAAAGTATTCAACCCAAATTTATTGATTCGACACAAGGGGAGCCAAAGAATATTCTTGAGTGTTAGCAGTTGAGTTGTCAATTCAACCACACCTGGATAACTTAGTATCTGCAGTGAAGTGTTTAGTAGCAAAGTAGTATGATAATAAAGGTAACGGTGGCAAAAGTAAAGATAATTGATTTTGGGTTTTTGTAGTAGTTGTAACAGTAGCAACGAAAAAGTAAATAAGTGAAGAACAATATATGAAAAGCTCGTAGGCAATGGATCAGTGATGGATAATTATGCCGGAGGCAATTCCTCATGTAATAGCTACAACATAGGGTGACACAGAACTAGCTCCAGTTCTTCAATGTAATGTAGGCATGTATTCCGTAAATAGTCATACGTGCTTATGGAAAAGAACTTGCATGACATCTTTTGTCCTACCCTCCCGTGGCAGCGGGGGCCTAGTGGAAACTAAGGGATATTGAGGCCTCCTTTTAATAGAGAACCGGAACAAAGCATTAGCACATAGTGAATACATGAACTCCTCAAACTACGGTCATCACCGAGAAGTATCCCGATTATTGTCACTTCGGGGTTGTCGGATCATAACACATAATAGGTGACTATAGACTTGCAAGATAGGATCAAGACCACACATATATTCATGAAAACATAATCGGTTCAGATCTGAAATCATGGCACTCGGGCCCTAGTGACATGCATTAAGCATAGCAAAGTCATAGCAACATCAATCTCAGAACATAGTGGATACTAGGGATCAAACCCTAACAAAACTAACTTGATTACATGGTAAATCTCATCCAACCCATCACCGTCCAGCAAGCCTATGATGGAATTACTCACGCATGGTGGTGAGCATCATGAAATTGGTGATGGAGGATGGTTGATGATGACGACAGCGATGAATCCCCCTCTCCGGAGCCCCGAACGGACTCCAGATCAGCCGTCCCGAGAGAGATTAGCGCTTGGTGGCGGCTCTGTGTCGTAAAACACGATGAAACTTTCTCTCTGATTTTTTTCTCCCTGAACGTGAATACATGGAGTTGGAGTTGAGGTCAGTGGAGGTCCAGGGGGCCCACGAGATAGGGGGCGCGTCCCCCTGTCTCGTGGACAGGCCCTGGGCCCCCCGGTGTATTTTTTTCACCCAGAAATTCTTATTAATTCCAAAAAGTGCCTCCGTGGATTTTCAGGACATTCCGAGAACTTTTCTTTTCTACACATAAAACAACATCATGGCAGTTCTACTGAAAACAGCGTCAGTCCGGGTTAGTTTCATTCAAATCATGCAAGTTAGAGTCCAAAACAAGGGTAAAAGTGTTTGGGAAACTAGATACGTTGGAGACGTATCAACTCCCCCAAGCTTAAACCTTTGCTTGTCCTCAAGTAATTCAATTGATAAACTGAAAGTGATAAAGAAAAACTTTTACAAACTCTGTTTGCTCTTGTTGTTGTAAACATGAAAAGCCAGCATTCAAGTTTCAGCAAATATTACGAACTAACCATACTCACAATAACACTTAGGTCTCATAATTACTCATATCAATAGCATAATTAGCTAGCAAGCCATAATAATAAAACTCGGATGACAACACTTTCTCAAAACAATCATAAGATGATATAACAAAATGGTATCTCGCTAGCCCTTTTTGAGACCGCAAAACATAAATGCAGAGCACCTTTAAAGATCAAGGACTGACTAAACATTGTAATTCATGGTAAAAGAGATCCAGTCAAGTCATACCCAATATAAACCAACAACAATGAATGCAAATGACAGTGTGCTCTCTAGCGGGTGCTTTTTAATAAGAAGGGTGATGACTCAACATAAAAGTAAATAGATAGGCCCTTCGCAGAGGGAAGCAGGGATTTGTAGAGGTGCCAGAGCTGGATTTGAAAATGGAGATTGAATAACATTTTGAGCGGCATACTTTCACTGTCAACGCAACAACTATGAGATGGTTGTATCTTCCATACTATATGCATTATAGGCAGTTCCCAAATAGAATGGTAAAGGTTTATACTCCCCCAACCACCAACAAGCATCAATCCATGGCTTGCTCGAAACAACGAGTGCCTCCAACTAACAACAGCCCTGGGGGAGTTTTGTTTAATTAATTTGATTTGCTTTGATCTTTTTGGATCATGGGACTGGGTATCCCGGTTACTAGCCCTTTCTCGTGAATGAGGAGCGGAGTCCACTCCTCTTGAGAATAACCCACCTAGCATGGAAGATATAGGCAGCCCTAGTTGTAACATGAGCTGCTCGAGCATACAAAACAGAATCTCATTTGAAGGTTTGGAGTTTGGCACATACAAATTTACTTGGAACGGCAGGTAAATACCGCATATAGGAAGGTATAGTGGACTCATATGGAACAACTTTGGGGTTCAAGGAGTTTGGATGCACAAGCAGTATTCCCGCTTAGTACAGGTGAAGGCTAGCAAAAGACTGGGAAGCGACCAACTGAGAGAGCGACAACAGTCATAAACATGCATTAAAATTAATTCACACCGAGTACAAGCATGAGTAGGATATAATCCACCATGAACATAAATATCATGAAGGCTATGTTGATTTGATTCAACTACATGCGTGAACATGTGCCAAGTCGAGTCACTCAATTCATTCAAAGGAGGATACCATACCATCATACCACATCATAATCATTCTAATAGCATGTTGGCACGCAAGGTAAACCATTATAACTCATAGCTAATCAAGCATGGCACAAGCAACTATAATCTCTAAATGTCATTGCAAATATGTTTACTTCATAATAAGCTGACTCTGAAACGATGAACTCATCATATTTACAAAAACAAGAGAGGTCGAGTTCATACCAACTTCTCTCATCCCAATAAGTCCATCATATATCATCATTATTGCCTTTCACTTGCATGACCGAGTGATGTGTATAATAGTAAGAGTGCACGTGCATTGGACTAAGCTGGAATCTGCAAGCATTCAACTCAAAAGAGAAGACAAGTAATATGGGCTCTAAATTAAATAAACAATCATGCATATGAGAGCCACTAAACATTTTCAATATGGTCTTCTCGACCCCCAAAGGAAAGAAAAGAAAATAAAACTATTTACACGGGAAAGCTCCCAACAAGTAAGAAGAAAAACTAGAAATCTTTTTTGGGTTTTCATTTTAATTTCTACTACAAGCATGGAAATTAAACTAGCTAATTTTTTTGTTTTTTCTTAAGGTTTATCAAACACACAAAAAGAAAACTAGAAAAAGAAATTTAAACTAGCATGGATAATACAATGAAAGAGTATGAGCACCGACGACTAGTGTGTGAACATGAATGTAAAGTCGGTGAGAAATACGTACTTCCCCAAGCTTAGGCTTTTGGCCTAAGTTGGTCTAGTACCAAGGACCGCCGCTACTCTCCCCGGTGTAATGGGAGGTGTAATCAGGATACCACTGGCTGGTCATCTCCGGATCCCACTAGACAGATGATGCATGATAAGGGTCCAGTTCAGGTTCCGGCTCAGGTTCAGGTTCTGGAGTAAAAGCTTGGGCTCGATGATTGTTCACCACTTCCGGTGTGACAAGAAATTTTCTTCAAGCAAATCAAACAACAGAGGCGCAGGCAAAATAATAATCTCAATGAGTTTCTTATTGAATCTAAGTTTATACAAGAGCATCCTACCTTCGTTGTCAACAATAAACTTGTGTGCTACCGCGCTCTTGTAATCTAAAATGTGAGGAGGCAATATTGTCTCCTCTCTCTCAAGATGCCTAATGGGTATCTGAAAATGTCTAGCAAGACGTGCAGCATAGATACCTCCAAATATGGGGCCTTTTGTACAATTCAGGGCTAGCCGTTTAGCAACAACGACACCCAAAGTAAAAGTATTGTCTCCAAGCAAGGCATGTTGAGGAATGATAATATCAGGAACACTTAAGTTTCCACTATTTCCACGACCAATCAAGCATCTACTAGCAAATATGGCAAAGTAGCGTAAAACAGGGAAATGCATGCTAGTGACTTTTGCCTCGGAACCCTTCTTTGGCTCCTCTACGACGATAGTATTAACAAAGCCATCCACATCTTTACGATGGGGTTCTTCTAATTCTCCCTCATAAGGTATCCTACACACCGCGCAAAAATTATGTAAAGACATTTCTCTGAATTCATCATATAAATGAAATGATACTGCAGGCGGTGACTTCTTAGGATAATAATAAAAGTTTTGCACGAAAGTATTGGTGAGTAAGAGATACTAATCGATCCGGTCATTGATGAAACCGGTGAGGCCTGCAGTCTCGATCAAAGAATAAAAATCTCCACGAATTCCAGCTTCTTTAAAGAAATCCTCACATTGCCATTCACATGATCGTACTTCCGCTAAGCGAGGAAGATTATACTTGGCTTTTTCCTTCTCTTTGGCTTGTTTTCCCTAAGAGCTTTGGCTAGAAGAGCCTCTCAAAAGTTTCCTTAACATTTTCTGAAAATTACTAAAATTTTAGTAACTTCAAAATAAAAGTGAATAAAACTAAACAAGATTCGTAGCAACTACTCCTACAAGTGCCTATAGCCTATATCATGCATTAGAATTGCTTGGGACCTCATAAATTTCACATGCAAGCTGAAGAACATGGTCACCTATGCAGCAAAAAATTGCAATGAATAAAGCACTAGAACAAAAACTAATTGGACCAATGGAGGAGTCACATACCAAGCAACAATCTCCCAAAGTAGTTTTGTGAATGGATCTTTGAGCAAGGAGATCGAAAATCGCAGCAAAACGAGCTAGAACTCGTGCTTGAGCTGGATGGGGATTTTTTTGGTAGAAGATGAAGTGTGTGGGTGCTGGCATAAGTGGACGGCGGGCCACCAGGGGCCCACGAGACAGGGGGCGCGCCCTATAGGGGGGCACGCCCTCCACTCTCGTGGCCTGGTGCTTGCCCCTCCTGCAGTGATTTCAGTGCCTAAAATCCTCAAATAATCCATAAAAAAATATACTAAATTTGTAGGGCATTTGGAGCACTTTTATTTTCGGGATATTTTTTAATGCACGGATAATTCAGAAAACAGACATATAATACTATTTTTGCTTTATTTACTCTAAATAACAGAAAGTAAAAAGAGGGTACAGAAGGTTGTGCCTTCTAGTTTCATCCATCTCGTGAACATCAAAATGAATCCACTAACAAGGTTGATCAAATCTTGTTAACAAGCTCATTCCGAATAACACGGAATCAGAGAAATTTCGAATAACACTAAGTTACCTCAAAGGGGATATGAAAATCCCCAACAATAAGAATATCATACTTTTTCTTGACAGTAGGGAGAGGAAATTCAAAACCTCCAGTAATAATAGTTGGAACTTTTCCAATAGAATTGATGCTATGAACTTGAGATTGTTTCCTCGGAAAGTTTACCGTATGCTCATTACCATTAACATGAAAAGTGACATTGCCTTTGTTGCAATCAATAACATCCCCGGCAGTGTTAAAAAAAGGTCTACCAAGGATAATAGACATACTATCGTCCTCGGGAATATCAAGAATAACAAATTCCGTTAAGATAGTGACATTTGCAACCACAACAGGCACATCCTCACAAATACCGACAGGTATAGCAGTTGATTTATCAGCCATTTGCAAGGATATTTTAGTAGGTGTCAACTTATTCAATTCAATTCTATGATATAAAGAGAGAGGCATAACACTAACACCGGCTCCAAGATCACATAAAGCAGTTCTAACATAATTTCTTTTAATGGAGCATGGTATAGTTGGGACACCCGGATCTCCAAGTTTCTTTGGTATTCCACCCTTAAAAGTGTAATTAGCAAGCATGGTGGAAATTTCAGCTTCCGGTATCTTTCTTTTATTTGTGATGATAGCCTTCATATACTTAGCATAAGGATTTACTTTGAGCATATCAGTTAAGCGCATACGTAAGAAAATAGGTCTAATCATTTCAGCGCTCAAAATCCTCATCATCCTTTGACTTGGATGGTTTAGGAGGAAAGGGCATGGGTTTCTGAACCCATGGTTCTCTTTCTCTATTGTGCTTCCTAGCAAAACAATCTTTCTTATCATAACGCTGATTCTTTGATTGTGGGTTATCAAGATCAATAGCAGGTTCAATCTCTACATCATTTTTTTTGCTAGGTTGAGGGTCAACATGAGTATTATCATTAACATTATCACTAGGTTCCTGTTCATCACCTGATTGTGTTTCAGCATCAGAAATAGAAACATCATTGGGATTCTCAGTTGTGTCTACAATAGGTTCACTAGAAGCATGCAAAGTTCTATCGTCTTTCTTTTTCTTCTTTTTGGAAGAACTAGGTGCTTCTAAATTATTTCTCTGAGAATCTTGCTCGATTCTCTTAGGGTGGCCTTCGGGATACAAAGGTTCCTGAGTCATTCTACCAGTTCTAGTATCCACTCTAACAGCAAAGTCATTTTTATTATTTAATTCATCAAGCAAATCATTTTGAGCTTTGAGTACTTGCTCAGCTTGAGTAGCAACCATAGAAGCATATTTGCTAATGAGTTGGAGTTCACTTTTAACTCTAGCCAAGTTATCGCTTACGCGTCCTATCTCAAAAGCATTATTCTTTAACTCTCTACCAACATAAGCATTAAAACTCTCTTGTCTAGCCATAAAGTCATCAAATTCATCTAAGCATGGGCTATGAAATTTAGTAGAGGGTATTTCAACTTTATCATATCTATAGAGAGAATTTACCTTTACTACCTGTGTCGGGTTATCAAGACAATGTGGTTCTTCAATAGGAGGTATATTAAGACCATGTATTTCTTCAATAGGTGGTAAATTCTTAACATCTTCAGCTTTAATACCTTTTTCTTTCATTGATTTCTTTGCCTCTTGCATATCTTCAGGACTGAGAAATAAAACACCTCTCTTCTTCGGAGTGGGTTTAGGAATAGGCTCAGGACTTGGCTCAATTGGTTCAGGAATTGCTTTAGGAATTGGCTCAGGAAGAGTCCAATTATTTTCGTTAGTCAACATATTATTCAATAGTAATTCAGCTTCGTCGACTGTTCTTTCCCTGAAAACACAACCAGCACAACTATCCAAGTAGTCCTTGGAAGCATCGGTTAGTCCATTATAAAAGATATCAAGTATTTCATTTTTCTTGAGAGGATGATCAGGAAAAGCATTAAGTAACCGGAGAAGCCGCCCCCAAGCTTGTGGGAGACTCTCTTCTTTGATTTGCACAAAGTTATATATTTCCCACAAGGCAACTTGTTTCTTATGAGCAGGAAATATTTAGCAGAGAGGTAATAAATCATATCCTGTGGACTACGCACACAACCAGGAGCAAGAGAATTATACCAAGTCTTAGCATCACCCTTTAATGAGAACGGAAATATCTTAAGAATATAATAATAGCAAGACTTCTCATCATTAGTAAACAGGGTAGCTATATCATTCAACTTGGTAAGATGTGCCACAACAGTTTTAGATTCAAGGCCATAAAAAGGATCAGATTCAACTAGAGTAATAATCTCAGGATCAACAGAGAATTCATAATCCTTATCAGTAACACAGATAGGTGAGGTAGCAAAAGCAGGGTCAGGTTTCATTCTAGCATTAAGAGACTGCTGCTTCCATTTAGCTAAAAGTTTCTTAAGATCATATGTATCATTGCAAGCAAAGATTTCCCTAGCAGCTTCTTCATTCATAACATAACCCTTAGGAACAACATGCAATACATAATCATTGGGAGAACCTTCATCATCAATATCATCAATAATAGCATCTTCAATATTTTCATTCCCCCTAACTCTAGCAAGTTGTTCATCAAGAAATTCACATAATGGCAAAGTAGTATCACGCACAGAAGTAGTTTCATCATGCATAGCAGAAGTGGCATGATCAATAACATGCGACATATTAGAGTTCATAGCAGTAGCAGGTTTAGGTGTCGCAAGCTTACTCATAACAGAAGGAGAATCTAGTGCAGAGCTAGATGGCAGTTCCTTACCTCCCCTCGTAGTTGAGGGATAGATCTTGGTTTTAGCCTCTTTCAAGTTATTCATAGTGATCAACAGATATAAATCACAAGTGACTCAGAGAATAGAGCTATGCGCCCCAGCAACGGTGCCAGAAATTAGTCTTGATAACCCACAAGTGTAGGGGATCGCAACAGCTTTCGAGGGTAAAGTATTCAACCCAAATTTATTGATTCGACACAAGGGGAGCCAAAGAATATTCTTGAGTGTTAGCAGTTGAGTTGTCAATTCAACCACACCTGGATAACTTAGTATCTGCAGTAAAGTGTTTAGTAGCAAAGTAGTATCATAATAAAGGTAACGGTGGCAAAAGTAAAGATAATTGTTTTTGGGTTTTTGTAGTAGTTGTAACAGTAGCAACAAAAAAGTAAATAAGTGAAGAACAATATATGAAAAGCTCATAGGCAATGGATCAGTGATGGATAATTATGCCAGATGCAATTCCTCATGTAATATCTATAACATAGGGTGACACAGAACTAGCTCCAGTTCATCAATGTAATGTAGGCATGTATTCCGTAAATAGTCATACGTGCTTATGGAAAAGAACTTGCATGACATCTTTTGTCCTACCCTCCCGTGGCAGCGGGGTCCTAGTGGAAACTAAGGGATATTAAGGCCTCCTTTTAATAGAGAACCGGAACAAAGCATTAGCACATAGTGAATACATGAACTCCTCAAACTACGGTCATCACCGAGAAGTATCCCGATTATTGTCACTTCGGGGTTGTCGGATCATAACACATAATAGGTGACTATAGACTTGCAAGATAGGATCAAGAACACACATATATTCATGAAAACATAATAGGTTCAGATCTGAAATCATGGCACTCGGGCCCTAGTGACAAGCATTAAGCATAGCAAAGTCATAGCAACATCAATCTCAGAACATAGTGGATACTAGGGATCAAACCCTAACAAAACTAACTTGATTACATGATAAATCTCATCCAACCCATCACCGTCCAGCAAGCCTATGATGGAATTACTCACGCACGGCGGTGAGCATCATGAAATTGGTGATGGAGGATGGTTGATGATGACGACGGTGACGAATCCCCCACTCTGGAGCCCCGAAAGGACTCCAGATCAGCCCTCCCGAGAGAGATTAGGGCTTGGCGGTGGCTCCGTGTTGTAAAACGCGATGAAACTTTCTCTCTGATTTTTTTCTCCCCGAACATGAATACATGGAGTTGGAGTTGAGGTCGGTGGAGGTCCAGGGGCCCACGAGATAGGGGGGCGCGCCCCCTGTCTCGTGGACAGGCCCTGGGCCCCCTGATGTATTTATTTCGCCTAGAAATTCTTATTAATTCCAAAAAGTGCCTCCATGGATTTTCAGGACATTCTGAGAACTTTTCTTGTCTACACATAAAACAACATCATGGCAGTTCTGCTGAAAACAGCGTCAGTCCGGGTTAGTTTCATTCAAATCATGCAAGTTAGAGTCCAAAACAAGGGCAAAAGTGTTTGGAAAAGTAGATACGTTGGAGACGTATCAATCCCCAGAGCCATCATCTCCTCGCACTAGGGCTCCGTTCAAAGTCTCTACATCCAGTCATGCTACCTAAGCAAGCATATCATGCCCTGCATGGTGGACGCCTGGCTGAAATCCCCTGAATTCACAAAACTACAGGTGCTTGAGTTCTACTATTCCCCTAGAAATCACATACCACATACCGAACACCATGAACTTGTGCCCTCAGCACTGATGTCCATCTCGCGGTTTTCCTCCTCTCTCCACACTGCCACCTTTGTGTTGTGCTACCTACCAGACGTTCTGGTACTAAACCTTCGACTCCCATTTCTCAAGAAACTTTCACTTGTGCGGGTTCGTATATCAGAGGCCTCATTGCATAGCATCACCCACTCCAGTTGCCCTGCCCTGGAGTGCTTGGTGCTTGTTTTCACAGTTAGAATCAGTTGTCTCCAAATAAAGTCGCCTAACCTTGTAAGAATTGGAATTTCTTTTGACGGAAGTCAACTCATCATCCAAGATGCCCCTTCACTTCAAAGTTGATCCTTGATTCTAGTTATTCACCATTGCAAATAACCGTCCTCTCTGTGCCTAAAATGGAGACCTTGGGTGTAATACATGATCTTTGTGCTCATTTCAATATGGTGTTTGGCTCCACAGTTCTTCAGCTTGTAACCATAAGCTGCATTTTAAATTTCTGCGCATAAGTTATATATCATCTTGGAGTACACATTTTGTACTAATATTATGTTCTATGCTCAATGAAGAGTTTCTACATGGATTGCCTATCAATGGTGCTGGATTCTGTCAAGATCTTATATATCCAAATGAATAGTTTTGATCTGAACAAGATTGTTGGCTTGCTGCAATGCTTTCCATGTCTGGAGAAGTTGTATATAAAGGTGATAATTTCACGCACATTGGAAGCCCGCATATAGTGTACTAGAATTAACCATTCAGTTGTTGCTCTTTCGACACTCTTTTTTAGACCTTAACTATTTTCAATCTTCATGTCTATTTAGGCAACAGGACGGGGTAAGAAAGTTATAACCAATCAGTGGATTCGTAAGCATCGGGATTTTCTCACTTCTCATGAGATTCGATTGAAGACAATAACGCTAGAACGATATGTAGCCAACCGTGCAAACACTAGATTTGTCACATTCTTCCTGTTGAATGCGAGGTTACTATTTTCCATCAGGCTTAAGTTTATCAGCAACATGGTTTTGACGGATGGGTATGTTGAAGAGCAAAAAAAGGAGTTTCAGGTGGGCAAAAGAGCTTCTGAACATGCCGGGTTTCTATTTACAACATATTGTGGTCATAATCCAGTAAATTTTACGACCCAGGATGTTCATTGTATGGACCGGACCGATCATTTGACTGTGACTCTCAAAAACAGTGCTGGAGTTAGATGTTGTTGACCTTTTCAACCTATTTTTTTTGTAAACCTGATGAACAATTAATCCTCGTGCTTTTTTACAGTTTGTAAGCTGGAGTTAGATGTTCCTTCCCTTTTCAACTCAGCTGTGACTGTCATATTTTCTTTGAAACAAGGCAAATGGCTTGCCATTCGTTTAATTTAGAGTGAAATATTGTAACAAATCCCAACCAAGGGAAATAACATCACTCTTGTTGGCTGCTTGAGCTCACTGTGCATTACAGAAGCCAAGTGATTAGCCCCCACCAGCACCCACAAACTTATTTCGAACTAGCACATCAAATGGACTGTAAACTTTCATAGGAAAGGTTGCATGACCGTGACAAATTTGGATTCAGACATTTGGGACCCGCGAGGAAATAGCCTATCCACGGTGGTGTCGACTTACTAGCCAGTCAACAAACGATTCTGCCTACCAGCCGTTGGATTGACATCCAACATCTGTCGTGTATCTTCTATCTCTTGTCTTCTTCTTCCTCCAGCCGCCCAAACCAAACCACCCCGTCGGCTCCCACTGCTCCCGCCTCCCATGGCTGGCTGCGCCTCCGCCGCTCTACCGTACATACCCTCCAACGTTGGCCAGTCCCTCCCTCTATTCCCCCACACGTCCTGTTATTCTCCGGCAACGTCAGCCCCAACACGCACCCACGTCCAAACCAGTCAACCCTCGTACTCCCCTCCGCCTGCGACTGGACCGGCGCATCTTCTACGGCTCCTGTTCGTTCCGTCTGAGGCCTCACCGTCGTCCTCCGCCTTGCGGCCTTGGTTCTCTTGCCGTGCGCGATGCACCGCCCTCTTGCATTGTGAACGTCGTCAACAACCAAGAGGAACAAGGAGATGACTGTACGTGGAGAGGGTGACAGTAGGGACCCACCAGCGTCATGGCAGTACGCAAGCAAGTGCCTCTATTTTACAAGCCCAAAAATATGGTTCCTCCTAATGGTTGGACATTTGGGGCTCACGCCATTGTCAACATAGTCAATAAATGAGAGAATTACACTACGAGCGGCTGACACCAGGGACCCAGCAGGTCACGCAGTTTTTTTGAGGAAAAAGCAGTTGTTATTTATACTAGTTTTAGCGATGGACCAGGGTAACAACGGGGCTATGCGGGGGCTGTGGCCCGTCTACCCATGGTTTTATTTATGTTTACCACATCATGAGCCCAGTTGTGGTTTTCCTTGCTGAAAATGGCTATCTCAGTTCTATTTTTTAAAGAAATACGCAAACAAGGCCTACTTGCTTTATCGGCCCTGCTGGGCTGCAAATCTTTCAAGACGAGGAGCATTTCATTCGGTTTGCCCAGAAATGGGCTGTACATTTTTAAAACACATCAAACCAGGAATTAGTTTGAATTTTTTTCATTACAAGATTTTAAAATCCATTGATTTTTATGCATGGACAATTATTTGGATTTTATATTTATATAATTTATTTTTCAAAATAGTTTGAATGTGAATCAATATTTCTGGATTAAAAACAGTTGACCACACCGAAATATGCAAAATTTCGTATACTTTTTAACCATGGCCACAATATGGGGTGTAATGCTAACAAAAAGAATATAGGCTCCAAAAGCATTCTGAAGAATTAGCAAACGGGCTGTACATTATTAGAAATAATGGCAGATGGGTTGTATGTTGTTTTCCACATATTTGAGGCTGACTTGTGCGCCTACTATAGGTTGTCGCGTATGGTTTCGTAAAAAAAGGTTGACGCACACGCAATGCCATGTCAACTTAGTCAACACACAAGAGCAGCGACTGTTGGATGTCCATCCAATGACTGTCGTGCTTCTTCAATCTCTGCTCTTCATGCTCCAGCCGCTCAAACGGCAGGACTGCTTGCTCCCTCCTCCCGCGGCCAGCTATGCTGCCGCGCAGGCCTCACGCCCCCATCGTACTCCCATCACTAGCCTAGCCATCCCTCTACTCACCCACACCTGTTGTTATTCTCCAGGGACGGCAGACGAACCAGTAAACCCTCCTACTCCTCCGTGTGGGAAACAACTGCCGAGTATTCCCTGGCTCTGTGTCGTTCCCTTCCTAGGCCTCGCCGTCATCCACCGCCCTAGTGCTCTCGGAGCGGCCTGGTCAACATGGTCAATGAACGACATCCATTGGAAGTGGATTGTACATGGAGAGGCTGACAGCTGGGTCCACGGCCGCACGCAAGGAAATGCCTCCTTATTACGCGCAAAATAATGATTCCTCCACTTGACAGCTAGGACCCATAGGAAGAGCCTCTGTATTTCGCGAAAAAAATGTTCCCCCGCTGACAGGTCAGTCCCACCAGCTATATCTTCGCACGCAAGGAAGTACCTCCTTATTACGCCCAAAAAAATGAATACCCCCTGCTAGCCGGGACCCACCATATTGTTGGGCTGACTTATGGGCCTACTAAGTTGACGGGGACGGAGGGCTTTGTCAACTTAGTCAATACTCCAGTGACCGTATGATGTCCATCCAACGGCCATAGTGCTTCTTCAACCTTTGGTCTTCTTGCTCCAGCCGGCCAAAGCAGCGTCGGTCGTGTCGCATGCTCCTGCCTCCCATGGTTGGCTATGCTACCGCGGAGGCCTCACTGCCCCCATACTACTCCCACCACTGGCCAGGCCATCCCTCCACTCACCCACACCCCCTGTTATTCTGCGGCGACGGCAGCCTCACACCGCAGCCGAACCAGTGAACCCTCATACTCCTCTCCGTGTGGGCATCCACTGCCGCATCTTCCCCGGCTACGCGTCGTCCCCTTCCTAGGCCTCGCCGCCATCCACCGCCGTGGTGCTCTCGGCGCAGCGTGGTCAATGTGGTCAACGACTGACTTCCATCGGAAGAGTACTGTACATGGAGATGCTGATAGCTGGGTCCACGGCAGCCGCAAGGAAGTGCCTCTGTATTACACAGAAAATAATTATTCCTCCACCTGACAGCAGGGACCCACCGAACGGGCCACCAGTATTTTGCGAAAAATACATTTCCCCCTGACTACTGGGACCCACCGGACGGGCCACCGTATTTTGCAAAAAAAAAAACGTTCCCCCCGCTGTCAGCTTGGACCCACTGGAAGTGCCTCCTTATTACGCAAAAAAAAATGAATAGTCCCCCGGCTAGCTAGGACCCACCTTGGTGGGAGGCTGACTTGTGGGCCTACTAAGTTGACAGGGACGGAGGGCTTTATCAACTTAGTCAATATGAACGATTCTAGCTCCAGTGACCGTACGATGTCCATCCAACGGCCGTAGTGCTTTTAAACCTTTGGTCTTCTTGCTCCAGCCGCCCAAAGCAGCACCGATCATGCCGCATGCTCCTGCCTCCCATGGCCGGCTGTGCTGCCGCGGAGGCCTCACCTCCCCCTACTATTCCCACCGCTGGCCAGGCCCTGCGGCGACGGTAGCCTCACACCGCAGCCAAACTAGTGAACCCTCGTATTCCTCTCCGCGCGGGCTTCCACTGTCGCGTCTTCCCCGGCTCCGCATCGTCCCCTTCCTAGGCCTCATCATCGCCCACCGCCGTGGTGCTCACCGTGTGGCGTGGTCAACGTGGTCAAGGAACAACTTCCATCGGAAGAGTACTTTACGTGGAGAGGCTGACAGCTGGGTCCATGGCGGCCGCAAAGAAGTGCCTGCTTATTACGCGCAAAATAATTATTCCTCCACCTGACAGCAGGGACCCACCAGACGGGCCACCGTATTTCGCGAAAAAAATGTTTCCCCCTGACTGCTGGGACCCACCAGCTACACCTTCGCACGCAAGGAAGTGCATCTGGGAAAAAAATGATTCGCCCCCCTGACTGCTGGGACCCACCAGCTACATCTTCACACGCAAGGAAGTGCCTGACAGTCGGGACCCACCTGGTCGCAAACATGTACATACTTATATACTGGTCGATGTAGAGGCGCGCGTGTTTCGTAGTAGAGGCGCGCACGTAGCATGTGCATGTACATACAGCGGCCAGTGTGCAAGAAATAAAATATGGCCACGTATGTGTACATACGGGTGGGGTCTTGAACGCGTACTCACGCATACGTACGGCCAGGGCTCGTGAACATGGCTGGGTCAGAACCGAGAAACAACATCGTCGTCGTGTTCATGGGGAGCCAACCGGCTGGGTCGGAATGGAATGTGTTGTCGTGTTCATCGGGAGGGTTTGGATGGAATAGGCGATGGAAATGAGGCCTGGCGTACCGCAGAACGGAGGAAATGGCCTTGTGTTCGACCGGCCACGTTCAAAATGGGATCATGTTCATCGGGAGGGGTCTGGCATACCGTAAAACAGAGGAACCTCCTACGGTCAAAACGGGGGTCCTGCTGATCGGGAGGGGTGTGGTGTACCACAAAATGGACGAAACAGACTTGTGTTGGAGCGCTACGGTCGAAACAGGGGTCTTGTTCATCGGGAGGGGTGTGGCGTACCGCAAAACGGGACTCCACGGGATACTGTTCATCTCCATCGTTGACCTCCTCCAGCCTCCACGGGCTACTGTTCATCCACCGTCGACCTCCTCCAGCCTCCACGGGCTCCTATTCATCCAGCCTCCACCGCACGCTACTCCACCGGCTACTGTTCAACCACCCCTCCACGGGCTACTGTTCATCCATCCCTCCATCGTCTACTGTTCATCCAACCCTCCACGGGGTCGTCCTGTTCATCCAGCCCTCCATGGGGTCCTGTTCGTCCAGCCCCAACCGGCTCGATCGATCGGGGTACTGTTCATCCAGAGGCAACACCACGGGGTCCTGTTCATCCACCCCCACCACTCATTGTTCATCCAAACCCCCCGCAATGCTCACTGTTCATCCAGAGGAAGCATTGATCGGCTTCAGTTAGAAACAGTAGCGAAGGAATCGCTAGATCGGGTTCAGTTAACAGCCATCGATCGATCGCTCGGGTTCAGTAACGCGTAGCCTGCAGTGCAATCTCTCGGGTTAAGTTAGAGCCCAACGCATTGCTCGGCCCCCGACCACCCACCGTAACCGGGAACTCCCCGAAATTTTCCTCATCCTCGCTTCTATCACGGGTTTTTCCATCATGGACGGCCCAAATAATATCATGCAGCTGCGTCTCCGGCCCGCCCAGGACGAAAAGCCCATTTTATGTCATGATGTTTTGTCATAGAAGTAGGACCCCACCACATCTATGATGATATCGGGTTTTGTCACAATTATCGTCATAGAAGTGTCATAAGTATGACAGATTTTTTTTTGTTCGGCCCAAAATGTCACGGATGTCTCTTTTTTTGTAGTGCCTACTCCCGGTGGGAGTAGGACTCCCCCCCTGGGCGCGCGTCCTCCTCCTGGCCGACCCTCCCCTCCCCTCCTTTATATACGGAGGAGGGGGCACCCCATATACACAAAAATTGATCCCTTGGATCTCTTAGCCGTGTGCGGTGCCCCCCTCCACCTAGACAATATCATACCGGTGCTTAGGCGAAGCCCTCCGTCGGTAGAACATCATCACCGTCGCCACGCCGTTGTGCTGACGGAACTCTCCCTCAAAGCTCGGCTGGATCGGAGTTTGAGGGACGTCATTGAGTAGAACGTGTGCAGAACTCGGAGGTGCCATGCGTTCGGTACTTGATTGGTCGAATCGTGAAGACGTACGACTACATCAACCGTGTTGTGTTAATGCTTCCGCTTTCGGTCTACGAGGGTACATGTACACACTCTTACTTCTCGTTGCTATGCATCACCATGATCTTGCGTGTGCGTAGGATTTTTTTTGAAATTACTATGTTCCCCAACACCGGCGCCACCGGAAGCAAGGGGGGAGAGCCCCCCTTCTTCTTCTTCTTCCTTGACCTTCTCCCTAGATGGGAGAAGGGTTTCCCCTCTGGTCCATGGTCTCCATGGTGTGGTAGGGGCGAGAGCCTCTCTGAGATTGGATTTGTCTCTCTGTCTCTCTCTGTTTCTGCGTTGTCGGTATTCTGCCCTTTCATCATTTCTTATATATCCGGAGATCCATAACTCTGATTGGATTGAAACCTTTGCCATGATTTTTTTTCCGAAAATTAGCTTTCTTGCGGCCAAAGAAGAACAGAAACCGCCTTACGGGGTGCCCACGAGGGTCAGGGGCGCGCCTGCCCCAGGGGCACGCCCCCTACCTCGTGGCCCCCTCGGGCACCGTCTCGCGTTGATTCTTATTCGCAAATCTCACAAATATTCCAAAAATATTCTCTGTCCATTTTTATCCCGTTTGGACTCCGTTTGATATGGGTTTTCTGTGAAACATAAAACATGCAACAAACAGGAACTAGCACTGGGCACTGGATTAATATGTTAGTCCCAAAAATAGTATAAAAAGTTGCCAAAAGTATATGAAAGTTGAATAATATTGGCATGGAACAATCAAAAATTATAGATACGACGGAAACGTATCAGCATCCCCAAGCTTAATCTTGATCATATATCTAATGAGGGCATGATTATTAAGACACGAGTGATTCAAACAATAGTCTATCATCTCTACTCTTATAAAAACAAAGTTGGTGATGATGGTGTGCCTGCCATCCTGCAATATAGGCCGTCCGATCTATATCCGATGGATAGGAAGGAAACTATGACAATTTACCCGTACTCCTCTCCACATTTGCAGATAAGGCCTTCCCTCGTTCATCCTTTTCTCCCACAAGATCTTGATGTTCCGTGCAATGCACGGGCATCTTGGTAGTTTGACATAAAAACAATAATAGTCAGGCATCCCAACAAACAGTCATCCGTACAATATCATATAGTCTTGTATGCTCCCTTTTCTTAACACAAGGTACCCCCCATGCCTATCCCGGTGTCAGCCAAGCAATTGGTTCATATTTTTAACATGCTTCAGCTTTTTCAACCTTCACGCAATACATGAGCGCAAGCCATGGATATAACACTATAGATGGAATAGAGTATGATGGTGGAGGTTGTGTGGAGAAGACAAAAAGGGAGGAAAGTCTCACATCGATGCGGCTAATCAACGGGCTATGGAGATGCCCATAAATTGATGTCAATGTGAGGAGTAGGGATTGCCATGCAATGGATGCACTAAGAGCTATATAAGTGTATGAAAGCTCAAACTGGAAACTAAGTGGGTGTGCATCCAACTTGCTTGCTCATGAATACCTCAGGCATTTGAGGAAGCCCATCATTGGAATATACAAGCCAAGTTCTATAATGAAAATTCCCACTAGTATATGAAAGTGATAACATAGGAGACTCTCTATATGAAGAACATGGTGCTACTCTGAAGCACAAGTGTGGTAAAAGGATAGTAACATTGCCCCTTCTTTCTTTTCTTTTTTTCTTTTTTCGGGCGGGCTTCTTTGGCCCCCCTTTTTTTATTTAGGCTTCTTTGGCCTCTCTTATTTTTCATGGGGAAATGCTCTAATAATGATGATCATCACACTTTTATTTACTTAAAACCCGATATTACAACTCGATATTAGAATAAAAATATGACTCTATATGAATGCCTCTGGCGGTGCACCGGGATGTGCAATGATCTAGCGTAGTAATGACATCCAAAAACGGACAAGCCATGGAAACATCATGCTATCTATCTTACGATCATGCAAGGCAATATGACAATGAATGCCCAAGTCATGTATATGATGATGATGGAAGTTGCATGGCAATATATCTCGGAATGGCTATGGAAATGCCATGATAGGTAGGTATGGTGGTTGTTCTGAGGAAGATATAAGGAGGCTTATGTGTGATAGAGCGTATCATATCACAGGGTTTGGATGCACCGGCGAAGTTTGCACCAACTTTCAAGGTGAGAAAGGGCAATGCATGGTATCGAAGAGGCTAGCAATGATGGAAGGGTGAGAGTGCGTATAACCCATGGCGGTCGGAAGTGAAGTGCTATCCACATCCGACATACCCAAGGACCCGCTCAACGAAGCAGGAAGATCGTCCTTGGGCGGACTACAGGGTTGTATGCGGCATTAGAAAGACACCATGCGATGAAAATAAAAGTTATGAGCTATTCGGGAGTCCGGATACTTACGATCTCGCCAGGGGCTTGGCCCTTGAAGGCCAATCCTCGTCGTCGTCGTCGGCGTTGGCGGAATAGTCTGGAGGAAGGGTCCTTCCCTTCTTCGACCCTCCGGCCTCCCTAGTTGGGGAGGCCTTCCTTTTCTTCTCTTCCCCCATTGGGGAAGAAGCTTCTTTCTTCTCCTCCTCCTCTTCGCGGGAGGAGTCCGCCTCGGAGTCATCAGATGATGAGTCTGGTAACACCAGACGACGGGAACTCTTTCGAGTTCCCGTGGCCTTCTTCTTGGCCTTCTTATCCGGCACCACGTGAGGTGCCGGAACCAGCAGCCCCGTTAAGCGGGCGTCCGCTGGATCTTCTGGCAAAGGAGTCGGGCAGTTAGTCTGCCCGGCCTTCTTCAGCCAGTCCTGTCAAAGGAGAGGGATTTTAGATCCCACATAGAGTCAAACTATGGAAAGCAAGTGCCCCGTAAAGGATAATATAGCTTACCTCGTCAGCTGGATGCTGCGAGCTGAATCCGCGATCTTCAGTAGCGGATGCGGGGGCCTCGACGCCCTTGAACAGCACCTTCCAGGCCTCTCTGTATGCAGTGTCGAAGAGCCCGCTCAAGGTCCGGTGCTATGCCGGATTAAATTCCCACAAATTGAAGTCCCTCTGTTGGCATGGGAGAATCCGGCGGATGAGCATGACCTGGACTACGTTGACAAGCTTGAGCTTCTTGTTCACTAGTTTTTGGATGCAGGCTTGGAGTCCGGTCAGCTCCTCCGAATCGCCCCATGTCAGGCCCTTCTCTTTCCAGGAGGTGAGCCGTGTGGGGATGCCAGATCTGAATTCAGGGGCCGCTGCCCGTTCTGGGTCATGCGGCTCGGTGATATAGAACCACCCCGATTGCCACCCTTTGATGGTTTCCACGAAGGCGCCTTCAAGCCATGTGACGTTGGGCATCTTGCCCACCATGGCGCCTCCGCACTCCGCTTGGCTGCCCTTCACAACCTTCGGCTTAACATTGAAGGTCTTGAGCCACAAGCTGAAGTGGGGCTGGATGCAGAGGAAGGCCTCGCACACGACCATAAACGTCGAGATGTTGAGGATGAAATTCAGGGCCAGATCATGGAAATCTAGGCCATAATAGAACATGAGCCCCCGGACGAAGGGGTGGAGTGGGAAGCCCAGTCCGCGGAGGAAATGGGGAAGGAATACCACCCTCTCATGGGGCCCGGGGGTGGGGATGAGCTGCCCCTCGTCGGGCAGCCGGTGCGTGATATCGCTGGACAAATATCCGGCGCTGCGCAACTTCTTGATGTGCCCCTCCGTAACGGAGGAGGCCATCCACTTGCCTCCCGCTCCGGACATGGTTGGATAAGGTTGAGGTGAGATGTGCGGACTTGGGCGCTGGAGCTCGAGTGCGCGAACATGGATAAGCAAAGGAGGAAGAAGGCGTAGGTAAAAAGGTGGATCCTTATCCCCTTATATATGGGCGGACGAAACCCTGCGTCCCCACCGGCCTGGTAAAACTCGCTTATCTCCCAAGCGCCACAATCAATGGCACGGTTGGGTTACCCATGTCCATATTGATGGGAATAACGGAATAAGGGGAACATGATCTCTGCTTCGACAAGACGTGCCAAGGAAACCACTTCGCTAAACGCGCTGAGGTGGAACAATAAAAACAATTCGAGTAAAGGCCTGGCCGTGGCGTGATGTCATGCTACGAAACACGTCACCAGATTGAAGTTGTGTAAATATTATTTTCTCTATGGTGGTATGTGGAATTTATTTTGCAGAGCCGGACACTATCCTGGTGTTCACAATCTTCTATGAAGTATTCGGAGGAGGAACCCGCCTTGCAATGCCGAAGACAATATGCGCGCCGGACTCGTCGTCATTGAAGCCTGGTTCAGGGGCTACTGAGGGAGTCCTGGACTAGGGGGTGACCGGATAGCCGAACTATCATCATTGGCCGGACTCCAACACTATGACGATACAAGATTGAAAACTTCGTCCCGTGTCCGGATGGGACTTTCCTTGGCGTGGAAGGCAAGCTTGGCGATACGGATATGTAGATCTCCTACCATTGTAACTGACTCTGTGTAACCCTAGCCCTCTCCGATGTCTATATAAACCGGAGGGTTTTAGTCCATAGGATGAACAAAAATCATACCATAGGCTAGCTTCTAGGGTTTAGCCTCCTTGATCTCGTGGTAGATCTACTCTTGTACTACCCATATCATCAATATTAGTCAAGCAGGACATAGGGTTTTACCTCCATCCAGAGGGCCCGAACCTGGGTAAAACATCGTGTCCCTTGTCTCCTGTTACCATCCGCCTAGACTCACAGTATGGGACCCCCTACCCGAGATCCGCCGGTTTTGACACCGACAGTTAGGGTTACACATAGTCGGTTACAATGGTAGGAGATCTACATATCCGTATCGCCAAGCTTGCCTTCCACGCCAAGGAAAGTCCCATCCGGACACGGGACGAAGTCTTCAATCTTGTATCTTCATAGTCCGGGAGTCCGGCCAACGGTGATAGTTCGGCTATCCGGACACCCCCTAATCTAGGACTCCCTCAGTAGCCCCTGAACCAGGCTTCAATGACGACAAGTCCGGCGCGCATATTGTCTTCGGCATTGCAAGGCGGGTTCCTCCTCCGAATACTTCATAGAAGATTTTGAACACAAGGATAGTGTCCGGCTCTGCGAAATAAGTTCCACATACCACCGTATAGAGAATAATCTTTACCCAAATTCAATCTACTGACGTATTCTGCGGCGTGACATCACACCACGGTCAAGCCTTCATTGGAATCATTTTTAATGTCCCACCTCAGCGTGTTTAGCAAGGCGGTTTCCTTGGCACGTCTTATCAAAGAGGAGATTATGCCCCCTTATTTCGGGATTCTCATCAATACGGGCGTGGGTAATCGAACCGTGCCATTGATTACAGCGCTTGGGAGATAAGCGAGTTTTACCAGGCTGGTGGGGGACGCATAGCTTCGTCCGTCCATATAAGGGGATAAGGATCCACCTTTTCACCCGCGCCTTCTTCCTCCTTTTCTCATCCATTTCCGCGCACTCGAGCTCCAGTGCCCAAGTCCGCACATCCCTCCTCAACCTTCTCCAGCCATGTCCGGAGCGGGAGGCAAGTGGATGGTCTCCTCCGTAACGGAGGAACAAGTCAAAAAGCTGCGGAAGGCTGGATACTTGTCCAGCGACATCTCCCATCAGCTCCCCAACAAGGGGCAGCTCCTCCCCACCCCCAGGCCCCATGAGAGGGTGGTGTTCCTCACTCACTTCCTCCACGGACTAGGTTTTCCACTTCACCCATTTGTCCGGGGGCTCATGTTCTACTATGGCCTAGATTTCCATGATCTGGCCCCGAACTTCATCCTCAACATCTCGGCGTTCATCTTCGTGTGCGAGGCCTTCCTCTGCATCCAGCCCCAATTCGGCTTATGGCTGAAGACTTTTAATGTCATGCCGATGGTAGTGGGCGGCCGCCAAGCGGAGTGCGGAGGCGCCATGGTGGGCTGGATGGCCAACATCCTATGGCTCGAGGGCTCCTTCGTGGAGACAATAAAGGGGTGGAAATCGGGGTGGTTCTACATCACCGAGCCGCGCGACTCCAAATGGGCGGCGGCCCCAGAATTCCGATCTGGTTTCCCCACACGGCTCACCTCCTGGAAAGAGACGGGCCTAACGTGGGGAGATTCGGAAGAGCTGACCGGACTTCAAACCTGCGTCCAAAATCTGGTGAACAAGAATCTCAAGCTTGTCAACGTAGTCCAGGTCATGCTCATCCGCCGGATCCTCCGATGCCAAAAACGGGCCTTCAAATTGTGGGAGTTTGAACCGGCACAACACCAAACCTTGCGCAAGCTCTTCGACACTACGTACGAAGATGCCTGGAAGGTGCTGTTTAAGGGCGCCGAGGCCCCCGCATCCACTACCAAAGATCACAGATTCAGCTCGCGGCGTCAGGCCAGCAAGGTAAGCTATTCTACCCTTTACAGGACTCTTGTTTTTCATAGTCTGACTCTATGTGGGATCTAAACTCCCTTACCTTTGACAGGACTAGTTGAAGACGTCCGGGCAGGTTAACTGTCCGGCTCCTTTGCCAGAAGACCCAGCGGACGCCCGCTTGATGGGGCTGCTGGTTCCGGCACCTCACATGGTGCCGGAGAAGAAGGCCAAGAAGAAGGCCACGGGAACTCAAAGGAGTGCCCGGCGCCAGGTGTTGTCGGACTCATCATCCGATGATTCCGAGGCGGACTCCTCCCGTCAAGACAAGGTGGAGGAAAAAGAGGCCTCTCCCCCAGCGGGGGGAGAGAAGAAAAGGAAGGCCTCCCCAACCGGGGGGGGGGGGGGTCCAAGAAAGAAAGGACCCTTCCTCCGGACTTTTCCACCAACGCCGACGACGGCAAAGAGGAGTGGCCCTCGAGGGCCAAGCCCCTGGCGAGATCGTAAGTGTCCGGATTCCAGAATAACTCATGATTTTTCATTTGTCGCATAGTGTCTTCTAACACCAAAGACAACCATGTAGCCCGCCCAAGGACGAGCTCCCCGCTTCGTCGAGCGGCTCCCTGGATTCGTCGGATGTGAATAGCACTTCACTTCCGACCGCCTCCTCCCCTTATGACGTAGACGATGCCGTGGTGGATTCCCAAAAGGGGCCCGAGCAGGAGGAGGTGGTCCTGGAGGCGCCGCAAGGCGACCTCCCGGACTCCGGGCGCAAAGGGGGCAAAACCCCAAAGGGCTCTAAGTCCGGCCCTGTGCCGGACTCCGTACCGGAACCTACAGTGGTTCCGAAGTCCGGCAGGCGGCCCCTTCGTAAGAAGGGCAAGACTGCAACGTCGGTGGCCTCCGTCCAACCGGAGGCACCGGACAGCTTGCTGGAGGCGCTTAACGGCGCCTCCATCGACGAGGAGCACCGCACTATCATGAGTGCGGTGATCCAGAAAGTTCAGTCCGTCAAGAGCGGGCTGACTGAAGCCTGTACCAGCCTTCTAACAGGCTTTGAGGTAAGTTTTTAAGATATGTAAGAATATTACCGCATAGACAGTAGCCCCTGATGCTTAGTTCGGTGTTCGGAAAGAAAAGCCGAGTTGAGGATCTAAAAAGATATACGCAGGAGTCTAACAAAAATATGTCAATATGGAAATGCAGGCTGCGCTGCTGACCTCTGCCGCACTGACTGCGGAGGTCAATGCATTGAAGGAGAGCCTCGAGCGGTCCGAGAACGAGCTCGGCCTTGCCAAGAAGCAGCTCGAGGACAAGGAAGGTAAGTAATACCTTATTAAAGTAATACCTTATAGAAAGGATTTGGTTGCAAAAAATGACAGGAATAACGTGAGTATTGCAGGGGCCACGAACAAGGTGGCGACTGAGGGAGTCCTGGACTAGGGGGTGTCCAGATAGCCGAACTATCATCATTGGCCGGACTCCAAGACTATGAAGATACAAGATTGAAGACTTCGTCCCGTGTCCGGATGGGACTTTCCTTGGCGTGGAAGGCAAGCTTGGCAATACGGATATGTAGATCTCCTACCATTGTAACCGACTCTGTGTAACCCTAGCCCCCTCCGATGTCTATATAAACCGGAGGGTTTTAGTCCGTAGGACGAACAACAATCATACCATAGGCTAGCTTCTAGGGTTTAGCCTCCTTGATCTCATGGTAGATCTACTCTTGTACTACCCATATCATCAATATCAATCAAGCAGGACGTAGGGTTTTACCTCCATTGAGAGGGCCCAAACCTGGGAAAAATATCGTGTCCCTTGTCTCCTGTTACCATCCGCCTAGACGCACAGTTCGGGACCCCCTACCCGAGATCCGCCGGTTTTGACACCGACATTGGTGCTTTCATTGAGAGTTCCTCTGTGTCGTCACCCATAGGCCCGATGGCTCCTTCGATCATCAACAACAACACGGTCCAAGGCGAAACTTTTCTCCTCGGACATATCTTCGTATTTGGCGGCTTCGCACTGCGAGCCAATTCACTTGGCCATCTGGAGCAGATCGAAAGCTACGACCCTGGCCATCAGGTCAGAGTTGGAAGTTTAAACTATACGGCCGACATCCGTGGAGACTTGATCTTCGACGGATTCGAGCCACAGCCGAGCGTGCCGCACTATCACGTTGAGCATGATTTAGCTCTGCCGCCGGACAGTGCCCTGGAGGCCGCACAAGAATCCGCTCTGACCCTAAACTCAGAGCCGACTGCGCCGATCGAGGATGGGTGGCTACACACCGCCTCGGGGGCTGCTACCTCTACGGCGATGGAGCCGAATATTGACCCTGTCCCTTGCGAAGCTCGTGACTCCAAGGTGCCGGACTCTTCTCCGGACCCCGAACCCTCCGCGCTCCTACCAATCGAACCCGATTGGGCGTCGATCATGGAGTTCACTGTTGCGGACATCTTTTAGCACTCGCCTTTCGGTGACATCCTGAATTCGCTAAAATGCCTCTCTTTATCAGGAGAGCCTTGGCTGGATTATGGCCAGGACGGTTGGGATGCGGACGGCGAAGAAACTCAAAGCCCACCCACCACCCACTTCGTAGCCACTGTGATGACTTAACCGACATGCTAGATTTCGACTCCGAAGATATCGACGGTATGGACAACGAAGCCAGAGACGACGAAGAACCAGCGCCCACAGGGCATGGGAAAACCACCTCAACTCACGATATATATATGGTGGATACACCCAAAGGAAGCGATAATGAGAAACAACGGGACGCTGCGAAGGAAAATTCCCCTGAAAAACAGTCGAAACGGCGACGCAAGCGCCGCCCAAAGTCCCGCCTCGACAGTGGCAGCACCCATGAAGACCCAGCCAAAGAGCAGGGCGAACCAGTGGACGACGAACATGCCCCCAAGCAACCATCCGAACAGGATGAATTGGAGAGGCAACCCAACTCCGACGAAAACAACAGTCCGGATGATCTCACGCTGGACAGATCGTTGGAGCAGAAGAACCTCCACAAAAGGCTCGTCGCCACTGCACGAAGCCTGAAGAAGCAGAAGCGGAAGCTCAAAACAGCGGAAGACGTACTCAGAATGAGACGGAGCAAAGTACTCAAGACCGCAGACAAATACGGCAATAGTCGCCAAGCAAAGAGCTACCCGAAGCGCAAACTGTTGCCCGAATTTGACGAGGAGGCCGTAGAGCCCCAAAAATCAAAAAACAAAGAGGCCGCCCGGTCGGATAAACGACCACATGACAAACAAAGAGCGGCAATTGGCGCCGCACACAAATCGGCACACGATCCACATAAGGATCCTCGCAAAAATGATGGCCCAGTTAGATCCATCTATGGGCCAAGAAAGCAAGCTCCAGAAGGTAACACAACACGTCGAGTATTTGAAAATCACGGCACACCCAAATACAGGGGCGCCGCACACCCCCTATGTTTCACCGATGAGGTGCTGGATCATGAATTTCCAACGGGATTCAAGCCCGTAAATATAGAGGCGTACGACGGAACAACAGACCCCAGAGTTTGGATTGAGGATTACATCCTGCACATACATATGGCTAGAGGAGATGACCTCCACGCCATAAAATACTTACCCCTCAAACTCAAAGGGCCAGCCCGGCACTGTCTCAAAAGCCTCCCAGAAAATACAATTGGAAGTTGGGAAGAGCTCGAGGACGCATTTCGGGCAAATTTTCAGGGGACTTTCGTCCGCCCTCCGGATGCAGACGATTTAAGTCACATAACTCAACAACCCGGAGAGTCAGCCGGCAAATTCTGGAATAGGTTCCTCACCAAAAAGAACCAGATAGTCGATTGTCCGGACGCCGAAGCCTTAGCAGCTTTGAAGCACAACGTCCGAGATGAATGGCTCGCCAGACACCTCGGCCAGGAAAAGCCAAGAACAATGGCCGCACTAACAAACCTCATGAGCCGCTTTTGCGCGGGAGAGGATAGCTGGCTGGCAAGATGCAGCACCAGCGACCCAAGTACATCCGAGGTCAGATATGGAAATGGGAAACCACAGCACAACAAGGACCAGTGCCGGACTAAAGGAAATGGTCCAAAGAGCACGGAAGTCAACGCCGGATTCAAAAGCTCTCGGCAGAACAACAAAAAATTGCCTCTCAAGGAGAATAGCGACGAGCTATCCAACCATAGCAAAATCATGGACAAGATATGCCAAATCCACAGTACCCTCGGGAGGCCTGCAAACCATACCCACAGAGATTGTTGGGTCTTCAAGCAGTCCGGCCGACTTAACGCCGAACACAAGAGGCTAGACACACCAAGTAAGGACGATGACGAACCTCACAAGTAGAGCACCGGAAAACAAAAGGATTTCCCACAAGAGGTCAAAATAGTAAATTCACTTCAAGTGACAACAGGAAAAAATAGAGCGGCGCCCATTAAAGTACGCACAGCATGGTCACCCCAGCGGAGTCCCGACACTGGTTGTCAAAACCAATCACTTTCGACCATCAGGATTACTCCAGGAATATCCGGAACGCAGGATGGACTGCTTTGATATTAAATCCTGTAATCAACGGACTACAATTTACACAGGTCCTAATGGACGGCGGTAGTGATCTAAACCTGCTATATCAGGATACAATCCGCAGAATGGGAATAGACCCAACCAAAATACGCCATAGCAACACTTCCTTTAAAGGAGTGATGCCAGGCCAATATGCCCATTGTACGGGCTCTCTACCACTAGAAGTTGTGTTCGGCTCATCTAACAACTTCCGTCGCGAAAATTTAATCTTCCACATCGCCCCATTTAAAAGTAGCTATCAAGCACTATTGGGACGCGAAGCTTTCGCCCGCTTTAACGCAATACCGCATTACGCGTCTCTTACACTCAAAATGCCCGGTCCACGCGGCATCATCTCATTAAAGGGTAACTTCGAGTGTTCCTCGACTACGGAAGAACGTGAGACTGCCTTGACAGCCACACACTAATCCGGCTTTGCTGATCAAAGCCCCTAAACAAGTCATTCAAGACCCCGGATACGGTTAGGCGAGTCCGGAAATAAACAAGGGGCTTACTAGCCGCGTACCCCTTTACAAGGGGCTCCACGCATGCATAAAAAGAGACAATAAATCTCAATTTTATTCATTCTTTGAATCATACTCTGTTTATTTCAAAATACATCTTTCGCACGGACTCTTTTTCAACTTAGTTCTCCTCTTTTACAGATGAACACCGTGCGACACACGTCCAGGATACGGCACAATGGAGACACAGGCGCAGACGTGCAGTAGGGGCCCGTTGCAAGGATTCTTTTCAGATTAAGACCCTGCGTAAACCTTTTTTACCGTCTCTTGTTGATACACATCCCCCGATTTTTTGCTATAACCGAGGAGGAATCTGGCTTTTTGGCATCGGCCGCGTCAGAAATTTTTGCGCGTGCCTGGGCACTAGGTGCTTAGGGCATTGTTCTGGCCGTTTTCATAAAGACCGAATACCTTAGGGAGTGCTCGGCGTCTCGAGTTAGGCCTTATATGCATCAGCTCTGAATCATGTCTTTGGTCAAATGTTGGGTTTGCCCGGCTCCTGTGTTTTGCTGCCTTACGTTCCGCTCTATCGGCTAGCACGGCACCAGGAGAACTACTGCGATTGTGCCCCGGTTCGTCCAAGTGAGCACCTCAGTAGAGAAAGCCGAAAACTGACTGTCATGATATAGCGAGAGACTGGTCAACCACTCGATCGACCATCGGAATGTTTAGAATTCCTCCGCTTTAACGAAGGACCGTTTCCCGGTCAAGCACATACGTGCCCCGAAATTTGGAGAGCGCAGTGCACCTCGGGGCTATATAGTAGCCCCACCATCGAACTCCTATGGCTAAGTGAAAGTGATAAAGCATTATAGTCCGGCTGCCTGGTTTGCTACGCTATCACCTCCTTCACAGGACCAAGACGTTGGATTAAGTGTGAAAATGCGCTTTTTTTTGCAAACACCCCCGCACTATGTGCGTGGGGGCTGAAGCCGAAGACTGCCATCTTTCAGGTTATATACACATATACGTTAACGGCCGCACAAGAGGTATTTCAACACTTGAACGCCCAAGTATAAAAGGCCTTATATTATATTTGAAACATGGTTTCACAAATCATACATGTCATTTGAACATACCGTTTTTCGAGCACTGCGACTCTATTAAACGAGCGTCCTGCAGGACTTCCTCAAAATAGTGCTCGGCTGGTAATCGGCTTTTGTCCGAGTCCTGGGATGCAACGTCGGTGGCCTCCATCTCCGCCCAGTATGTTTTGACACAGGCGAGAGCCATCCATGCACCCTCTATGCATGCCGACCGCTTCATCGCCTTGATATGCGGCACCGCATCAAGGAACTGCTGCACCAAGCCAAAATAACTCTTCGGCTCGGGCCTTTCTGGCCACAAATGAGCTACGACATCTTTCATGGCAAGTCCGGACAACCTATTCAGCTCAGCCCACTCGGCTAACCGATCGGTTAACGGAAGTGGACGCTCCGGACTATGGAATTGCGACAAAAAAAGCTCTTCCATTCCATGATCCTTTTGGCCCCGTAAGTGTGCGACCGCGTCTATGGCACTCGCTACCAAATTCAGATAAGCATCCTCCACACCCCACAACTGGCCCAACTGAGCATACTTCGGATCCGTGAATTTTCTACGCAGCAGAAAAGGCTTTCCAGCGGCAATATCCCCGGCCTGACGTAGCTCCTCCTTTATAGCCCTCATCACGGAGCGGACATCCTTGGCTTCGGCGGTGGCCTTCTTCAGGTTCTCTTGCTCCGCTCGGCGTTCTCTTTCAAGAAACTCATAGCGGTCGGTAGCATCCTTCAGCTTCACGGCCATTTCCTCCCTGCTTCGGCAGTGAGCAGCATGTTCGGCTTTTAGCTCTTCGGCCGCCTTCAAGGCAGCCGCATTACTTTTTCTGGCTTGCTCCTTGGCTCGGGCAAGCTCCGCCCGAAGGTCCTCCATAGCAGCGGCGCCATCTGCATTAAGCATACATTTTGTAAGGCACGAGCGTCAAGCTCCCTTACAAGGCGTCCGCGGAGAAGCCACATACCTTGTGACTCGTCAAGTCGCTTATTGACCAGCGCGATGTCCGCATCCGCAACGTCAACTTGCCGCTTTAGTTCGGCACATCCATCAGTCCGGCTGGCCACAGAATGCTCCGCCACCTATATAGGAAAGGAGACATCTTACAACTAAGATTATGATCCTCGGCACGTTGTCACCTTTGACAATGTACCGAGTCTTAGGGGCTACTATCTATACAGGGCGCATTCTATGCGCAAAACTGTCAAAAGGTATATCATTTTTCGCGTACCTCAAACCCCGTCAGTAAACTTCTGATGGCCTCATGCAACCCGCTCTCAGTGGATGAAACCCTTTCAATCACCATACTCATCAACGTACGGTGATCTTCTGAGATAGACGCCCGCCCGAGCAGATCCTTCAGCTCCTCCGGCTGTACACCAGTTGGTGCCGAACTCTCCGGCCCCGCCAGACTCGGGGAGACCCTCCACGACGATACCTCAGGGTCGTCCGCCCCGCCTGACAGTGCGGAATATGGAGGCGTTTCGCTCTCCATCATCTCTGGACGAAGATCCCCCGAAGATGAGCTCTGCTGAGAAGGGCTGAGATCCGAACTACAAGGTAAAACTTTAATTATCTTCAGAAATAAAAACAGGGATGTCCCTTATTACAAAACTCTCCTTTCTACTTACGGCTCGCTGGAGGGCTGATTCCCTTGGGGAAACAATGCGTCCGGGGCCTCTCCTGGCGTAGGGCCCTCTGCTGAAAATTTCTTCCCCCGCTTTGAGGCCTTGGCCTCCGGATCTTCAGAAGCGGTCCTCTTCTCCCCCTGGAAGGAGGGATTCTCGATCCCCCCTTTCTTAAGAGCCTCCCTAGCGGAGGCAGTAGTTTTCCGGTTTTCCCCCTCGCCCTCTTCCGAAGGCGCAACCTCCAGCATCTTGATTAACACCGGATCTGGCGTGATCTCAGGGAGGGGGGCCGGACACCATATCAGTTTTGCTTTTGCTATCCACTCCTGTTCAAGGGATAGCTGGTTAAAGGGCAAGTTTATGATAAATGTATGGACATCATGTCCGGGCACAGGACTACTTATTTGAGTATCCGGGCGATTGCAGCTCAGGCCTGCGTCCTCGGTTAGGTCCGGACACATCTCTTGTGATCCGAAGAACAGTTTATACATCTCCACGGGCGTCGCACCCATGAAGTGTTGGTGAGCTCGCGGTCCCTCCGGATTGAATTCCCACAGGCGGAGGGGGCGGCGTTTGCAGGGCAGAAGGCGCCGAATCAGCATGACCTGCGCCACCACAACCAGATTGATCTCCCTCTTTTGGAGGTCTCAAATACGGCCCAGCAATAATGGCACGTCCTTGGACGGCCCCCAGTCAAGCCCTTTGTTGACCCATGACGCCAGCCGTTGTGGATGGCCCAAGCGAAAGGTAGGCGGCGCCACCCATCTGGTGCCCCTGGGAGCGGTGATGTAGAACCACTCCTGTTGCCACAAGCCGAGCTCCTTTTGAAAAAAGCCCTCGGGCCATGGAGCGTCAGCTCTCTTGCTTATAACTGCCCCTCCGCACTCTGCCTGCCGCTCGTCGATCATCTTCGGCTCCACGTCGAAGGTCTTGAGCCACAATCCGAAGTGAGGAGTGTTGTGGTGGAAGGCTTCGCATACGACAATGAACAATGAGATGTGGAGGATGGACTCCGGATCCAAGTCATGGAATTCCAGCCAATAATAAAACATGAGCCCCCTCAAGAAGGGATCCATTGGGAAGCCTAAACCCCGACGGAAGTGAGACACGAACTCCACGCTCTCACCAGGCTCAGGAGTGGGAATAACTTGCCCTTGTACGGGCAGCCTATGCGAAATTTCACCAGTTAGATACCCGGCGTCTCTTAGCTTTAGCACATCTTCTTTCGTGACGGAAGAGGGCATCCACCGGCCCTGTAGGTCGGAGCCAGACATTGTCGAAGGTCTGAAGCGCCTGAATCTGGAACCTTGGGTGTTGAAACTCGGGGCGAGGGGCGGATTCGATTGAAGATTTAAGAAAAGGAACATGCTTTGGTCTCATTATAAAGAGGTTGAATACCAAGAGCCGTCCCCGTAACCGTTTGGGACTCGCCTTCGATGGAGGGGGCGAGCCAGCGGGCGCGGTTGGGTTACCCACGCCCGTATTGATGAGAATCCCGGAAATGGGACATGATCTCTGCTTTGACAAGACATGCCAAGGAAACCGCTTCGCTAAACGAGCTGAGGTGGAACAATAAAAACGATTTGAGTAAAGGCTTGGCCGTGGTGTGACATCATGCCACGAAATACGTCAGCAGATTCAACTTGGGATAATATTATTCTCTCTACGGTGGAATGTGGAATTTATTTTGCAGAGTCGGACACTATCCTGGTGTTCAAAATCTTCTACGGATTATTCGGAGAAGGAACCCGCCTTACAATGCCGAAGACAATATGCGCGCCGGACTCGTCGTCATTGAACCCTGGTTCAGGGGCTACTGAGGGAGTCCTAGACTAGGGGGTGTCCGGATAGCTGAACTATCATCATTGGCCGGACTCCAAGACTATGAAGATACAAGATTGAAGACTTCGTCCAGTGTCCGGATGGGACTTTCCTTGGCGTGGAAGGCAAGCTTGGCGATACGGATATGTAGATCTCCTACCATTGTAACCGACTCTGTGTAACCCTAGCCCCCTCCAGTGTCTATATAAACCGGAGGGTTTTAGTCTGTAGGACGAACAACAATCATACCATAGGCTAGCTTCTAGGGTTTAGCCTCCTTGATCTCGTGGTAGATCTACTCTTGTACTACCCATATCATCAATATCAATCAAGCAGGACGTAGGGTTTTACCTCCATCGAGAGGGCCCGAACCTGGGTAAAACATCGTGTCCCTTGTCTCCTGTTACCATCCGCCTAGACGCACAGTTCGGGACCCCCTACCCGAGATCCGCCGGTTTTGACACCGACAGCGACCTGAAGGAAACGGTGTCCAAGGCCGAAAACAGTGCGGCCACGGAGCGCACCGAGCGAGAGAAGCAGGAGGCGCGGGTCGCGGAGGTGCGGCAAGAGCTCCAGGATCTCATGGAAAAACACGAGAGTTTGGAGCGTGACTCAAAGACTCAAGAGTCCGAGCTCGCCTTGGCTCTTGAGAGTGCCAAAGCCGCTAAGGTCGAAGCCCAGAAGGCCCTCCAGGAGATTGAGGCGATAAAAAAGATAGCGGCGGGTAAGGCATTCTTCATGCAAAGCAAGCATGTAAAAGTGAATTATCTATTACTTACCCAAATTCGGAGCTCTCCAGGAGCGTTCGCAGATCTGCCCCATAGTGTGTCTGATGCTGTCGCATTCTACCGAGCCGAGGAGGGGAGCTCGACGGAAAAGGTGTACTGGTCTCAATATGCTGAGGCCGGACATCCGGTGCCCCTGAGCGACCAGCTGAAGCAGCTGGTCGAGCTCCACAAGGTGGCCGAACAGGCCATGAAGGGCCTCATAGTCCGGCTGTGGCCTAAAGAAGCCATGCCTGGGAGCTACTTTGGTCTGGTGCGGCAGCTGGTGGACGCCTGTCCATGGATTGAAGTCATCAAGCGTTCCGTCTTCATTGAAGGTCCCCATCGGGCCCTTGCCCTTGCTAAAGTGCACTAGGGCAAGATGGACGCCGAGAAGCTTGTGACAGACGCGCCACCGCCAGGCAAGGAGTATCGCAAGCCCAAGATGTACTATGAGGGCGTCCTGAAGGGTGCCCACCTTATAGCGGGTGAATGCTCCAAAGATGCAATTTTTGAGTAGACTCGCATTTGTTATCCTATGCACTGAAAACTTTGTTCATATGCGCTAAGGAACGCTTGTTTAATTTAAAATATTACCTTCTGTGCGGCCGTTTATCAAATTTGAGAGATGGCGAGTCGTTGGCTTCAGCCCCCATGCCACGAGTGTTGGAGTGTTTGGGATAAACTTGAGCGCTCTTGTTCCCATTCTTGGGTCCTTCGAGGGAGGCGTTCAACACGACGAACGAGGCAACCGGACTATAATGCTTGAACACTCTCACTTAGCCATAGAATTCTATAATTTTAAATTTCGGCGAAGCCCCTTGTATTCGGAAGACCGAGTTTGGGGCGCTATCCACGCCTTGGCCGGACAATGCCGACTCCTCGCTCTAAGCGGCATGAGTCTTTAGGGACCCGAAAAACCTCTCGAACAGCGACCGGCTCTCGCCCTATCATGACGGTCAGTTTTAGCTTTCTCCACTGAGGTGCTCAACCCAGCTCAACCGGGGCACAATCGCAGTGGTTCTCCCAGCGCTACCTTAGCCAATATAACGGAACATAAGGTACCAAAACATGGGAGCCGGGCAAACCCAACTATTTGACCCAAGACATGATTCGGAGCCGATGCATATAATGCTCTAAGTTCGGCGTGCCGCACTTGTGAAAGTGTTCGGACTTATCACACCATGTTTTGGGGTACTTAAGCCCCTGGTGTATTGACTATACCAAGTTGTATGGGTGCAACATGTCATAGATGAACATTTTATGGAAAAAAGGGAATGCAATAATAAGCAGAAGCTATGTATTGTTTATTCAAAAGATACTGCAATGAAAGCAGAACGATACAAATAGTGCGATAAGCAAGGGATGGGACTATTTAACATGTCCCCCTCCAGGGGTAGGCTGCGGGATGGTATGTAAAACAGGTATACTGCTCGTAATAGAGACCACTTGGACACTCGGCGTAGCTTTTCTGCTTCCCTGGCTGTTGCATCATGGGTTCGGCCATTCTACTGCCGGACAGCGCTTCTGGAAAACGGAGTCCTAAGAATAAAAAAAAGAATGACACAATTGGGAGCCCTTGGTGCGGTTGAGCCGCACTCTGGGCATGCCGTGGTCGTGCCCCTCCCCCTATGCCCATGGTATCTCCAGAGCGTAGTTATGTACGCGTGGTACTGGTTTCGCGATTTCCCCCTATGCCCCTGGTACAATGCCTTTAAAGGTCGTTTTTGTGGGTTTAATCCTTGAGGGGTCTATGCCCATTTTGCACACTGTATCCTGGTAAAGCAGGTTCAGGCTGCTGCCGCCGTCCATCAGGACTCTAGTGAGGTGAAATCCGTCAATGATTGGGTCAAGAACCAATGCGGCGAATCCGCCGTGGCGGGTGCTAGTGGGGTGGTCCCTTCGATCAAAAGTGATCGGGCAGGAGGACCACGGGTTGAACTTTGGGGCGACTGGCTCCATCGCGTATACGTCCCTTAGTGCACGCTTCCGCTCCCTTTTGGGTATGTGGGTTGCATATATCATGTTCACCGTCCGCACTTGTGGGGGAAAGCCCTTCTGTCCTCTATTGTATGGCGGCCGGGGCTCCTCGTCGTCATCGCCATGCAGCCCCTTGTTGTTGTTTTCGGCATTTAACTTGCCTGCCTGCTTGAACACCCAACAATCCCTGTTGGTGTGGTTGGCTGGTTTTTCGGGGGTGCCATGTATCTGGCATGAGCGATCGAGTATTCGGTCCAAATTGGACGGGCCCTGAGTATTTCTTTTGAACGGCTTTTTCCACTGACCAGGTTTAGAGCCTCTGAATCCGGCATTGACTGCCGTATCTTCAGCATTATCGCCGTTTATGTGGCGCTTGTGCTTGTTGCGACGCGACCTGCCATTGATGTCCTTGGTATCCGAACTACCAGGGTTTTTGGTCACGTTGTTACTGCGAGCTAGCCAGTTGTCCTCTCCCGCGCAGAAGCGGGTCATGAGTGATGTGAGGGCTGCCATGGATTTCGGCTTTTCCTGTCCTAGGTGCCGGGCAAGCCACTCGTCGCGGATGTTATGTTTGAAGGCTGCAAGGGCCTCTGCATCCGGACAGTCAACGATTTGATTTTTCTTGGTTAAGAACCGTGTCCAAAATTGTCTGGCCCATTCATCTGGCTGCTGAATTATGTGGCTTAGGTCATCGGCGTCTGGTGGTCGCACATATGTGCCCTGGAAGTTATCAAGGAATGCGGCTTCCAGGTCTTCCCAACAACCAATTGATTCTGCTGGCAAGCTGTTGAGCCAATGCCGAGCTGGTCCTTTAAGCTTGAGTGGGAGGTATTTGATGGCGTGTAGATCATCACCGTAGGCCATGTGGATGTGAAGGAGATAGTCCTCGATCCAAACCACAGGATCTGTTGTGCCGTCATATGATTCAATGTTGACGGGTTTGAAACCCTCGGGGATTTGATGATCCATTACTTCGTCTGTGAAGCATAGTGGGTGTGCGGTGCCTCTGTATTGGGCTATATCACGACGCAGCTCAAATGAGCTTTGTCTACTGTGTTCGGTCCGGCCGGAATTGCTGTATCTGGCGTGACGGTTGTCATCACGTGTCGTGGGGCGCACACGCGATCCGTAGATCGATCTTATTTGCCTTTCCTTGTCCTCCAATATGTCTCGCAAGTCTGGCGCATTTCCCCGTGGCTTTGTACTTTTCGAGCGACGCCGGGGTGCGGCTTTAGTGGAGGGCCTAGAGGCCTCTCTGGCGCGGCCACGAGGTGGCCGGTCGGCCGCGTCTTGCACTGGTGATGTAGGTTTGGGTGCTTCCTCCTCTAATTGGGGTAGCAGCCTGCGTTTTGGGTAGCTCTTGGAGGGGCGATCGAGTTTGTACTCTTTTGCTGCAAGGACTTCGGTCCATCTGTCAGCTAGCAAGTCTTGGTCAGCTCTAAGATGTTGCTGCTTTTTCTTGAGGCTGCTTGTCGTGGCCATAAGCCTGCGCTTGAAACGCTCTTGTTCGACGGGATCCTCGGGCACGACAAATTCGTCGTCGGCGAGGCTTGCTTCATCTTCAGAGGGAGGCATATAATTATCGTCCTCTACCTCTCTGTCTGCCGCTCTATCATGAGGGCTGGCTTCTCCCTCCTCCTGTGCTGAATCCTGCTGGAGGGGGTTGTCTTCGGCACTGTCCGGGGTGTTATTATCTCTCGTGCCGGAATCACCGTTTTTGTTGTGGCGGGATTTAGAGCGGCGCCGCTGACGGCGGCGCTTGGGCTGTTTCTTGGAGAGGTCATCCTCCGCTGTTCCATTGCCATTCCCATCTTTTGGGATGTCCACCATGTATATGTCGTATGACGAGGTGGCCTTCTAGTGCCCTATAGGCGCTGGTTCTTGGTTGTCTCCTGGATTGTCGTCCATACCATCGATGTCTTCGGAGTCGAAGTCGAGCATGTCGGTTAAATCATCGACAGTGGCTACAAAGTGGGTGGTGGGTGGGCGTTGAATTTCTTCGTCGTCCGCATCCCAACCTTCCCGACCATAGTCCGGACAGGGCTCTCCTGATAAAGAGAGAGACTTTAGTGAATTCAGGATGTCGCCAAAGGGCGAGTGCTCAAACATGTCCGCGGCAGTGAACTCCATAACCGGCACCCAATCGGATTTGATTGGCAGGGGCATGGGAGGTTCGGAGTCCGGAGAGGAGTCCGGCACCTCGGAGTCATGGGCTTTGCAAAGGACAGGAATGGTGTTTGGCTCAATCGCCGTAGAGATTGTAGCCCCCGAGGCGGTGTCCAGCCACTCGTCCTCGATTGGCGAAGTCAGCTCCGAGCTAAGGGTCGGAGCGGACGCTGGTGCGGCCTCCAGGGCACTGTTCGGCGCCAGAGCTAGATCATACCCATCGAGACAATGTGGCGCGCTTGGCTGTGGCTCAAATTCGTCGAAGATCATGTCTCCGCGGATGTCAGCCGTGTAGTTCAAACTCCCAAATCTGACCTGATGGCTAGGGGCGTAGCTTTCGATCTGCTCCAGATGGCCAAGTGAATTGGCCCGCAGTGCAAAGCCACCGAATACGAAGATCTGTCCGGGGAGAAAAGTGTCACCCTGGACCGCGTCGTTGTTGATGATCGAAGGAGCCATCGGGCCTAAAGGTGACGACACAGAGGAACTCTCAATGAAAGCACCAATGTCGGTGTCAAAACCAGTGGATCTCGGGTAGGGGGTCCCGAACTGTGCATCTAGGCGGATGGTAACAGGAGACAAGGGACACGATGTTTTTACCCAGGTTCAAGCCTTCTCGATGGAGGTAAAACCCTACTACTTCTTGATTAATATTGATGATATGGCTAGTACAAGAGTAGATCTACCACGAGATCAAAGAGGCTAAACCTAGAAGCTAGCCTATGGTATGATTGTTGTTCGTCCTACGGACTAAAACCCTTCGGTTTATATAGACACCTGAGAGGGTTACGGTTACACAGAGTCGGTTACAATGGTAGGAGATCTACATATCCGTATCGCCAAGCTTGCCTTCCACTCCAAGGAAAGTACCATCCGGACACGGGATGAAGTCTTGAATCTTGTATCTTCATAGTCCGGGAGTCCGGCCAACGGTGATAGTTCGGCTATCCGGACACCCCCTAATCCAGGACTCCCTCAGGGATGACGCGGAGCCGAGGAAGACGCGGCAGTGGATGCCCACACGTAGAGGAGTATGAGGGTTCACTCGTTCGGCTGTGGTGTGAGGCTGTCGTCGCCGCAGAATAACAGGGGATGTGGGTGCGTAGAGGTATGGCCTCGCCAGTGGTGCGAGTAGTAGCGGGCGGTGAGGCCTCCGCGCATACAGCCGGCCACGGGCGGCAGGAGCAGGCGGCACGACCGGCGCTGCTTTGGGCGGTTGGAGCAAGAAGACCAGAGGTTGAAAAAGCACTACGGCCGTTGGATGGATATCGTACGGTCACTGGAGCTAGAATCGTTCATATATTGACTAAAGTTGACAAAGGCCTCCATCCTAGTCAACTTAGTAGGCCCACAAGTCAGCCTCCCACCAAGGTTGGTCCCAGCTAGCAGGGGGTATTCATTTTTTGGGCATAATAAGGAGGCACTTCCAGTGGGTCCGAGCTGACAGCGGGGGGAACGTTTTTTCGCGAAATACGGTGGCCAATCCTGTGGGTCCCAACAGTCAGGGGGAAATGTTTTTTTCACGAAATACTGGTGGCCCGTCCGGTGGGTCCCTACTGTCAGGTGGAGGAATAATTATTTTCCACGTAATAAGGAGGCACTTCCTTGCGGCTGCCGTGGACCCAGTTGTCAGCCTCTCCACGTACAGTATTCTTCTGATGGAAGTCGGTCGTTGACCACATTGACCATGCCGCGCCGAGAGCACCACGGCAATGGACGATGGCGAGGCCTAGGAAGGGGACGACGCAGAGCCGGGGAAGAGGCGGCAGCGGAAGCCCGCGCGGAAAGGAGTACGAGGGTTCACCGGTTCGGCTGCGGTGTGAGGCTGCCGTCGCCGCAGAATAACAGAGGGTGTGGGTGAGTAGAGGGATGCCCTAGCCAGCGGTGGGAGTAGTAAGGGGCGCTGAGGCCTGCGCGGCAGCACAGCCGGCCATGGGAGGCGGGAGGCGGTCCTGCCGGCGCTGCTTTGGCGGCTGGAGCAAGAAGATCAGAGATTGAAGAAACATGAGGGCCGTTGGATTGACATCCAACGGTTACGTCTGCTAGAATCGTTTGTTGACGTAGTATATAATAACTAAAAAAATCTTGCATACGCCTCAACTAAACAGGCCCACAAGTCAGACCACTCCCTCTTTTTTTAATAATTTATATATAGCTCATGGCAACTTCTTATGCAATTTATTGCAGTTGTTTTTTTTTTGGTTGGCCAGGGCCAATTTCGCATATTTATGTGGGTTCCAAACTATTTTTAATACCGAAATGTCGAGCCAGATTTAAAGTACTTTGAAGATATATTTAAATTAGGTTAATGCCCAGTGAAATAGGAATCTAAAAATGTGAAAAAATCAGAAATTATAAAGTAATTACCAATTTGTCATCTGTTTTTATATTTACAACCCATTTCATATTACTTTCAAGATTTGCAGGCGTCTTGAAAGAGTTGCAGCCCATCAGGGCATAGAAAAATAAGTAGGCCTGGATTGGGTATTCTTCAGAAAAAATAAACTGGGCTCATTTTCACAAAGAAAAAATAGCTCGGCCGGTCACATGGTGAATATAAAATATAAGCCTGGGCTAGACAGGCCACAGCCCAGTTCAAACCCTGCTCCGTCTCAACAATACCAAACAAAAAAAATACTGCTCGAGTAGCTACGTCCTAGGTGTCAGCCGATCTTGTGCTGTTCTCTTGTCTATTGACTATATACGCTCACAATGTCGTGGGTCCCAGATGTCAGGAAAGCACTAGGAGGAAGCGTTTTATTTTTCCATACGCTGACGTGGTGGGCCCCTACTGTCATCCTCTCCACGTACTTCTGCCGATTCCTGTTGTTTGTTGACCATGTTGACAACGCGAGAGGGCGGCGCCACGGTGAGTGCACCAAAGCGCGCGAAGGACGTCGGCGTTAACGATTTAGGAGACGATGGGGCGGTGATGCGTGCGCTGAGGCGCAGCCAACCGTGAGAGGCGGAAGCAGGCGGCCCCGCCGGCGCTGGTTTGGTTTTGGTGGCTGGAGAAAGATAGGACTGAAGAAACACGACAGACTGTAAAAGCAGCAGGAGTGCTTAACAACCTTAACTGAAACCAGCAGGGGCACTTAACAACCAAAGTTGAAAGCAGTATGAGTACTTATACAGGTTCAACCGTACAAAGCACGCCTCGAACAGTGCTACTTTGCCTACAGTTAACCAAGGGTGAGGCCGCCAAGCCCCAGGACAAGGACCAGGCGCCACCCCGCGCATCCACAACCTTCTGAAAGCGGCTTCATCTCGCAACATGGTCAATAAACAGGATATTCGCTTTAGAGCCATGGAAAAAACATGAACATAATCTTCTGTCCTATTCTCCAAGATGGACGGGCCTTCATTATCGGAGACCACTCACGAATAAGTATCTTTTCACCTCCAAGGGGAATTGAGTAGGTCGACATAAACATCATGTTGTGACGAAGTGCAAGTCTGACCCGACCATGGTCAGGCATCTGTATAGGAACAATAGAACTCGGCAGTTCCTGTTTCAAGAAGATCATAGTTGTAAAGCTGTGTATAAGAGTTTATGAACAACATATATAACAGAAAATAGCTCGTACCATAAGTTTCTCGACATAGTTGGACCTGTTCAACGAGTGCAGCAGTGGCACACATATCCCACGTGGCCTTCCACCATTGAAACGCCCCACAAGGACCTCAAGACGATCAATAAAGTGTAGGAACTTGTGAATGTCGGTCCAGTCAACTTCAGTGCTATTAGTAACAGCCGAGTTATTACAGAGTATCAAACGAGCAGACTGCTTAACTCTGAAAAAATCTACACGTGCCAGCAATTATAAGAAAATATTAGTTAGAAGTAGCATCTTCGTGAGAGATTCGTTGCTACTTTTAAAGTTAAATTGTGATTAGTTAGACAGAATAGGTGGATTAAGAAGTAATCGAGGCAACAAGCAAGAACCAGATACAAAACTAACATGGATGAACAATTGGAACGACGTCGGGGTGGAAGATCGCAGTGAAGATGAGACCAGGTTCTACTATTTCCATCAACATTCGTGCGCCAACTTTCAATCTCTAACACTTGGGAAAGTTTATCCAAGTTCGGCCATAAAAAAAGCAGCGATCTTCTTGGTTCATGACCCAACTCGGAAGTAATATCCATGGATTGTCTTCACTATGACCATTAAACTAGTGTATTTAGTTATGGCAAGGCCGAGCATCTTGAGTACATGTGTTCTGGCAGAGCAAATAATACACTGCAGGAAAAATAATATGAGAACACAGCATGTTCAAAAAAAACCACCCTCTCGGATAGAGAAGAGGATTCTAGGAACATACTGTGCTCGTTTCAAAATGTTGTGGTAGGATGAGAAGGAACAAGTGTGGCGTCTCGCCGAGGGCGCAGAAATCTGTAGGGTTCTCGCACTTTGGGTACTGCAACTGAAACACACTAGATTCAATAGGAAGAAAAATGCATCAACGGCGGCGGCTGCCATCCTAGGATTACCTGCGACCAAGGGACTTGGATTTATCGGGGATGGATGAAGAATTCGTACCTGGTTCTCCATGAGAAAACCCTATGCAATCGCCGAGCGGGGGTTTTCTCTGAACAAGCAGATGAGGCAGAAGGGGATTCAGGCCCAGTGAAATATTGCCGCTTCATCCGTCCAGCTTACTGCTAAAGCTGGAAAGGGGGGGGTTGTGATTTGACGGCTCATTGGGCATTACTGTGGCGCTACGACCGGGGTGTGTCTACCATGAAGTTATGCACTCTAATTTGTACATATGGCACATGGACCCCGTTGTCGGTTGCCCCACATATCAGCGAAAGGAAGTAGATAGACAGGAGTAACTAGTTACACATAAATATATTTTTTGACAGAGAGATACTCCCTCTGTAAAGAAATATACAAATCTTTTATATCACAGGCTCACCTTGCCGAGAAATATACTCCCTCTACAACGCACGGGTGAGGGAGTCCTGGATTAGGGGGTGTCCGGATAGCCGATCTATCACCGTTGACCGGACTCCCGGACTATGAAGATACAAGATTGAAGACTTCGTCCCCTGTCCGGATGGGACTTTCCTTGGCGTGGAAGGCAAGCTTGGCGATATGGATATGTAGATCTCCTACCATTGTAACCGACTCTGTGTAACCCTAACCCTCTCCGGTGTCTATATAAACCGGAGGGTTTTAGTCCGTAGGACGAAAAACAACAATCATACCATAGGCTAGCTTCTAGGGTTTAGCCTCTTTGATCTCGTGGTAGATATACTCTTGTACTACCCATATCATCAATATTAATCAAGCAGGAGTAGGGTTTTACCTCCATCGAGAGGGCCCGAACCTGGGTAAAAACATCGTGTCCCTTGTCTCCTGTTACCATCCACCTAGACGCACAGTTCGGGACCCCCTACCCAAGATCCGCCAGTTTTGACACCGATATTGGTGCTTTCATTGAGAGTTCCTCTGTGTCGTCACCTTTAGGCCTGATGGCTCCTTCGATCATCAACAACGACGCGGTCCAGGGTGAGACTTTTCTCTCCGGACAGATCTTCGTATTCGGCGGCTTTGCACTATGGGCCAATTCACTTGGTCATCTGGAGCAGATCGAAAGCTACGCCCCTGGCCATCAGGTCAGATTTGGGAGTTTGAACTACACGGCCGACATTCGCGGAGACTTGATCTCCGATGGGTTTGAGCCACAGCCAAGCGCACCGCACTATTTCGATGGGCACGATCTAACTCTACCACCGAACAGTGCCCTGGAGGCCACACCAGCGTCCGCTCCGACCCTTAGCTCGGAGCCGACTTCGCCGATCGAGGACGAGTGGCTGGACACCGCCTTGGGGGCTACGATCTCTACGGCGATTGAGCCGAACACCATCCTTGTCCTTTGCAAAGCCCGTGACTCCGAGGTGCCGGACTCCTCTCTGGACTCCGAACCTCCCGCGCCCCTGCCAATCAAATCCGATTGGGCGCCGGTTATGGAGTTCACTGCCACAGACATCTTTTAGCACTCGCCCTTTGGCGACATCCGGAATTCACTAAAGTCTCTCTCTTTATCAGGAGAGCCCTGGCCGGACTATGGTCAGGAAGGTTGGGGTACGGACGACGAAGAAATTCAATGCCCAATCACCACCCACTTTGTAGCCACTGTCGATGATTTAACCGACATGCTCGACTTCAACTCTGAAGACATCGACGGTATGGACGACGATGTAGGAGATAACCGCGAACCAACACCTACAGGGTACTGGACAGCCACCCCATCTCACGATGTATACATGGTGGATACACCTAAAGGAAGTGACGACGAGGAACAACAGGACGCTACGAAGGATAAATCCCTTGAAAAGCAGTCAAGACAGCGACGAAAGCGCCGCACAAAGTCCTGCCTCGACAAAGACGGCGGCCATACAGACCCAGCCATAGAGCAGGTCGAACCGGTGGACGACGAACATACCATTGAACAACCGTCTGAGCAGGACAACTTGGATAAACAACCCGTCCCCAGGGAAAATAACAGCCCGGACGATCTCACACCGGACAAGATGTTGGAGCAGAAGAACCTCCACAAAAGGCTCGTCGCCACTGCGTGTAGCCTAAAAAAGTAGAAGCGGAAGCTCAAAACAGAGGAAGATGCACTCAGAATCAGATGGAGCAAAGTACTCAACACCGCAGACAAATACGGTGACAGTCGCCAAACAAATAGCTACCCGAAGCACAAAACTACTGCCCGAATTCGATGAGGAGGCCTTAGAGCCCCCACAATCAAAGAACAAAGAGGCCGCCCGGTCGGATAGACGACCACATGACAATCATAGAGCGGCAAGCGGCACCGCACACAAGCCGGCACGCGATCCGCATAAGGATTCGCATCAAAAGGATGGCCCAGTTAGGTCCATCAATGGGCCAAGAAACAAGCTCTTCTAAGCAATGCAACACGCCAAATATCCGGACATCACGGCACAGCCAAATATAGGGGTGCCACACACACCCTATGTTTCACCGATTAGGTGCTGAATCACGAATTCCCAGCGGGATTTAAACCCGTAAACATAGAGGCATACGACGGAACAATAGACCCGGGAGTCTGGATTGAGGATTACATCCTCCACATACACATGGCTAGAGGAGATGATCTCCACGCCATAAAATACTTACCCCTCAAGCTCAAAGGGCAAGCACGGCACTGGCTTAAAAGCCTCCCTAAAAATACCATTGGATGTTGGGAAGAGCTCGAGGATGCTTTTCGGGCAAATTTTCAAGGGACTTATGTCCGCCCTCCGGATGCAGACGATTTAAGTCACATAACTCAACAACCCGGAGAATCAGCCCACAAATTCTGGAACAGGTTCCTCACCAAAAAGAACCTAATAGTCGACTATCCGGATGCCGAAGCCTTAGCAGCTTTCAAACACAATGTCCGAGACGAATGGCTCGCCAGGCACCTTGGCCAGGAAAAGCCAAGAACAATGGCCACACTAACAAGCCTCATGACCCGCTTTTGCGCGGGAGAGGATAGTTGGCTGGCAAGATGTAGTACCAGCGACCCAAGTACATCTGAAGTCAGAGATGGAAATGGGAAACCACGACGCAGCAAGGACCAGCACCGGACAAGGGGAAACGGCCCGAAGAGCACGACAGTCAACGCCGGATTCCAAAGCTCTTGGCAGAATCATAAAAAACTGCCCCTCAAGGATAATAGACACGAGCTATCCAACTTAAACAAAATCTTGGACAATATATGACAAATCCATAGTACCCCCGGGAAGCCTGCAAACCATACCCACAGAGATTGTTGGGTCTTCAAGCAGTCCGGCAAACTCAATGTCGAACACAAGGGGCTCGACACACCAAGCGAGGACGATGACGAACCCCACAAGTAGAGCACCGGAAAACAAAAGAATTTCCTACAAGAAGTCAAATCAGTAAACTCACTTCAAGTGACAAAAGGGAAAATCGGAGCGGCGCCCATAGAAATACGTGCTGCACGGCCTATCCCAGCGGAGTCCCGACATTGGTTGTCAAAACCAATCACCTTTGATCATCAGGATTACTTCGGAAGTATCCGGAACGCAGGATGGACTGCCCTGATATTAGATTCTATAATCGAAAGACTCCAATTCACAGAAGTCCTAATGGACGGCGGTAGTGATCTAAACCTGCTATATCAGGACACAATCCGCAAAATAGGGATAGACCCAACCAAAATTCGCCACAGCAACACCTCCTTCAAGGGGGTAATGCCAGGCCTATATGCCCATTGTACGGGCTCCCTACTGCTAGAAGTTGTGTTCGGCTCATCCGACAACTTCCGCCGCGAAAAGTTAACCTTCCATATCGCCCCATTCAAAAGTAGCTATCAAGCACTATTGGGACGTGAAGCTTTTGCCCGCTTTAACGCAATACCGCAATATGCATCTCTTACACTTAAAATGCCCGGTCCACGCGGCATCATCTCATTAAAGGGAAATATCAAGTGTTACTCGAGCACGGAAGAACGTGAGACTGCCTGGACAGTCACACACTAATCCGGCTCTGCTAAACCAAGCACCTGAACAGGTCATTCGGACCCCGGACTCGGCTAGACGAGTCCAGCGTAAACATATGAAGGCCTACTAGCCGCACACCCCCGTACAGGGGGTTGCATGCATGTACAACAAGAAACAATAAAGCTCAATTTTATTCGCTTTTTGAATCGTACTCGGTTTATTTAATATAAAGTACATTTTTCGCACGATCTTTCTTCAACTAAGTTCTTCTCTTTTACAGATGAACACCGTGCTACACCCATCCAGGATACGACACAATGGAGACACAGGCGCAGACGTGCAGTAGGGACCCGTTGCAAGGATTCTTTTCAGATTAAGACCCTGCGTAAACCTTTTTTACTGTCTCTTGTTGATACACATCCTTGCTATAACCGAGGAGGAGGCTGGCATTTTGGCATCGGCCGCGTCAGAATTTTTTGCGCGTACCTGGACACCAGGGGCTTAGGCCATTGTTCTGCCCGTTTTCATAAAGACCGAATACCTTAGGGAGTGTTCGGTGTCTCGAGTTAGGCCTTATATGCATCAGCTCCGAATCATGTCTTTGGTCAAATGTTGGGTTTGCCCGGCTCCTGTGTTTTGCTGCCTTATGTTCCGTTGTATCGGCTAACACGGCACCAGGAGAACTACTGCGATTGTGCCCTGGTTCGGCCTGGTGAGCACCTCAGTAGAGAAAACCGAAAACTGACTATCATGATATAGCGTGAGACTGGTCAACCACTCGATGACCCATCGGAATGTTTAGAATTCCTCTGCATTAACGAAGGACTGTTTCCCGGTCAGGCACATACGCGCCCCGAATTCGGGAGAGCGCGGTGCCCCTAGGGGCTATATAGTAGCCCCACCATCGAACTCCTATGGCTAAGTGAAAGTGATAAAGCATTATAGTCCGGTTGCCTAGTTTTCTACGCTATCACCTCCTTTACAAGACCAAGACATTGGATTAAGTGTGAAAATGCGCCTTTTTTGCAAACACCCCCGCACTATATGCGTGGGGGCTGAAGCCGAAGACTGCCATCTTTCAGGTTATATACACATATACATTAGCGACCGCACAGGAGGTACTTTAATACTTGAATGCACAAGTATAAAAAGCCCTTATATTATATTGAATCATTGTTTCACAAATCATACATGTCATTAGAACATAATATCCTTCGAGCACTGCGTCTCTATTAAACGAGCGCCCTGCAGGACTTCCTCAAAATAGTGCTCGGCAGGTACTCGGCTTCTGTCCGAATCCTGGGATGCAACGTCGGTGGCCTTCATCTCCGCCCAGTATGTCTTGACACGGGCAAGAGCCATCCACGCACCCTCTATGCATGTTGACCGCTTCATTGCACCAATATGCGGCACCGCACCAAGGAACTACTGCACCAAGCCAAAATAACTCTTCGGCTCGGGCCTGTTCGGCCACAAATGAGTCACGACATCCTTCATGGCAAGTCCGGAAAACCTATTCAGCTCAGCCCATTCGGCCAAACGATCGGTCAATGGAAGCGGACGCTCTGGACTATGGAACTGCGACCAAAAAAGCTCTTCCATTCCGTGATCCTTTTGGCTTGGAAGTGTTCGTCTGCGTCTGCAGCACTCGCCGCCAAGTCCAGATAAGCATCCTCCGCACCCCACATCTGGCCCAACTGAGCATACTTGGGATCCGTGAATTTCCTCCGCAGCTGAAAAGGCTTTCCAGCCGCAATATCTTCGGCCTGACGTAGCTCCTCTTTCATAGCTCTCATCACAGAGCGAGCATCCTTGGCCTCAGTAGCGGCCTTTTTCAGGTCCTCTTGTTCCGCTCGACCTTCTTTTTCAAGAAGCTCGCAATGGTCGGTAGCATTGTTCAACTTTACGGTCATCTCGGCCATTTCTTTCTTGCTTCGGCAGTGAGCAACCTGTTCGGCTCTCAGCTCTTCGGCCGCTGTTAAGGCAGCCACATCACTTTTTCGGGCCTGCTCCTTGGCTCCGGCGAGTTCTGCCCGAAGGTTCTCCATGGCAGCGGCACCATCTGCGTCAAGCATACATGTTGTAAGGCACAGACATTAAGCTACCTTATCGGGTGTCCGTGGAGAAGCTGCATACCTTGTGACTCGTCAAGCCGCTTATTGACAAGCGCGATGTCAGAATCTGCCACATCAAGTTGCCGCATTAGTTCGGCAAATTCATCAGTCCGGCTTGCCACCGGATGCTTCGCCACCTACATAGGAATAGCGCATATTATACCTGGGATTATGATCCTCGGCGCGCTGTCATTTTTGACAATGCACCGAGTCTCAGGGGCTACTATCTATACAGGGCGCATTCTATATGCAAAACTGTCAAAAGGTACATCATTTTGCGTACCTCAAAACCCGTCAGTAAACTTATGACGATGTCATGCAATCCGCTTTCAGCGGATGAAATCCTTTCAATCACCGTACCCATTAGCGCACGGTGATCTTCCGAGATAGATGCTCACCCGAGCAGATCTTTCAGCTCCTCCGACCGTACACCAGTCGGGGCCGGACTCGTCCGATGGCCTTCTTCGAAGGCCGGACGCGGAGGGCTTTGAGGGGACATACGACTGCCTTCGGGCCCCGCCGGATTAAGAGAAACCCTCCGCGACGACACCTCAGGGTCGTTCGCCTCGCATGACGGTACGGCAGGTGGAGGCGTTTCACTCTCCATCATCTCCGGATCAAGATCCCCTGAAGACGAGCTCTGCTAAGAAGGGCTGAGATCCGAACTACAAGGAAAAATTTCGGTTATCTTCAGAAATAAAACACGGATGTCTCTCATTTTAAGAAAACGCCCCTCTTTACTTACGGCTTGCTGGAGGGCTGATCTCCTTGGGGAAATAGTGCGGCCGGGGCATCTCCCAGCGCAGGACCCTCTAGCGAGGATTTCTTCCCCCGCTTCGAGGCCTTGGTCTCCGGATCTTCAGAAGCGGTCCTCTTCTCCCCTTGGAGGGAGGGATTCTCGATCCCTCCTTTCTTAATAAACTCCTTCACAGAGGCAGTAGCTCCCTTGTTCCCCCCTTCGCCTTCTTCAAAAGGCGCAACCTCTAGCATCCTGGTTAACACAGGATCCGGCATGGTCTCAGGGAGGGGGGCCGGACACCGGATCAGTTTTGCTTTCGCAATCCACTCATGTTCAATGGACAGCTCTTTTAAAGGCAAGTTTATGATAGATATACGGATAGCATGTCTGGGTACAGGACTACTTACTTGAGTATCCGGGGGATTGCAGCTCAGACCTGCATCCTCGGTCAAGTCCGGACACATTGCTCGTGATCCGAAGAAAAGTTGGTACATCTCCACGGGTGTATGCCCATAAAATGTTGGAGAGATCATGGTCCCTCCGGATTGAACTCCCACAGGCGGAGGGGGCGACGTTTGCAGGGCAGGGTGCGACGAATCAGCATGACCTGCGCTACTACGACCAGATCGATCTCTCTCTCTAGGAGGTCTCGAATACGGCCCTGCAACAAGGGCGCGTCCTTGGACGGCCCCCAGTCGAGCCCTTTATTGACCCATGACGCCAGCCGCGGCAGAAGACCCGGGTGAAAGGCAGGTGGCGCCACCCATTTGGTGCCCCTGGGAGCTGTGATATAAAACCACTCTTGTTGCCATAGACTGAGCTCCTCTTGAAAAGATCCCTCGGGCCATGGAGCGTCAACATTCTTGCTTATAACAGCCCCTCCACACTCTGCCTGCTGCCCCTTGATCATCTTCGATTCCACTTTGAAGGTTTTGAGCCACATCCCAAAGTGAGGGGTAATGCAGAGGAAGGCTTCACATACGACAATGAACCATGAGATGTGGAGGATGGACTCCGGATCCAAGTCATGAAATTCCAGCCCATAATAAAACATGAGCCCCCACACGAAGGGGTCCATCGGGAAGCCTAACCCCCAAAGGAAGTGAGGCACGAACACCACGCTCTCACAAGGCTTGGGAGTGGGAATAAACTGCCCTTGGGCAGGCAGCCTGTGCGAAATTTCGGCGGTTAGATACCAGGCGTCTCTCAGCTTTAGCACGTCTTCTTCCGTGATGGAGGAAGGCATCCATCGGCCTTGCAGGTCGGAGCCGGACATCCTCGGAGGTCTGAAGTGCCTGAATCTAGAGCTTTGGGTGTTGGAACTCGAGGCGAGGGGTGGATTCGATTGAGATTGAAAGAAAGGAGCGGTCCTTGCTCTCGTTATAAAGAGGTTGAATACCAAGAGCCCTCCCCATGACCGTTCGGGACTCGCCTTCGATAGAGGAGGCGTGCCAACGGGCACGACAGGGTTACCCACACCCGTATTAATGAGAATCCCGGAATAAGGGACGCGATCTCTGCTTTGATAAGACATGCCATGGAAACCGCCTCGCTAAACACGCTAAGGTGGGACAGTAAAAACGATTCCAATAAAGGCTTGGCCATGGTGTGACGTCACGCCGCAGAATACGTCAGCAGATTGAATTTGTGTAAAGATTATTCTCTCTACGGTGGTATGTGGAACTTATTTTGCAGAGTCGGACACTATCCATCTGTTCAAAATCTTCTATGAAGTATTCGGAGGAGGAACCCGCCTTGCAATGCTGAAGACAATATGCGTGCCGGACTCGTCGTCATTGAAGCCTGGTTCAGGGGCTACTGAGGGAGTCCTGGATTAGGGGGTGTCCGGATAGCCGAACTATCACCATTGGCCGGACTCCCGGACTATGAAGATACAAGATTGAAGACTTCGTCCCGTGTTCGGATGGGACTTTCCTTGGCGTGGAAGGCAAGCTTGGCGATACGGATATGTACATCTCCTACCATTGTAACCGACTCTGTGTAACCCTAACCCACTCCGGTGTCTATATAAACCGGAGGATTTTAGTCCGTAGGACGAAAAAGCAACAATCATACCATAGGCTAGCTTCTAGGGTTTAGCCTCTTTGATCTCGTGGTAGATCTACTCTTATACTACCCATATCATCAATATTAATCAAGCAGGAGTAGGGTTTTACCTCCATCGAGAGGGCTCGAACCTCGGTAAAAACATCGTGTCCCTTGTATCCTGTTACCATCCGCCTAGACGCACAGTTCGGGACCACCTACCCGAGATCCGCCGGTTTTGACACCGACAACGGGCATTATGGGGGTTCAGCTGAGAATATAATACTCAGATAGGCTCACGGTTCTGGACTTTGGGCCGCAGGCCGAACCTACATGTTTGGGGGCCCATGTGTTCTACCTCAGTGCTTTTCATATTACAAGCGATCGGTACTGCGCTGGTTTTAGATGCTGTCGCAAGGCGAATACACAAAATCGAATAAAGCACGGCAACTGTTGGAATGAAATCGAACGAAAGTTCCTAACCAGCAATCAGAGTTGCAATTCTATCAATGATATACCATGTGCCAAATAATACTTTTGTACTACTTATACACACAGGACACTTGTTTCACCATGCCAGATTATTACATCAAAATCTCTCGGAGGATAGATCAGTTTGGCAGTTGCGTGCTCCTACTGAAGAATTTCAAAGTTGATTTGGACCAGCTCTCCTTGCCGAGAAAGTTCGATTTTGACATCATCCCCTACTGCAAGATATGATTTAGATTTGAACCTTGACCATCCTTTAGCATCAATCATCATGCGACCATCCTTTGTACTTACGGTATATTGAGCAGGTTCATTCACACCAAGGCTGTGCATGGTAAGAGAAACTTGGCCGCGGTCGCCCGGATTGTTGAATGACTCCCTCGTTGCTCTAGGAATTCTCTGTTTGCAAACAAGAAGACATACCCAAATAGTTAGATCAACACCGTGAATCAAGTGAAACAACATGGAAAGAAAAAAGAACGAAGCACTTGGGCGGCCAATGCTTACCAAGAAGGTGGACATGTCGGTTTTTGTAAGGACTCTGGTATATGAAGTGCGAACTGCAGCCTAGTCTGTTGTCGGTGCAACTGCATGGGCCGGACCAAATGCAAGTGCAAGTGTTGGTGCAGGTGCCGAAGCCGCTGCTGCTGCCGGAGATGGTGCTCCTTGTAGAGCTAGTGCCGGTATCGATGCCTGATCTTCCGGTAGATCAGACTGATCCGCTGACGCGGTCGGTGCCCAATCCTCAGCTAGATCAGACAGAGCTGATGCCGCTGTCAGTGGTAGAGCAACTGCCGGTGCTTGATCTGTGCGAGACAGCGGCGATCGTGTCTGGTCTGCTATGATCAGCTTTCTAACTTGACTAGGATCCGTGACCGTGATCCATTTTTTTCTTCATTTATTTTAAATGCGAGAAGGACTAATTGTGGCATTTTTGTTAAACCAAACTGCAGTTCATCATAGGGATTCAGCTTGTACTTAGACAACAGACTGATCCAATTTTTTCCAGTAATATAAGTGATGGACAGTGCCTTCGTTACTGACACGACATAAGAAGTGAAACCTGCAAAAATAGCCATCGTAGAGCAAACCAAACGGTTTATTCTGTGATGAATGTCACATGGCAAAACCTGCATCGTAAAATTGCAGGAAAAGAAAGAAAGCATGACATTAAATCAATAAGATTTAGACAGTAAATCAATAAGATTTACTTGATGTGACACGAGTGAATCCTTACCAGGAAATCACTATGTTGAAGTACTAAATAGAAGTTGATCGTCCAACTATGCATGGAATGCAGGGGCCCTGCCTACTCCCACAAGCAGGACAGTCCAAAGGTCGTGACAAATCGTATGGACCGACCATCCATGGGACTGGAAATCCTGGTGGGTGCGATAAACCCTGCAATGCATACAGATATTGGAGTGTAACCATAATTGATAAACCGTCCTCACAAAAAATATGATCTGGATACTTCAAAATGTATAGACTGAATTGAGTGGACAGACATTAACATAGACCGTTCTCAGGACTGACCACACACGAAAAGCGGCAGTATAATAAACAACACAGGGTTCACAAACACAAATCAAGTACTGAACAATAGCACTTACTACAAACAAGCAAAGTTGCACTAACTAAACTCTGCAGACTATTTCTTGCTACCGACCTACGGGATGAACCCCGCATAACTGACTAGGCCATGGACTTCGTGTGAGATGTCTACATGCACCATCACCATCTTGTCAACCTTGGAGAGCCTGACAGAGTGGTCTTTCCACTCATAAACATGATGATGAAGATAGGCCGCATCAGATTTGTTGGGAAGCTTTACAAGAACCACACCCTTCATAATCGAAGGCACAACCAGGAAATTGTTGTGGTCAAGTACAGCCTCGAGAACACGCCTGACAACAATGCTACAGGAAAACACTAGTTCAGGACATGTGGCAACAAGGACACAGCAGCTGGATAGTTCAGCAGTAGAACTCATCATCAGGTCTTCCAGTTCACAAGGCATGACTTTGAGAACTTCATCTCCACCGCGGACCTGGTTCTAATTCAAACAGAAACCATATTTTATTACTACCTCTGTTCAGAAATATAAGATGATTTTCAATATTATACTCCATGTATGACTACATATACGCACAGAAATGAGTGAACAAAGACACTAGAACATGTCTTCAAATGCATGAGAGCAGAGGGATTACATGCAATATCCATAACACAAGTTACTGAGGCAAATATACCCTCTCAAAAAGGTAGCATTGATGTTCATAAATTACTCCCTCCGTCCCAAAATTCTTGTCTTAGATTTGTCTAGATACGGATGTATAAAGTCACATTTTAGTATTAGATACATATGTATCTAGACAAATCTAAGACTAGAAATTTGGGACAGAGGGAGTAGTTGAAAGTAATCTATAAGAAATCAGTGTCAACCCCTCGCATGTTTTGGTCAAAAGAGGAATTTAGAACCGTCATTTGGCACACTAAAATCACATGCAAGATCACCCACAAAGTTGTACTACCAGTACTAGTACTGCGTGTTAGATGAAAAAACACGATCAAGATCGAGAAAAAGATCGTCAATAAGAGAGATTACCTGGACTTGCTTAATAAGGGATCCCGGAGAGGGGGGCTTGGACAGGGCGATGGCTTTGAGCTTGTCTGCGGTAGTCTCGGCGGGGTGCTTGCGCTTCTTCATACCATGAGCCTCGACGGTTTTGGCCAGAGCCATACACATCACGTCGGCCGGTGCTCTGATACGTCTCCAACGTATCTATAATTTTTGATTGCTCCATGCTACTTTATCTACTGTTTTGGACTATATTGACTTTATTTTCCACTTTTATATTACTTTCGGGACTAACCTATTAACCGGAGGCCCAGCCCAGAATTGCTATTTTTTTGCCTTTTTCAGTATTTCGAAGAAACAGAATATCAAACAGAGTCCAAACGGAATGAAACCTTCGGGATTGTGATTTTCCAACCGGACGTGACCCAGGAGACTTGGACCCTACTCCAAGAAGCGCCAGAGGCGGTCACGAGGGTGGAGGGCGCCCCCCTGGGCGCGCCCCCTACCTCGTGGGCCCCTCGGAGCCCCACCGACGTAATCCTTCCTCCTATATATACCTACATATCCCCGAACGATCAGAATAGGAGCCAAAAACCTAATTCCACCGCCGCAACTTTCTGTATCCAAGAGATCCCATCTTGGGGCCTGTTCCAGAGCTCCGCCGGAGGGGGCATCCACCATGGAGGGCTTCTACATCATCACCATAGCCCCTCCGATGAAGTGTGAGTAGTTTACTTCAGACCTTCGGGTCCATAGCTAGTAGCTAGATGGCTTCTTCTCTCTTTTTGGATCTCAATACAATGTTCTCCCCCTCTCTCATGGAGATCTATTCGATGTAATCTACTTTTTGTGGTGTGTTTGTTGAGATCGATGAATTGTGGGTTTATGATCCAGTATTATCTATGGAAAATATTTGATTCTTCTCTGAATTCTTTTATGTATGATTGAGTTATCTTTGCAAGTCTCTTTGAATTATCTCTTTGGTTTGGCCAACTAGATTGGTAGTTCTTGCAATGGGAGAAGTGCTTAGCTTTGGGTTCAATCTTGCGGTGTCCTTACTCAATGACAGAAAGAGTTGCAAGGCACGTATTGTATTGTTGCCATCGAGGATAACAAGATGGGGGTTTTATCATATTGCATGAATTTATCCCTCTACATCATGTCATCTTGCTTACGGCGTTACTCTGTTTTTACTTAATACTCTAGATGCATGCTGGATAGCGGTCGATGAGTGGAGTAATAGTAGTAGATGCAGAATCGTTTCGATCTACTTGTTTTGGACGTGATGCCTATATACATGATCATCGCCTAGATATACTCATAACTATGCTCAATTCTGTCAATTGCTCAACAGTAATTTGTTCACCCACCGTAGAATACTTATGCTCTCGAGAGAAGCCAAACCTATGGCCCCCGGGTCTATTCTCATCATATCAATTTATATCACTTTATTTACTTGCTTTGTTTTTACTTTGCCTTTACTTTTTACTTTGCATCTATCTATCAAAAATACCAAAAATATTATCTCTATCAGATCTCACTCTCGTAAGTGACCGTGAAGGATTGACAACCCCTAAGCGTTGGTTGCGAGTTGCTATCGTTTTGTGTAGGTACGAGGGACTTGTGCGTGGTCTCCTACAGGATTTATACCTTGGTTCTCAAAAACTGAGGGAAATACCTACGCTACTTTACTGCATCATCCTCTCCTCTTCGGGGAAATCCAACGCAGTGCTGAAGAGGTAGCAAGAAGAATTTCTGGCGCCGTTGCCGGGGAGGCTCACGCAAGCAAGTCAACCATACCAAGTACCCATCGCAATCCCTATCTCTCGCATTACATTATTTGCCATTTGCCTCCCGTTTTCCTCTCCCCCACTTCACCCTTGCCGTTTTATTTGCCCTCTCTTTCCCAATCTCCTCCTTCTTTCCCTTTTTGTTTGCTTTCTTCTGCCTTACCCTTTTTACCGCTATGTCTGAAATTGGGGAGATTATCATTGATATGGACAACAATGATAATACCAAAAATCCCGAGGCTCCGGCCGATGAACCTCCTATCTTGCATACCAAAAAGTTTCAAATTGGTAGTGGTAACATCATTGGCAAAGGCGTTATTCAAGATTTCTTTACTTGTGCCGGTGCTTTACCTTCCATGGGCTGTTATATTCTTCATAGGTCTAGTAGCCTTGCGGATGCTATAGCTATGCTTGTGGTTGAACTTGAAAGACAATTTATGCATATGCACCCTTGCATACAGAGAATTTTCTTAGAATTCTCTAATATTGAGCACTCTTCTATTAAGCGCGTTGTTACTATATTTTTGGCTCATGAATTTATATTTATCATAAGAGAAGCCAAAGAAATCTTTGCACGCTATAGGGTGGACGCCGGTCGTCCACCCATAGAAGCAATCCTCTATGATCAAGAGGAAATTAGACGCTTTCAATCTTCGGACTATGTTGCTTTCAATGAAATCCTTAGAAAAAAGGTCCCTACCAATGTCTTAGTTGATTGCATTAATGATATTAATAATGATTTTTCCCTTAGAAATAATGAGCTAGGATACTCCCTCGAGTATAAGCTCACAAGATTTTACCAAAAGAATGCTTTCAGTGATGAAATACTTGTGCACTATGAAGGGCCAAGGGAGGAACCCGTTCCTCCCGTGATTGTTCTTGGAGATTTTTGCCCCGCTAAATTTAGCCCTTTTGATTATTTTTGCTTGCCTCAAAGGAAACTTGCTGCTGAACATAGGGAATACGAGATGAGCTTTCAAGATCTATCTTATTATTACAGCACGACCTAGATATATCCTCGCTTTTATGCCTAGCTAGGGGCGTTAAACGATAGCGCTTGTTGGGAGGCAACCCAATTTTATTTTGTGTTTTTTGTTTTTGCTTCTGTTTAGGAATAAATAATCCATCTACCTTCTGTTTATATGTGGTTTTATGTTTTAATTAGTGTTTGTGCCAAGTAGGACCTATAGGATAACCTACGATGATAGTTGATTTGATTCTGCTGAAAAACAGAAACTTTGCGCGCACAAATATAATTATGATAAATCACAGGAACGTGCTTTTGCGTTGATTCTTTTTGCTGCTGATCAATAAACAAATTTTCCAGGACTTCCTATTTGGTAGAAGTTTTAGAGTTCCAGAAGTTTGCGTTAGTTACAGATTGCTACAGACTATTCTGTTTTTTGACAGATTCTGTTTTTCGTGTGTTGTTTGCTTATTTTGAAGAATCTATGGCTAGTAAATTAGTTTATAAACCATAGAGAAGTTGGAATAAAGTAGGTTTAACACCAATATAATAAAGAATGAGTTCATTAAAGTACCTTGAAGTAGTCTTTTGTTTTCTTTCTCTAACGGAGCTCACGAGATTTCTGTTGAGTTTTGTGTTGTGAAGTTTTCAAGTTTTGGGTGAATTCTTTTGATGGATTATGGAATAAGGAGTGGCAAGAGCCCAAGCTTGGGAATGCCCATGGCACCCCCAAGATAATCCAAGGACACCAAAAAGTCAAAGCTTGGGGATGCCCCGGAAGGCATCCCCTCTTTCGTCCACTTCCATCGATAATTCATTTGGAGCTATATTTTTATTCACCAACATGATATGTGTTTTGCTTGGAGCGTCTTGTATTATTTGTGTCTTTGCTTGTTAGTTTACCACAATCATCCTTGCTGTACACATCTTTTGAGAGAGCCATACATGAATTGGAATTTGCTAGAATACTCTATGTGCTTCACTTATATCTTTTGAGCTTGATAGTTTTGTTCATTGTGCTTCACTTATATCTTTTGAGCTTGATAGTTTTGTTCATTGTGCTTCACTTATATCTTTGGAGTGTGATAATTTTTGCTCTAGTACTTCACTTAGATCTTTTAGGGCACGGTGGTGGATTTGTTTTAAAGAAACTATTTGATCTCTCATGCTTCACTTAGATTATTTTGAGAGTCTTTAATAGCATGGTAATTTGCTTAATGTTAATATACTTGGTGTTCAAGATATGTGAAACTTTCTTTTGAGTGAATTGAATACTAAGATAAGTTTGATACTTGATAATTGTTTTGAGATATGGAGGTGATAATATCAAAGTCATGCTAGTTGGGTGATTATGAATTTGAGAAATACTTGTGTTGAAGTTTGCAAATCCCGTAGCATGCACGAATGGTTAAAGTTATGTAACAAATTTGAAACATGAAGTGTACCTGGCTTGTGCATCCTTATGAGTGGCGGTCGGGGACGAGCGATGGTCTTTTCCTACCAATCTATCCCCCTAGGAGCATGCGCGTAGTACTTGAATTTTTGATGTATTCTAAATTTTTGCAATAAGTATATGAGTTCTTTTGATTAATGTTGAGTCCATGGATTATACGCACTCTCACCTTTCCACATTGCTAGCCTCTTCGGTGCCATGTATTGCCCTTTCTCACCTTGAGAGTTGGTGCAAACTTCGCCGGTGCATCCAAACCCCGTGATACAATATGCTCTATCACACATAAACCTCCTTATGTCTTCCTCAAAACAGCCACCATACCTACCTATTATGGCATTTCCATAGCCATTCCGAGATATATTGCCATGCAACTTCCACCGTCATCATCATGACATGCATTACTTTTGTCATATTGCCATTGCATGATCTTGTAGTTGACATCGTATTTGTGGCAAAGCCACCATGCATTATTTTTCATACATGTCACTCTTGATTCATTGCACCATCCCGGTACACCGCCGGAGGCATTCATATAGAGTCATATCCTGTTCTAAGTTTCGAGTTGTAACCCTTGTGTTGTAATCAATAGAAGTGTGATGATCATCATTATTGGAGCATTGCCCAAATAAAAAAAAGAGATAGGCCAAAAAAAGGCCCAAAAAAGGAAAAAAATAAAAAGGGCAATGCTACTATCTCTTTTTCCACACTTGTGCTTCAAAGTAGCACCTTGTTCTTCATGTAGTCTCATATATTGTGCTTCAAAGTAGCACCTTCTTCTTCATGTAGTGAGTCTCATATATTGTGCTTCAAAGTAGCACCTTGTTTTTCATGTAGTGAGTCTCATAAGTTTTCTTTTTATACTAGTGGGAATTTTTCATTATAGAACTTGGCTTGTATATTCCTACGATGGGCTTCCTCAAATGCCCTAGGTCTTCGTGAGCAAGCAAGTTGGATGCACACCCACTAGTTTTCTTTTGTCGAGCATTCATAGCTCTAGTGCATCCGTTGCATGGCAATCCCTACTCCTCATGTTGACATCAATTGATGGGCATCTCCATAGCCCGTTGATTATCCTCTTCAATGTGAGACTTTCTCCTTTTTTATCTTCTCCACACAATCCCCATCATCATATTCTATTCCACCCATAGTGCTATATCCATGGCTCACGCTCATGTATTGCGTGAAGGTTGAAAAAGTTTGAGATTATTTAAGTATGAAACAATTGCTTGGCTTGTCATCGGGGGTAGAGAAGTTGGGAACATCTTTCTGTGACAAAAATGAAGCATAGCCTAACTATATGATTTTGTAGGGATGAACTTTCTTTTGCCATGTTATTTTGAGAAGACATGATTGCTTTGATTAGTATGCTTGAATTATTATTGTTTTTGTGTCAATATGAACTTTTGTCTTGAATCTTTCGGATCTGAATATTCATATCACAATTAAGAAGATTTACATTGAAATTATGCCAAAGTATCACTCCGCATCAAAAATTCTTTTTTATCATTTACCTACTCGAGGACGAGCAGGAATTAAGCTTGGGGATGCTTGATACGTCTCCAACGTGTCTATAATTTTTGATTGCTCCATGCTACTTTATCTACTGGTTTGGACTATATTGGGCTTTATTTTCCACTGTTATATTACTTTTGGGACTAACCTATTAACCGGAGGCCCAGCCCAGAATTGTTGTTTTTGCCTTTTTCAGTATTTCGAAGAAATAGAATATCAAAGGAGTCCAAACGGAATGAAACCTTCGGGATCGTGATTTTCCAACCGAACGTGACCCAGGAGACTTGGACCCTACTCCAAGAAGCGGCAGAGGCGGTCACGAGGGTGGAGGGCGCCCCCCCTGGGCGTGCCCACTACCTCATGGGCCCCTCGGAGCTCCACCGACGTACTCCTTCCTCCTATCTATACCTACATATCCCTGAATGATCAGAACAGGAGCCAAAAACGTAATTCCACCGCCGGAACTTTCTGTATCCACAAGGTCCCATCTTGGGGCATGTTTCGGAGCTCCGCCGGAGGGGGCATCCACCATGGAGGGCTTCTACATCATCACCATAGCCCCTCCGATGAAGTGTGAGCAGTTTACTTCAGACCTTTGGGTCCATAGCTAGTAGCTAGATGGCTTCTCCTCTCTTTTTGGATCTCAATACAATGTTCTCCCCCTCTCTCGTGGAGATCTATTTGATGTAATCTTCTTTTTGCGGTGTGTTTGTTGAGACCGATGAATTGTGGGTTTATGATCCAGTATTATCTATGGAAAATATTTGATTCTTCTCTGGATTCTTTATGTATGATTGAGTTATCTTTGCAAGTCTCTTCGAATTATCTCTTTGGTTTGGCAAACTAGATTGGTAGTTCTTGCAATGGGAGAAGTGCTTAGCTTTGGGTTCAATCTTGCGGTGTCCTTACTCAGTGACAGAAAGAGTTGCAAGGCATGTATTGTATTGTTGCCATCGAGGATAACAAGATGGGGTTTTTATCATATTGCATGAATTTATCCCTCTACATCATGTCATCTTGCTTACGATGTTACTCTGGTTTTACTTAATACTCTAGCTGCATGCTGGATAGCGGTCGATGAGTGGAGTAATAGTAGCTGATGCAGAATCGTTTCGATCTACTTGTTTTGGATGTGATGCCTATATACATGATCATCGCGTAGATATACTCAGAACTATGCTCAATTCTGTCAATTGCTCAACAGTAATTTGTTCACCCACCGTAGAATACTTATGCTCTCGAGAGAAGCCACTAGTGAAACCTATGGCCCCCGAGTCTATTCTCATCATATCAATCTATATCACTTTATTTACTTGCTTTGTTTTTACTTTGCCTTTACTTTTTACTTTGCATCTATCTATCAAAAACACCAAAAATATTATCTCTATCAGATCTCACTCTCGTAAGTGACCGTGAAGGGATTGACAACCCCTAAGCGTTGGTTGCGAGTTGCTATCGTTTTGTGTAGGTACGAGGGACTTGTGCGTGGTCTCCTACTGGATTGATACCTTGGTTCTCAAAAAATGCGGGAAATACTTACGCTACTTTACTGCATCATCTTCTCCTCTTCGGGGAAATCCAACGCAGTGCTCAAGAGGTAGCATGCTCCGGCGTCCATCCAAGAGAGGAAGCTGAGAGAGAAGAGTGAAAGGAGGAACAAGATGAGGGAGAAGCGAAGCGAGTGGGGGTTTTCTTCAAGAGAGGAAGCTGAGAGAGAGGAGTGAAATGATGGTTGCTTCGCCCGTCGAACTTACTGCTGGAAAGGAGGGGGTTTTGTGATTTGACGGCTCATTGGGCATTACTGCGGCGGTTCGATCGAGGTAGTCTACCGTCACTCTACTACGGAATAATTTAGTGCATGGCTGGTGGACCCAGGTGCTGGCTATCCCACACGTCAGCGAAAGTGAGTAATTTAGTGCATGGCTAGAGGAGGATCCGCACGGTAGAGCATGTCCACCGTTTTTCATTCTGAAGAAAAAAATGATTACAGCAAGCGTTTCCACTCTTATGACGGAGGAGTGAGACACATGGCAGCCACTTGAACATACACAATGCTCCCACTACTAGGCATGTGCAGTGGTTCATACGTCAGTACTACACAATCTGGTTGCTAGCGTAGTAAGATATGACAATAACAAATGATGTTGTGCGCATGTCAACTACTCCTATATGTAACATAGTACCGTTTTTCGACTATCCGGTCGAGAATGAACGGTGAGATCAGTGTTAACAGAACTAGGTACACAGCACACGGAGAGTACGGTGCTATAGTACTCCACGAAACATGAACCATATGAAGCACATCCTATAGTGTTAGACAGGGTGTATGAAGAGTGCACGGGATGGGAGCAAAAGTTCCCTTCTCGACCCACTTTTGGGTGTTTAGCAGAGTGCATGAACCATGAAGGGTGCATGAGTCCACACTAGTAGGTTGACAAAAATACATGAAGAGGAAACAACTATATTGAGATGAGAATGCAACCAAACACACCCACACGCTTTGTGCTACAGTGACTGATCTGCACCGTCTGAGTTTGATCCAACAGTCATGTTGCACCGAGACATGGACATGCCCATGCAGAGGGCGGCTAAACACCACCGAAGTCCCTCTGCTTCTCGTTGCGCACGACATTGGTGATGCAGGGTGCAACCACCCGCAGAGCCCGCTCTTGGTCGACGGGAGCCAGCTCGTCAAAGACGGCGTCCAATGGCACGAATGGATTCCGGTGATGGAGCCCTGAAAGGATTCGCCTGGCAACGGCGGCGGCAGCCTGCAACCCCTCCTTGTCTAGCTGAGCCCCCACCATCGCACGGAGATGGCTCAGCTCCTTGGAGATATAGGTGAAGAAGAAGACCAGGTCAGGAAGCTGCAGCTCGTTGAAGTCGACTGGGTGGTCGAACGGGTTTAGCCCGACGGCTGGCATCGTCTCGTTGGCATGACGGTAGGCATCGCGCAGCCGCAACACGTGTGTGGCAACTTGGTTCACCAAGTGGCTGAGGCAATCCTGGACCTCACCATGATCGGCCCGCTCGCGCTCTAGCCGGCTCCCCTGACAGCCTATCGTATCTCCCGCTTTCTGCAGCAACGCCGCCGACGCCTCGAGCATCTTTGTGGTGGACGCCTGCCGCTTTTAAAGCTCCGTGAACTCCCGCACATAACGGAGGAGCATGGCACTCCTCTCCTCCTTGAGCTCACGGAGCTCCACGTCCTCGTCCCTGAGCTCCACATCCTTGGCATGGAGCTCTTTTGTCAGGTGCCTCACCTTGGACTCCGTGATCTGCTACACCGCCATGGCACCAGGTAGAAGCAATGGGGAGAGGAAGCAAAGGGGGCGAAACGGCTGAAAGGAAATGCAATCGACGGGAAGGCGGAGAGAGCCAGCCGAGGAGTGGGGGATCTTTTGGTTCTCACCACGGTAAAACACCAGTCGACGACTTCTCACATCAGGGAGCAGTGGGTTTTTACAAGCGGAGTCATCGTGACTAATTACTGCTGCGCCTCCTCCCGTCAATCAAAAAATTAAAAATCCTGCCGCGCCTTCTCCTGTCAATCAAAAAATTAAAATCCTGCCGCACCCAAACACCAGAGCAACGCCGCGGTGGATATTTAAATTTACCTGCCGGCAAGTAGATAAAAAAAGGGGTGAAAAAATAAATGTGGCGGCGGCCTAGATAATCGGTCGAACTAGCCCAACTGGCTAGCCACCGTGCTTCACTGATGTACTCGGTGGGAAAGGTGGTCTTTCATGATTTGACAACTCATTTACTTGCTTTAGCGCTACAACCTAGGAGGACCCAGAAAACGCGCGGTAGGGCGTCCCATGCCAGGAAGAATATATGCGTGCACCACCCGGGAGGACCCGGAAACCGCGCGGTAGGGTGTGCCATGTCTCGGCATGGAGGAAAAATGTGCGTGTAAAAATATACTGTATCAGACGTAGTACCTATGGTTCGACCTCGGGACCCAGCCAGTCGGTCGAAAACACCCCACTAGACACACAGCTTCATCATGCAAATGTGGCACGGTTAGCTCCGTCTCGACCAGCCACAACATCTCTTGTTCTAGGAGATTCTTCTATTTTCCATGTTTTTTAGTTGTAATAACACCACGGCAAGCTAGCGCCGCTCTTCGTGTGTGCCCGTGCAAAGGTTAGACAATGGAGAGAAGAGAGATTGAGATCGCAGACCTGGGACCCACCAGTAAGTGAGACAACGGTCATGCACATGTTGACGAGGCACTCCCTCTACTCTACTCAACGCAAGTATTGTATAAAATCAAGTTATGGGACAAAGCCAACAACCATTCATTTTTTCAGGCTATCGACTTTCACTTTGTAGTCCAGGTTGCCAGTTCGAATCTCGTCTTTCAGATTTGTTAGTTTTAGGTCCAAATTTGATTAATGACAAGTGGGACCCCCGTGTGTTGTTCCGATATTTCAGTGTAGGATGGTTTTTTTGAACAAACACTTTGCGCGGTTAGACAAGTGACGACACGAGTTACACGTATTTTGCAAGTTTACGAACAAGAATGATAGCAGCATAGAATATCACATCCACCCCGCAGCTTAGATACTATGGTGATACGAGTTTTTACACCGTTGGAAGTGAGATCCAATGGCTTGGGAGTAGTCTTTGTGATTATGTGCAATTTCCAAACTCTCCAAAGTTTTTTTTTGCAAATGAAACATTCAGGCCTCGTGTGTGCCGATGCATCTTCGATCCAACGGCTCCCCGGTGCTCATATTAGGTGCTCCCCATAGCTTAATTACCCGCTACGGTGATATGAGCGTCTAGGTTGTATGATCAGTGATCAGATGGCACATGCATAGTACTTGTACTTTCTGCGCATTTCCCAAACTCTATCAACCGTATATTGCAAAAACATTCAAACCTCCTACTGTGGGCCGTTAGATCTCAGTGAACTCATATCACCATAGAATCTACGGTGCGGGAGCACCTCATACTCTCCCGTGCGAGAAAACATAAGGTGCTATCGCGGATTGGATGCTATGGTGATACGAGCTTGGAGGTCGTTTGATCTGAGAGCCAATGGCATCTGAGCAGTCTTTGTGCTTGTAAGCAGTGGCCGAACTCTTTTGGGGCTTTTCTACAAAAAATCATTCGAACCACCGAGGAGGTGTTGGGTCACAAATCCAACGCCTCCGAAGAGCTTGTGTCACCAAAGCATCTAAGGTGTGGTAGCACATGATATTCTTACATACAGGAGAATATGATGTCCTCCTTCATCTTAGATGCTACGGTGATACGAGCTTTGAGGTCGTTAGATATGGGATCAAAGGGCATCTAAGTAGTTTTTGTACAAATTGTGTGCAATTCTCAAACTCATCAAGGTTTCCAGCAAAAAAATTAAGACACGTGTTGTGAGCTGCTATGTCTCAGATCTACAAGCTCCAAGCAACTCATATCGTCATATAACATCTAAGGTATGGGGGCACATGATATTCTCCCGGGGAGGAGGGGTGGGGCGTGCACAACCAATCGGTGGTTGGGAGGGTGGGGACAAATATAATCTAAACAACCCTAAACAGAGCTCCACAATTTTATCTAAGGTCGAGGGGTTGACCCCCGACAATCATAGCTCCGCCTAAACACAAAATTTGCATGTACTGTAGTACTAGACTTAATATTCATGTTTCAGTTTCATGTTCATTTTAAATATTGAACTGAGGACCATGGATGTCTTACATTTTACTCCCTTCGTTCCTACATATTAGTCTTTTTAGAGGCTTCAAATGGACTGGCACATACAGATGTATATAGACATATTTTAGAGTCTAGATTCACTCATTTTGCTCCGTATGTAGTCACTTGTTGAACTCTCTAAAATACTAATATTTAGGAATAGGAGTATTTTTGAATTCGTGTCATACGTGCATGGGTTGGAAAAATGGATGCACTACACTTATTGGATTGTTGTTGTGTTCGTGCGTGTGTGTCTCTGTGCGTGTGTGTGTGTGCGTGCATGTGTGTGTGTGTGTGTGGTCATATGCTTGATACATACAAAGTTTTCTCACCTCCATATTGTTCATCTTTTAAATTTGAATTTGCATTGGAAAACTTACTAGGGATACCATGAAATGTGAAATCCACGTTGAGATCACTATATCACAAACTCACTCTAATTCAACAACTCGCCATAAATCAATTACCACGTTGAGATTAGTATTTGCAAGGAAAGCACAGGTATTGTAATACACACAGATTCGTTCAGCAATTTAAAAGGTTCCTTTCGTATTCTCGAATGGTAGGACCCAACGGCGTACCAGCCAGACCTTGGCTCATGTTGATCCTAAAAAAACGGGCTCGTGTCCTTCGGTGGCGTGCGTGGTACGCACATTAGGCAACCCCAACCAGTCGAGCCTCAATGTTTCAAGTCGAAATATCTGGCGGCCAGAATTCCAGCCCTAGGAAATTCCCCTCATGTCCCCGGTCCATAATGACTACCAATGAACAACGGAGGGATGCTTTAGTAACTAGACAACGTTACCTACCATGCCGAGCACGGTTCAATTCCCTCGGTCGCCGCTCGTTAAGGTCACCCGTCAACTGCATTGCCTAGTACTACTACTACTACACCAGGATGAGCACAGAATTGAGCCCGTTTGTTCGTGCCTAGTACTTGAGTTAATATATCAGGCAATGCACTGGTACGCAGGGATTATCCTTTTACGGTTTATAGGGCTTATCTCAAAATTTTAGTTTTCCCATTTTATAAGTCTCAATTTGGTTGTTCCCCATTAAATGTTCAGATTTCAAGGTGCAATAAATCATTACATGCAAGAATTAAGAGAAAATTGACCAATGCATGTACTTTATGCATGCATGCATTGCAATTAATGCATTCGTAAACACAATTTTTGAGGAAAACAAGCGCATTAATTGAGTGGTTTTGCAAACTACAACAATTGTTCCACCACTCACCATCTACCTTGGTTGGTGAGATTTTTGAATTGAGCCCTATAAACCGGAAAGGAGGTTTAACTAAGCAAAATGTTTGACCAAATCCATTCTTAAGAAATACAACAGACAGATGTACGGCTTGAAAATTTATTGCATGATGCAGGTTATGATGTTGTTTCGAATCCTAGATCTTAAATTTCAGAAAATCCAAAAGTGAGCATAAATTCTTGAAACTGAGCATGGTCACGTGATATGGCACAAATATTACTTCGTAAGTTTTTTCTTCAATTCGAGACAAGCTGCTTATGACAAGTTGCACAAATGAAGAGCCAAGGTATTTTGGAACAAAGACCTGTCACATTAAGGCGAACGCTTTCACTATTGAAACCGTGGGCGTTTACGTGCCGCCACGAGTCCCCGCTTCTCATCGGCAGGTGCCGTCCCAGCAAGCGTGTGAGCCGGCGGGAGGCGTGCGAGCAGACTGCTACGCCGGCTGTCAGGGAGGCGTGCGAGCAGACCGCTATGCAGGCTCACCGGGAGGCAAGCCCTTTGACCAGGCTCCGCCGCCCACCGTCGTCCCAACTGATCCCACTTTTAATGTCGCCGGTGCCGCAGTTTAAAATCAACCCGCACTACCCGGTATCGCTACAATCCTCTCTCTTCCTCTCCGATTCTCCTGTCGTCTACCTCCAACTAGCCTGACCTAAATGTACGCCATGCCGCATCACTATGGTCTGCCCTTAGTGTTACAGTTTCATGAGGAAGACACCCAGCCGAAGTCTCAAGAACATTAGGCGCTTTGGGACGAGCTTGAACTGGCCTTGCGGGAAGACGCCGTGCCTGTCCCCGCTCCCGTTCCGGCTCCCGTCGCCCCGGCTGCGCCAGCGCCCATCCCCGTGGCATTGATGGGCTGGGAGCCACACATTGTCACCGAGCTTAATGCCACGGGGTTCCACGAGGTCCCTGATACGTCTCCAACGTATCTATAATTTTTGATTGCTCCATGCTACTTTATCTACTGTTTTGGACTATATTGGGCTTTATTTTCCACTTTTATATTATTTTTGGGACTAACCTATTAACCGGAGGCCCAGCCCAGAATTACTGTTTTTTGCCTATTTCAGTATTTCGAGGAAACAGAATATCAAACGGAGTCCAAACGGAATGAAACCTTCGGGAACGTGATTTTCTCATCAGATAAGATCCAGGAGACTTGAACCCTCCGTCAAGAAAGCCACGAGGCGGTCACGAGGGTGGAGGGCGTGCCCCTCCCCCCTGGGTGCGCCCCCCTGCCTTGTGGGCCCCTCGGAGCTCCACCGACGTACTCCTTCCTCCTATATATACCTACGTACCCCCAAACGATCAGAACAGGAGCCAAAAACCTAATTCCACCACCGCAACCTTCTGTATCCACGAGATCCCATCTTGGGGCCTATTCCGGAGCTCCGCCGGAGAGGGCATCCACCATGGAGGGCTTCTACATCATCACCATAGCCCCTCCGATGAAGTGTGAGTAGTTTACTTCAGACCTTCGGGTCCATAGCTAGTAGCTAGGTGGCTTCTTCTCTCTTTTTGGATCTCAATACAATGTTCTCCCCCTCTCTCGTGGAGATCTATTCGATGTAATCTTCTTTTTGCGGTGTGTTTGTTGAGACCAATGAATTGTGGGTTTATGATCCAACTTATCTATGGAAAATATTTGATTCTTCTCTGAATTCTTTTATATATGATTGAGTTATCTTTGCAAGTCTCTTCGAATTATCCGTTTGGTTTGGCCAACTAGATTGGTTGTTCTTGCAATGGGAGAAGTGCATGGCTTTGGTTTCAATCTTGCGGTGTCCTTACTCAGTGACAGAAAGAGTTGCAAGGCACGTATTGTATTGTTGCCATCGAGGATAACAAGATGGGGTATTTATCATATTGCATGAATTTATTCCTCTACATCATGTCATCTTGCTTAAGGCGTTACTCTGTTTTTAACTTAATACTCTAGATGCATGCCGGATAGCGATCGATGAGTGGAGTAATAGTAGTAGATGCAGAATCGTTTCGATCTACTTGTCACGAACGTGATGCCTATATACATGATCGTTGCCTAGATATACTCATAACTATGCTCAATTCTATCAATTGCTCAACAGTAATTTGTTCACCCACCGTAGAATACTTATGCTCTTGAGAGAAGCCATTAGTTAAACCTATGGCCCCCGGGTCTATTCTCATCATATGAATCTCCATCACTTTATTTACTTGTTTTGCCTTTACCTTTTCACTTTGCATCTTTATACCAAAAATACCAAAAATATTATCTCTATCAGATCTCACTCTCGTAAGTGACCATGAAGGGATTGACAACCCCTAAGCGTTGGTTGCGAGTTGCTACCGTTTTGTGCAGGTACGAGGGACTTGCGCGTGACCTCCTACTGTATTGATACCTTGGTTCACAAAAATTGAGGGAAATACTTACGCTACTGTGCTGCATGACCCCCTCCTCTTCGGGGAAAACCAACACTAGCTCGAGACGTAGCAAGAAGGATTTCTGGCACCGTTGCCGGGGAGGCTTACGCAAAAGTCAACATACCAAGTACCCATCGCAATCTCTATCTCTCGCATTACATTATTTGCCATTTGCCTCTCGTTTTCCTCTCCCCACTTCACCCTCACCATTTTATTCGCCCTCTCTTTCTCAATCTCCTCCTCTTTATCCCTTTGCCTTTTGTTGCTTGTGTGTTAGTTTGCTTGTTTGTCGCGATGGCCTTACCTAATTTTGGTGATCTTCACCTCAAAAGGCTAGAAGATATCGAAAACAATGTCAGGAAGTTTATGGTGTTGCAATTTGAGCATAATAATTTCTTTAGAAACGAGCTTAAGGAACAAAAGATATTTATGAGTTATATGAATAAAGAGCTCGATGATATGTCCAAAGAATTTGATGGTGTAAGAGCCCAAATTGCTCATCTTGAAAAAATGACCGCTGAAATTTCGGATATGCAAGCCACCTTAGTTAATAAGATGGCCGCTAAACCGAATAACTATGAAAATCAAGATGAAGATCTAAAAGTTATTGATGTGTCCCATATTAAATCTTTGTTTTGCAATGTGAATCTTGATCAATCTGATTATGATCTTCCTTTACCTAGAAGGCGTTCTAAGAATTCTGAGTTTTTAGATCTTGATGATGAAATTGATAAAAGTGGGATTGAAAGAAATAAAAATCTAGATATTGATAAACCCACTATTTTGGATCTCAAGGAATTTAACTATGAAAATTGCTCTTTAATTGATTGTATTTCCTTGTTGCAATCCGTGTTAAATTCTCCTCATGCTTATTGTCAAAACAAGGCCTTTACCGAACACATTGTTGATGCCTTAATGCAATCTTATGAAGAAAAGCTTGAGTTGAAAGTTTCTATCCCTAGAAAACTCCATGATGAGTGGGAACCTACCATTAAAATTAAAATTAAGGATTATGAGTTTCATGCTTTGTGTGATTTGGGTGCTATTGTCTCTACTATTCCCAAAACTTTGTGTGATTTGCTAGATTTCCGTGACTTTGATGATTGCTCTCTAAACTTGCATCTTGCGGATTCCACTATTAAAAAGCCTGTGGGAAGAATTAATGATGTTCTTATTGTTGCAAATAGGAATTATGTGCCTGTAGATTTTATCGTTCTTGATATAGATTGCAATCCTTCATGTCCTATTATTCTTGGTAGACCTTTCCTTAGAACGATTGGTGCAATTATTGATTTGAAGGAAGGGAATATTAAATTCCAATTTCCCTTAAAGAAGGGCATGGAACACTTTCCTATAAAGAAAATAAAATTACCATATGAATCTATCATGAGATCCACTTATGGATTGCCTACCAAAGATGGCAATACGTAGATCTATCCTTGCTTTTATGCCTAGCTAGGGGCGTTAAACGATAGCGCTTGTTGGGAGGCAACCCAATTTTATTTTGTGTTTTTTGTTTTTGCTTCTGTTTAGCAATAAATAATCCATCTACCTTCTGTTTGGATGTGGTTTTATGTTTTAATTAGTGTTTGTGCCAAGTAAGACCTATAGGATAACCTACGATGATAGTTGATTTGATTCTGCTGAAAAACAGAAACTTTGCGCGCATGAATTTAGTTATGATAAATTACTGGAGAGTGCTTTTGCGTTGATTCTTTTTGCTGCTAATCAATAAACAAATTTTCCAGAACTTCATATTTTGGTAGAATTTTTAGAGTTCCATAAGTTTACGTTAGTTACAGATTACTACAGACTGTTCTGTTTTTGACAGATTCTGTTTTGCGTGTGTTGTTTGCTTATTTTGATGAATCTATGGCTAGTAAAATAGTTTATGATCCATAGAGAATATGGAATACAGTAGGTTTAACACCAATACAAATAAAGAATGAGTTCATTACAGTACCTTAAAGTAGTCTTTTGTTTTCTTTCTCTAACGGAGCTCACGAGATTTCTATTGAGTTTTGTGTTGTGAAGTTTTCAAGTTTTGGGTGAATTCTTTTGATGGATTATGGAACAAGGAGTGGCAAGAGCCTAAGCTTGGGGATGCCCATGGCACCCCCAAGATAATCCAAGGACACCAAAAAGTCAAAGCTCGGGTATGCCCCGGAAGGCATCCCCTCTTTCGTCCACTTCCATCGGTAATTTAGTTGGAGCTATATTTTTATTCACCACATGATATGTGTTTTGCTTGGAGCGTCTTGTATTATTTGAGTCTTTGCTTGTTAGTCTACCACAATCATCCTTGCTATACACACCTTTTGAGAGAGCCATATATGATTTGAAATTTGTTAGAATACTCTATCTGCTTCACTTATATCTTTTGAGCTTGATAGTTTTGCTCATAGTACTTCACTTATATCTTTTGAGCGAGATAATTTTTGCTCTAGTGCTTCACTTAGATCTTTTAGAGCACGGTGGTGGATTTGTTTTAAAGAAACTTGATCTCTCATGCTTCACTTAGATTATTTTGAGAGTCATTAATAGCATGGTAATTTGCTTAATGTTAATATACTTGGTGTTCAAGATATGTGAAACTTTCTTTTGAGTGCGTTGAATACCAAGATAAGTTTGATGCTTGATAATTGTTTTGAGATATGAAGATGGTGATATTAGAGTAATGCTAGTTGAGTAGTTGTTAATTCAAATAATACTTGTGTTGATGTTTGTGATTCCCGTAGCATGCACGTATGGTGAACCGTTATGTGATGAGCTCGGAGCATGATTTATTTATTGATTGTCTTCCTTATGAGTGGCGGTCGGGGACGAGCGATGGTCTTTTCCTACCAATCTATCCCCCTAGGAGCATGCGCGTAATACTTTGCTTTGATAACTTCTAGATTTTTGCAATAAGTATATGAGTTCTTTATGACTAATGTTGAGTCCATGGATAATACGCACTTTTTCCCATCCTTCCACCATTGCTAGCCTCTCTAATACCGCGCACCTTTCGCCGGTATCATACACCCACCATAAACCTTCCTCAAAACAGCCACCATAACTACCTATTATGGCATTTCCATAGCCATTCCGAGATATATTGCCATGCAACTTTCCACCGTTCCGTTTATTATGACACGCTCCATCATTGTCATATTGCTTAGCATGATCATGTAGTTGACATCGTATTTGTGGCAAAGCCACCTTTCATAATTCTTTCATACATGTCACTCATGAATCATTGCATATACCGGTACACCACTGGAGGCATTCATATAGAGTCATATTATGTTCTAAGTATCGAGTTGTAATTGTTGAGTTGTAAGAAAAATAAAAGTGTGATGATCATCATTATTAGAGCATTGTCCCAAGTGAGGAAAGGACGATGGAGGCTATGATTCCCCCACAAGTCGGGATGAGACTCCGGACGAAAAAAAAAGAGAAAAAAGAGGCCATAAAAAAAGAGAAAAGGCCCAAATAAAAAAATGAGAGAAAAAGAGAGAAGGGACAATGCTACTATCCTTTTACCACACTTGTGCTTCAAAGTAGCACCATGATCTTCATAGAGAGTCTCCTATGTTGTCACATTCATATACTAGTGGGAATTTTTCATTATAGAACTTGGCTTGTATATTCCAATGATGGGCTTCCTCAAAACGCCCTAGGTCTTCGTGAGCAAGCGAGTTGGATGCACACCCACTTAGTTTCTTTTGTTGAGCTTTCATATACTTATAGCTCTAGTGCATCCGTTGCATGGCAATCCCTACTCACTCACACTGATATCTATTGATGGGCATCTCCATAGCCCGTTGATACGCCTAGTTGATGTGAGACTATCTTCCCTCTTTTTTTGTCTTCTCCACAACCACCACTCTATTCCACATATAGTGTTATATCCATGGCTCATGCTCATGTATTGCGTGAAGATTGAAAAAGTTTTGAAAATGTTAAAGTATGAAACAATTGCTTGGCTTGTCATCGGGGTTGTGCATGATTTAAATACTTTGTGTGGGGAAGATGGAGCATAACCAGACTATATGATTTTGTAGGGATAACTTTCTTTGGCCATGTTATTTTGAGAAGACATAATTACTTTGATTAGTATGCTTGAAGTATTATTATTTTTTATGTCAATATGAACTTTTGTCTTGAATCTTTCGGATCTGAATATTCATACCATGATTAAGAAGATTTACATTGAAATTATGCCAAAGTATCACTCCGCATCAAAAATTCTCTTTTTATCATTTACCTACTCGAGGACGAGCAGGAATTAAGCTTGGGGATGCCTGATACGTCTCCAACGTATCTATAATTTTTGATTGCTCCATGCTACTTTATCTACTGTTTTGGACTATATTGGGCTTTATTTTCACTTTTATATTATTTTTGGGACTAACCTATTAACCGGAGGCCCAGCCCAGAATTGCTGTTTTTTTGCCTATTTCAGTATTTCAAGGAAACAGAATATCAAACGGAGTCCAAACGGAATGAAACCTTCGGGAACGTGATTTTCTCATCAGATAAGATCCAGGAGACATGGACCCTCCGTCAAGAAAGCCACGAGGCGGTCACGAGGGTGCAGGGCGCGCCCCTCCACCCTGGGCGCGCCCCCTGCCTCGTGGGCCCCTCGGAGCTCCACCAACGTACTCCTTCCTCCTATATATACCTACGTACCCCCAAACAATCAGAACAGGAGCCAAAAACCTAATTCCACCACCGCAACCTTCTGTATCCATGAGATCCCATCTTGGGGCCTGTTCCGGAGCTCCGCCAGAGAGGGCATCCACCACGGAGGGCTTCTACATCATCACCATAGCCCCTCCGATGAAGTGTGAGTAGTTTACTTCGGACCTTCGGGTCCATAGCTAGTAGCTAGATGGCTTCTTCTCTCTTTTTGGATCTCAATACAATGTTCTCCCCCTCTCTCGTGGAGATCTATTCGATGTAATCTTCTTTTGCGGTGTGTTTGTTGAGATCGATGAATTGTGGGTTTATGATCCAACTTATCTATGGAAAATATTTGATTCTTCTCTGAATTCTTTTATGTATGATTGAGTTATCTTTGCAAGTCTCTTTGAATTATCTGTTTGGTTTGGCCAACTAGATTGGTAGTTCTTGCAATGGGAGAAGTGCATGGCTTTGGGTTCAATCTTGCGGTGTCCTTACTTAGTGACAGAAAGAGTTGCAAGGCACGTATTGTATTGTTGCCATCGAGGATAACAAGATGGGGTATTTATCATATTGCATGAATTTATTCCTCTACATCATGTCATCTTGCTTAAGGTGTTACTCTGTTTTTAACTTAATACTCTAGATGCATGCTGGATAGCGGTCGATGAGTGGAGTAATAGTAGTAGATGCAGAATCGTTTTGATCTACTTGTCACGGACGTGATGCCTATATACATGATCATTGCCTAGATATACTCATAACTATTCTCAATTCTATCAATTGCTCAACACTAATTTGTTCACCCACCGTAGAATACTTATGCTCTTGAGAGAAGCCACTAGTGAAACCTATGGCCCCCGGGTCTATTCTCATCATATCAATCTCCATCACTTTATTTACTTGTTTTGCCTTTACCTTTTCACTTTGCATCTTTATACCAAAAATACCAAAAATATTATCTCTATCAGATCTCACTCTCGTAAGTGACCGTGAAGGGATTGACAACCCCTAAGCGTTGTTGCGAGTTGCTACCGTTTTGTGCAGGTACGAGGGACTTGCGCGTGACCTCCTATTGGATTGATACATTGGTTCTCAAAAACTGAGGGAAATACTTACGCTACTGTGCTGCATCACCCCCTCCTCTTCGGGGAAAACCAACGCTAGCTCGAGACGTAGCAGTCCCCGCTGAGTTTCACGTGCTCGTGCACCTGCCAGCGCATGCGCCTGCGCGTGCACTGACGCGCATGCCCGTGCCAGTGCCCGTGCACCTGCCAGCGCATGCGCCTGCGCGTGCACTGACGTGCGCGCCCGTGCCGGTTCCCATGCACAGAATGTCTCTGTCGCGCCATTGACAGCGCCTGTCCTAGCATGGGTGCCAGTGCCCCCCTCAGCGGCATGGATGACCGCCATCGACCGCTTCCTTGCACCAATGCTAGTCGCCTCCTCCGGCCAATTGACTCTGTCTGAAGTCCAGAACATTTTGGCCTTCCTTGAAGCTAGGCCAACGTCCTGGAGTACGCCAACAATGGCGCAAGACGCCGCCGTCGCCGTCGGTCAGTGGCCTGACGACACACAGAGCACGACAGAGGAGCCGCTTCCCACCGCGAGACACCCCCACCGCCGCCACGTAATCTAAATTTGCCATGAAAAACGTTCGGATTGTCATGCTTAAAATCCGAACGTTTATCATTTCCATTTATTTTATATCGATCATCGTATAATTTAAAGTCGGAGTCAGACTGAACGAAATGTATGGTTTGATCGATTGAATGTTCTGCTAGAGCCGTATCAAATTAAATATAAAACGTCATCAAGCCACATGTATTCCTTGTCATCCAACGACCTAAACTGCTTCAATGTCGAGCGCTCAACACGTTTAGCGTGCAGTTAATTTCATGCCAAAAATAGTGCTAATCACATGACAACACGCAAATAATATCCTAGTAGTTAATATCCGCATGCACTTAATATACTTCCAAATTAATGTGCATTGCACGTACACACTGACTAGTGCTGCTAGTACGTGAAACTGGTGTCGTGACTTGTGAACGCGTCCAGATATGGTCAACGGCAACATCGCCCGCGAGTTCTTCCTAATTGCCCGTGCGTCTAAACGCAGAAGGGGGGGAGAGAGAGAGCACACATGTAACCCACGAGTAAGTGAAGGCGAATAGTACTAAAAATAATATTACATGTTATCCATTAATTAGGCTGTGGTAATATAAAAACATTATGTGAACAAAGGGGGTACAACAAACATTGCTATTCTACGTATGTTGCCTATTGACGTGCGTCTTGAAGGCCCGGTCGCATGTTCGATCCTCGTCCTTTATTTTTTAATTTGTATATGGGTCCAAATTTGTTTCATGACATGTGGGCCCCTCGGTGTGTAGTTTGTAGCACTTTAATTTGTGGGTCGAAATTTGTTCCATTCCAAGTGGACTATCGGTGTGTAGTTTTGTAGCTTATTTATAATAATTAAAGAGAACAACATAGTTTTTTCAATAATACCATGGTGCGACGTTGAAGGCGAGAAAGGACGTGCCAGAGAGCGATGACCGAGCCAGAGGGAAATCAACTAGGGGAGTTGTGTGGGTTGCAATGGTGTTTGGAGTAGTTGTGGGCCGAATGCTACGAAAATATAATCTAAACCGACCGAAATAAATGCCTACACAAATTAATCCAAGGTTGGAGTGCCCCTCGCAATGTAAATAGCTCCGGCTTTGCAAGGGATGGAGAGGTAGTAGCTTCAACGCGTGGAAGATACGGTGTGAGAAAGCGAGGTCAATCGAGAGACATATAGATAGAGAGACAAAGTGAGTGTGGTCCGACATTCATTGAACAAATATATACGCTCCGGAGAGATATTGTCCGATTGAGCTTTTGGTAAGGGTGAGGGCTGTAAGATAGAGCTGGAGAGATGATCCAGTCACAGACGTGTAGATATATTTTGTGCGTGGGAGGAAGCAAGGTCAGCCAATCACATAGGGGTCGTGCGATCGAAAGAGTGAGACGGGTTGGAGAGAGTGACCAAGATAGACGATGTGCGTGAGAGAGTATACAATGTGAATAGGTCGAATTAGGCTCAAACATGGTGATATATCGTTTTTGTCCGAGAAAGAGCGAGGTCAATCGAGACATACGGATATATATATATATATATATATATAGAGAGAGAGAGAGAGAGATGGAGTGACCGTGGCCCACCATGAGGTCGAAAGAGTGGCGGCGGCTTGGATGGACTGACCTAGATAGATAATCTGTGTGAGAGAGTATAGAGTGTGCCGATCGAGGCCCGAACAGGGAGATACATCATTTGTGTGTGAAAGAAAACAAGGTTAAACAAGACTCAGATAAAGAGAGCGAGATTGAGCGAGTGTGGCCCGCCGTGCGGAAGAAAGAGTGAGACAGTCTCGAGGGAGTGACCTAGATATACAACGTGCGTGCGTGCGCACGAGAGGTTGGGGGCTAGATAGGCAATGCATGTATTTAGCGCGAGAGGGTGAGAGGCAGAGGGGGAGAGAGAGCTCGGCATGGGGTGCAATGGCGGGTGTGTGAGGTAAATACATTTGGTAACAGGAGTGGAAAAAGGGGTTGTGTAGTTGAGAGACTTAGAGATCGAAACATGGAGAGAAAGAATGAACGTGTGTTGGAAACCGATAGCTTGCTAAGGTGGTTAGGACAGGAAGATTGACTGATATAGGAAGTATGTAGCGTTTGTGCGCGCGGGGGGGGGGGGGCTAAAAACAACATTTGAATGTACATAGTACGAGACTTAATATCGATGTTTCAATTTGGTGTACATTGTAAGATTTGAACCGAGGACCAGGCATACGGGTAATTATTTCGAATTCATGCCATACTAAGTTTCGAAAAGTTGACATTGACTCAATTAGTTGTGCTATTTTGTAGGTCATATGTTTGAATCCATCCAAAAGTTTTCTCACTACAATGGTGTTCATCATATACATATGAATTTGTATTAAAAAAAGTAGCATGGATACAGTGAAATGTGAAATCCACGTTAGAATTGGAGATCGCTACGTGACACACACTCTAATTCAAATAACTAACTACGTGACACACACTCTAATTCAAATAACTAATTATGTGACACACTCTAATCCACGTTAGTGTGGGTACCGTTTCGATTTTTTTTTCAAATAACTCCTCATTAATTAATTTATAGTACTCCCTCTGTTCACTTTTATAAGACCTTGAAGACATTTCAGACAACGTGCAAAACAGTTCATTTTAAGTTGTCTGAAACGACTTACAAAAGTGAACGGATGGAGTATCTCGTTTCGAATGAATATTTATTGCAAGGAAAACACGGCCATGGCAATACATACAGATTCGTTTGCAAATGAAAGAAGATTCATTTCGTTTGCATTCTCAAATGTAGGCGCACCAGGCAGACCAGGGTCGTGTTGGGGTGGACGCTGCTTCGGTGCCTTAAAGGCAACTGCCCTTGGGTGACTGACATGTGGGCCAGCCACCTGTTGGGCCCACATGTCATGGACACAAAGGCAGGTGCCTTAAGGCACCGAAGCATAGTCCTGTCGGGGTGGTCGCGTGTGTCGGACGAACGCGTAGCACCCATCCACCCACCCCCCTCCCCCCCAAAAAAAGGACGACAACAATATAAGTTCGTGCTTCCATGTTTAGGATTGAAATATCTGGCGGCCCCAATTCCAACCCTGCAAAATCTCTCTTCTACACCGTCCCCTTCCGCACCCAGATTGCTCAAATCCCTAATTCGCCGCCATCCCTTGAATCGCCCCTCGTCTCGTCTCTTTCTCCACTGTTCCCCACCTCTGTGCCGGACGACGACGACGATGAAGGCGACGGTCGCGCTTCACCACCGCACCAGAGCTACCTCATCTACGCCCTCGTCCACCGCACCGGGTGGTCCACCGACAACGCTAGTCACCACAACCGACGTGCCTCACAGACACCGAGTTCCACCGCATCAGGTGCACTTCACCGACGCCGTCTCCCAGCTCACCGGGGCTACTTCATCGAGCACATCGTCGCACCTCTGCCCCCCGAGGCCGTTGGGGCTTCACCAACGGTCTTGTCCACCGCATCGTAGCGCTCTGCTGCCACTCAAGATCTGCATCCGTGCGCGGCCAGCCAACGCCAGCGCATCACCCTCAACGGCTCTGAAGTGACCCGCACTCTAGCTAGGCGAGCATGCCCAAACACCGGCCCGAACTAGATATCCACACATCACTCCCTTGTGCACTGTTCCGACGATGTTTGGATATCCTTTCACTGCTCTCTTAGCTTACACGCTTGCAACTCTGGCTTTAACTCTTATTTCTTCTGGAGATATCATCTGAAACAAGCAAATCCACTTTTTAGCGAAGCATGACGGCGCTACGGGATCTGGTACACATCCTGCACACCCGTATAACCTTGCAAGTATCTGTCCTCCGGTACAACATCAAGGTTGATTCCTCTTATTTGATCAACCATTCGCCATGTCAAAAATGCAGAGGGGGATGCAAGGAGCACAGGGCTTGCACATCCAAGCAAGTGGTAACATGGACTTGTACATGGAACATCCCAAGCGCAAGCAGAGCTGCAGTGAGCCTGTACAACGAGCTAGCGTAAGTCCCTGCATTTCATTTAATTCGTACTGGCATTCGTGTATGATTTGTGTGCAGTGGCTGATCCACGAATTCAAGTTACCAGGGGCGAACATTTAACTTAAATAATACGAAGGCACTTGCACTCCAGAAATCAACATAACTTGAGAAATGTGAAGCTACATGCACTTTGAAAACCAGCTAATGATCCAAAGTAGTTCAGATTATAAACACTAAATGATGCAAGCACCAAAAAACACAAAATGCAACATGGTGTACAAGGACTACAAACATGGTCTGTACCTGCTTGAATTATTCGTTCTCTGGCTGAAAATATCGAAGTGTAATTGCACGTATAACCAGTGCGCAAACTGCATATCAATATATCTATCCTGCACAAGTATGCCAATAGTTTCAAACAACAGATTAGAAAACTATTTATGCTATGTTGTCATGATACGGGGACTTTGTGGTAGATGGCCTCGACGTTTCCTCAAGCTATGAAAATGCACTATAATTTGCTTGTCATCAATGCCTGCAAATCTCTGTCTATCTCAACGTAGTAGATCATCATTAGACACTAGATCCTTCAATGAGCTTGCAAAATTCTTGCATTAGATCCCTCATTAGACACTATATGTTCATCACCAGGAGCATGTAAAATTTTTGCATCAAATCCTTCATTAGCAATCTGTTCATTAGACACTTCAGGCTCAAGAACAACATGAGCTTGTATGTTTGCGCGGGAAACTTGATTAGATACATCAGATTCAGTCAGTTCAGTATTGATTGGGGGAGTTATAAAATAAGTAGAAATTGGTTTCATTTTATCATAGATTCCCTACATACAAGTAGTTTTACAACACCATCAGGTTTAACTATTGGCCAGAAATTGAAGAGTTGAATTAGATATAATCAGGGATGTGATGTACCTGCTCGTTGCGTATGCTACTCTTGCAAGCTGCGACTGTCCGTTTGCGCAAGCTCGATGCCATGCCCGTGCTGCCGCCGCTGCCTCCCACGCAGGCTACACCCAGGGTTGGATCTTCATCTTCTTGTCCTTTCGTTTGTTTGAAGCCCGACGACCGCCCTCCAACGAGGGCGCGAGGAAGTGTTGTGTCAGTCTGTCCAGCGGCGGCTAGGTTAGGAGTGAACCAGACTAGAGGCTGGAGCAAATGAATTGGGATTTTTCCTGCTATCCATCGATATGGGAGGCGCTCGTATGGGCCGCGAGCCTGCTATAGGGCCTGCCTTGCACTTATGTTATTGGCCCATCCAAATTGATACATTTTTCTTCATTTTTTACATAGCCTACTCGTGCGTTGGGACGAACAAAACTAGCGCGGGCTAACCTGGACGACTCAAACTAGGTGCACACTTTTCAGCCACCTGAGGCGGCCGCCCATACCAGCCCCTATGGTGGCGTCGCCCCTTTTTGCGTGTATGATTGGATAGTGAAAAATATTCTAGTTGCACTTTTTATTTACCCATAGAATGGTTGAATTGCTTGTTTCTATGAACTGAGTTCGCCAATAATGTGAAGGATGCCAGTATTTTCATCCTATTGTAGATTGCTTAGATCTCGATATGCCAAAAGTAATCGCATGAAATATACAGTAATGCAAGTGTGATGTGTTTGGCTACAACTAGTCTGACTACACGTCCTCATATAACATATCAAGGACGCACCATCTTACCAGATTAACCATTTGACTTACCCATGCAGTGTGGGAAGAAAGAAGTATTGGGACTGCATATCCAAGCAATTGATGCCATGGACTCCTTTGTACAACCTTGTAAGCGAAAAAGAAGTTGTAGTGTGCCTGTACAAAGAACTAGCGTAAGTACAGTTACCTGCTTCTCGGAATTTTAGTTAGCCACTTATTGCAAAATTGTTCAATTATGTTGCTTGGCTTAATTTAGTTTGCTACTGATTACATAATGGCACAGCCTGTTAATCATATTATAGACTGCGCCTATCTATGTGTTTGATACTTACTGTTAAGAATTACCTGTTTGCCTTAACTTAAATATCTACTTGTTTGTTTAACTGCTTTGCTGCTGCAACAGTGGGTTACAATGATGTTAATAACTACTATACTTTTCAGCATCCAATTGAAACTCTTTAATTCCTTGTTTGTTTAACTGGTTTGCTGTTATAACTCCTAGTTGAGATGTTTTGCTAACTTCAACTTTTCTGAATCCAATCAGAACTTTAATGGCAAAACAGGTTAGCCCAAGATCAAAGAGCGAGGTCCCCATGGACGTTGCATCATCCCACAGCAGTGGCACTAGCCCAATCGTGCATTATGAATTGCCAATTGTTGATGCTCTAGAGGCTAAACTAGTGGTAGAAAGAGATTCTGCTTCTACACTTAGAGATGATGTTGACATGTTGAGGAAGCAAACAGCACAATCACAAGCAGTACTCAAGACAACCATTAAATATTTGGTGGATTTCAAAACGAAGCAAGCTGAGACTGACCAGATTGTTAAGGTCCTGAAGGAAAAAAGGAAATTAAATTCCTACTTGGTAAATCATAGGTGAAATGTTCTTTCCATAGTTGAATAACCTTTGTGTTGTCTGTTCATGTAATAAAACCATTTGTTTTAGAGATCATGTAATATATTTTTTTTGTTTTTTGGTTTGTAATTTTATTTGAGCACAAGTCTATATTAATTGATAAGACTCGGAGACATTTCATTTGGATTCCTGTGCCAGACCTACAAATATGCCAATCGGGCTGAATGTGCATTCAGCAATAGTAGTAGTATAGATGGACCATAAGTGGCACGCATCGGAAAGGGCCAAGATGCTGGCTAAAAAAAGGATGTTGTTGTAGCCAAAAAAAGTACAGTGGCCTGGCTTATGTATGTTAGTTGATATTATTGATCCATATACTCTATAAGTGTTTATATGTCGTCTGTTAGTTATGTACATTCTTGGTTGATTGACTCGGTATTTGAATCTTCATACATCGCTTGTGTACATATCTAAATGGGAGTACATATTATGCTGCGTGTGACATTTGAGTTGGACATGAAGTGTTCCAAATATTCGAATTCACCTTAAACTGGATTCTAGTTTCTGAATTTGAGTATCGGCATTTGTAAACCATATTCATATATGATAGTGGAATACATCTTTGTCGTCCTTTTGAAGATATATAAAAACACATAGAATGATTTATAAAGATTCATATAGGAATACAAAGTGGATTTGGATTTAGTTGCCAGGGTAAACGTGGATGCTTATTGTCCCAAAATTCTAAAGAAGCAGCAAAATGTCCACTCCCACGTCGGCTGCGCGAAGCCAAGTGTTTGGGAGATGGAAATTACTGTCTACCCATTACACGGACAATCCATCGGCCCGATTTCCACGGCTCTAAATAGGGGTAGGTTAGTAACTTCAATTAGATGTGACACGACCGCCTCTGAGCCCATTCTGACACGGTGGGCATCAAACATGGGCGGCAAAACACATTTGATTCAAGCTCGTCCGAAAGACCTCTGTTTCTCCCTCCATTCCCCATTCATACATGGTGGGCGGCAAAACAAACTCGACTCGGCCGAAATCGATGTAGGCAAATATTTTCAATAGGGGCAGGTTTGTAACTTCACTCAGACGTGACACAACCGCCCTACCTGTCAGCCCCGTTCATACACCATGGGTGCCAACCATGGGCGCCAACCACCCTCTCCTTGCCCGAAATCGCTCTGGGCAAATATTGGCGAGATGCGAGATTACCGTCCTATCCCCAACTGACGAGACGTCCAAATTTTAAATGGGGGCTAAGTTCATAACTTTCCCATATTTCAGACAGGCGCGTCCCAAAACATGGTTCCCCGTACCTCTCCCTCCATTTTCCAATTCATACACCATCCGCGCTAGAACACCCCATCCCACACCAGCCTCCGTCCGCCACCCCATCCATTGCCGCCGTCCTCCACCACATCCATCGCCACTGTCCTCCACCATGTCGGAGCGCCTACCAAGACCGTGTCATCCACTGCTAAAGATGGACATTTCTCATCCACGATGACGGACCAATAGCCTTCCATCGCGTCCTCTCGCTTCACCAGCGCCGTCGTCCTCTTTGTCGGGGCCGCTCACACGACTTTCTCTTCCACCGCAACGGTACTTATCCCCCGATGCACCCGTCTACCGTCGCAGATCTGCTTCAACGCCACCGACAGCCATCGCACCCCCGATGCCTACATGGTGCCGCAAGAGAGGTGGTACTTCATATCTCCTCAACTTTTTGATCTCAACCAGAAAATAGATCTTAACTTGGTTACTGTACTTTCTTTTCAGCTCTTAGAATTTAATTCTTAGTTCGAAGCAAACAATGAATGCTAAATATCATTTCTCCAGTTTGCAGCTTCAAATCTGCCATGGCACAGCCATAATACCGTTTAATTGATCATGCTTAGGGTTTAATTGATCATGTTGGTTCTGTGGTGGTTTCTTTAATAGAAATCAGAGGGGAAACCCTCTTTTGCCAAAAAAAATATGCTTAGAGTTTCCCCCTTTTAAGATCACTATACGATCAGAATACGTGCTTCGTGTCATAATAACACTGCTCCACCCATCAAGCTAAATAAGCTTAGATGTTCAAATACGAATCTGATATTATTAAAACAGAGTTGTTTAATTGGTCAGCTAAATGTTCCTAAATTAGTTTCGAAAATGCATGTTCGCCGCTCGGGTGTGTATCTCTACAGGGTGCCCACGGTGGGCCGGCCCACCCTGGGATTTTGGGTCGTCCCAGGCCCCGATTCCCCTCTGTTCTGCTGCGCGCTTCTGATCTCTACTCTCCCCCAGCCGCCTGCCTCGCCGGCGACTTGCCGTCCCCGGACGGCGTGACTCTAGGAGGAGACGCCGGACTAACAGGAGGCCAGGAGCCGCTTGCCCAACAACGTCACTGCTGCCCGGGTGCACCGTCGTGCCTACCTTCCCAATCCGTTCAGGGCTCAGGCGTGCAGCACCCACCAAGCCAACCCGATTTATCCTGAGATATGTCCTCAACACTCAGCAGCCACTCCTCATCACCCATTTTCTAATTGATTCATTACTCATTAGGCAGGACTGTCATTAGGGTTTGTTGTGTGCTCAGTGCTACCTACACTTAATGGTTCAGATGTATTTCGGTAATCTTTAGTACCTCTAAAGTTCACAAGGTTTTCAAAATTCCGGCCCTTGGAACAGAAACTAGTCATTTTGGATTGTTGGTCGCAGTGACATTGACCCAGATTACTACTGCAAGCCAGGTTTGTTGACAGTTTTACTTGTCTTTCTTACTCATTCGATATAATATCCAATTATTCACGTTGATTAGTTGCAAACAATAAGTGCTAGACAAACTTCTTCATTCAGATTTTGGACGGTCTCTTACTGCAGTTACAATTCTGCATACTTGTCCTAATAAGCTCACAAGTAAATGATTGATTCACTACATCTATGCTTGCCTTGTCATATTTTTTGACAATATTCTTTTAGGGTGGACCACCCTGTTTCTAAATACTGGAACCGTAGACATGAGTGAATAGTATTTCTCTATGTGATCTCTTCCATCATGTGTGGGTAACGAACACTTCATTGTATAGAAAGAAAGTTTCATTTCCAGCTTCTACATAGATTTCGATCTTTTACATGGAATACAATCTGCCTACTTGCTTTGTGTCGCACTACCTACACTCCACCCTTGAAGCTAAACATTACGCCACTCATAATTGCTTAGTTTATTTGTTCAAATACGAATTTCACATGATTCTAATGTTCCTACTTTAGTTTTGAAATGTGTGACTGCCTGTTATAGAGACATAAGGGGTTTGTATTTCTGTGTGTGGTCTGGTCAGCACGGTTGGGGAGGTGAACTTTGCATATGCAGGGGTTTATAGGGAGACACTCTCCGAGTTGAATCCGCAATGCATTCCATAGATAATCTGACTACTTTTTATGTTTTCATGAATCTCAGATTCTGAACAGCATCATAATGATTATGAGCTTGCGCGCATGAAAAGAATAAAGCAGAACAATTGTCATGGCTGTCAAACTTGGCATTGAGGGACTGAAATCAAGTCTGGATGCAATGCAATGCAAACGCTCTCCACCTACAGATTCATGCCCAGAATATGATCCTAACAGTGATTCTGAGCTAGAGGGAGACCTAAGTCAATGTAGCTCCCTAGTGGAGGAGTCAGAGGAAGATGCCCTATCTTATTCACCCATCAAGGTACTTGCTCTAACTTTCCAAGGTTACATTGCTCGCACATATCTTGCAATTGATGCTTTGCATTGCTTCTACTTTGTTGAACTGCCATTAGCTTAGTTTACACATCGTGTATGTGAATACGCCTTGCCTATCCATTTTCAGTACATATTCCATCTGTCATCATACCATATTTACCCATTCAAATGTTGTTCTTGTGTATCGGACGTTCAAAAGGAAGAGGGCGATTGCTGATCGTGGAGGAGCACAAGTAAAGTATTTGGAAAAGGTAGTGGCACCTGATAAATCAAATAGCCCATTAGGTGTAGTTGCAATATCACCTGACTCACAAAATACCCCAACTCTAGCAGACTCTAGCCCTACTACACTGGTCATTTCTGATGCCCCAACTCAGCAGACCCCAACTGCAACAAACAGTATGATTATGCCAGTTGACATAGCACCAACTGTACGACGCAAAACCCCCATTCCAGCAAAGAGTACACCAAATCCAGTTGCCAAATCCCTTTTCGAACCAGAGAGAGCCCCAATTGCAGCAAATAGGACCCCTGTTCCATTTCTTCCCAGTTTAGAAGACGAAGCTTATATTGTTGTCAGGAACTTTGTGCACATCTTTCCTTCATGGAAAGATTATACCGCAGACACAGAACAATTTCCAGTCTTCCTCCGCAACTTACGCGTAAGTAATGTACTAATGTTATTCATGGTCATTACTGCATATGTTTCTGCTGACAGAAGACACAAGATTTCATTCTTTTAAATAGGCGAGGAGCAAACTGGATTGTGATGACGAGCAAGAGTTGGTTGCGCTTTTCAAGCACTCGTTGATGAAGTATCGTTCCTACGTGAGGCAAGCGCACTTCAATGGCAAGCCTCTGAACGAAATTTCTGTAAAGTCTCTGGTGCTACATTTATCCGACGGTGACTGGAATAATCTTGTTACACATTGGTCTCGGCTACAGCGTAAGGTACTGTCTATCATATCACATCACAATTTGAACTACATTTCCGCATTTGCATTAATGTCTCACTTGTACGAAAACTGTTAGCAGAAGAACATTCGTTCTCAAGGGACCACAGAATCTCGCAACTATACTGCACACTGCATTGCTCTTGTGAGTACCTCTTGCCCTGTATGACCATACTTACTTTCATAGCTATTTGATTAGGTAGCATCACTGCACATGTTAGCCTCGTAATCGTCCATTTGGTGGACATTATAAGATCCGTATGGACTCTTACACAAATTTAGAATCAACCCAATGCTTTTGAAGAGGTTTAGCTCCGCAGTCCTCTTGTAAGGACTGAACATGGTCTATCACTGTACTTACATTAACAGCTACTTCCTCCGTCCCATAATATAAGAACGTTTTGTACAGTACACCAGTGTTCAAAACACTCTTGTATTATGGGAAGAGGGATTGGTTCATTTTGTAGCATTCTGCATCTTATCTCCCTCGCCCACCATTTACTAAAAAATATCAGATCTATATTTAATCTTACCAACAAGTAGAATACACAGACAATACCAGTGCAGACGTGTAGCCCATTGCTCTTGTCAGTACATTTTGTCATGTAATGCTTGTACTTCCAGGGATTGGTAGTTGATTATGTAGCATCAATCTGCATCTTATCTTCATTATCCTCTATCCCTTCCAGTATTATCATATCTATAATTACTCTCTACAAAATGTAGAGTACAGGCAATGCTTATGAAGAAGATTATGTGCTGAAATTCTTGAGTTATCCTTCCCTTAACATGGAGAAGGGAATTATAAAGCCGGTGTTAACTGTTAATGTAAGTCAGTCCTTCTAAAGCCTTTATCCTCAATTGTTGTTTAATTTGCTCATACTCCCTATCGTTTACTGTTGTTTAGTTTGCTGTTTCTACCAAAATGCATGTTCATAAGAACCGTAAGTTCTAAGTTTTACTTGTAAAACCAAATTTCTTATTCATACCATGCGCATTACTTAATACTCCCTATATGTATGCTTGGTTTTGTGGATCTATAATCCAGTGTGTGGTGAAGCAGCCCATGTTTGCACCTTGTCATCTCCTGTTTTATCTTACTAATGTGGCTGATGATATGAACAACATGCCATGCACATTATCCAAAATAGATACAATGATTTTCTTTGCCCTTCATCTATGCTTGTTATGTTGACATGGTAATCCAGTAGTGTGGTGAAGCTCCTCGCATTATGAACAATGCCAAATTATGCTATTGATATTTTGAACTTACTCTTTATTTTGTAATTTGAAATTGGATAGAATTGACAGAACAATTATCATCTTTGTTTATACACGTGCAAAACCTGTCATCTCTCTGCTTTGTTTCAGGGTGATATGCCTGATGGCATGCACAAGTCTGCTGAAGGATGTGAGACAAACCCAACATATATTGCAGCAAAGAAGGAAAAACATCTTGAAGATAGCGAGACAACCCCAAAGTCTTGTATTGATGCAGTGTTCAAGTTACTTGAGACTAACAGTCAGACAAGCTCACAGAATTTGTTATCTGAATCAGTTCGACTTCTTCAGTCCCAAGTTCTAGCAGAAAGGCATTCTGCAACTCAACTTCGAAATGAAGTCCTATCTCTAAGAAAGATTGCGGAGAACACCAATGAGAACCTCATCGCAAAACAGCTACACCTGGAAGCTATGACCGACATGCTAGGCCGGTCTCACAGCCTTGCTTAGCAGCTTGCGCAGGAGTTCCCCCACAAGGCTAACCTTTCTTGAACTGTCTTGGAAGTGGTCTCGGTTCAGTATTATTTTCTTACGCTGCAATGGTGCCCAGTTTTTGTAATCTGCTTCTTCGTTGCGCTTTATGATCACTGGTGGCGAACTTCGATGCCCAGTGGATGTAATATACCTTAAATCCTTTATTGTATAGTGTAGGTTTATTCTTAGTTACTATGCCGTAATTTCTTTATTGTATAGAGTAGGTTTGTTCTTAATTCCTACTAGTTACTGCCATCATTCGCTATCTGGAAAAAAATCAGATGTAGTCGACCGGGCCGAAACATTCGACTCTAACGGGCCAGGTTTTTAGTGGGCCACAATTGGGCCGGCCTGCGTCTTTCTTGGGCCCGAATGATTGGGGCCTTCACACATTGCACCAGGCCCAAACTTACACCGGCCTATATTTTAGTTGGGCCTTTTGTCGACCCAGTGCTTAGTTTGGCCCAGGTAGCGTTGGGCCATTAACAGGCTGAATATTGTACTGGCCTGTTACGGCCGAGATGAAACCATGGGCCTTTAGCAGGCCAAAATGCATGTTGGGCCTCAATTTTCACTAGTCATCGATGGGCCTTCAGCAGACCGAAATGTAGACCGGGCCGTTATGGGCCCAGTTAGCTCACGGGCCATTACCAAGACGAAACATATCTCGGGCCTTAGTTGGCCCACTGATATCATGGGCCTTTAAGAGCCCGAAAGCTTAGTACAGGCATCAATGGGCCAAATTACGCGACGGGCCTTTAACAGGCCCAAAGTCACGTTGGGATTAACTGTTGCCACCATTAGCACGGGCCGTTAGTGGGCCTGATGCCCGTCGGACCATATATGGCCCATGGGCAGCATGGGCCATTCCCAGGCCGAAAGTCACACCGGGCTGAAATGGGCCTATGTCTACATCAGGCCTCTAACAGGCCGAAAGTCACTGAGCTGTAGTTGGGCCCGAATATTCAGCAAACAATTAACGGGCCAGATCTGGCTTCGGGCCGCAAATAGGCCCAAATATTGGGCGAACAATTAACGGGCCAGATCTGGCTTCGGGCCGTAAATGGGCCCAAATATTGGGCGAACAATTAACGGGCCAGATCTGGTTTCAGGCTGTAAATGGGCCTTTTTAAGCAGGCTATTATTGTGCTGGCCCACTAGTACCTGATTAAGTTCTACGGGCCTTTGACTGGGCCGGCCTTTTTAACCTATATGGGCCTCTGTTGGACCTAGCCACATGTCGACGTACCATAGGCATGTCTCCTCCAATGGACGGGCGACATCTGGCCCACTAACGAGCTGACAGGTGTTCCCTTCGGCCAATCAGAATTTTACACGTGGAAATTTCCCATTGGTCGGGGCTGTTAACGGGTTATCGGATCCAAAATCCGACCCGATAGCTTAACGGCATTCCGTTACGGTGGATGTCACGTGTCGGTCACCCTTGACGAAAGCACTTCTGTGACACGCGATTTATCGTCATGGAAGTGGACACTTCCGTGATGATAATTTTGGTAATGTCATGGAACACTTCTATGACAGCACAGGTATGACTATCTTGATTTTGTCATAAATTTGTCATGGATGTACATGCATGACAAAAAACGCGACCTACTGTGACAAACACGTATCATCACGGAAGTGTATTTTTTCTGTAGTGATAGTTGCCTAGCATACCAACGCAACATATAAATTTGATCCCATAATAGTTTCCCTTTTTGTGTCAAGCGATAATCCCTAAAGTATTCACATTGATCCAATATGTCTCCCATAACATAATTGAATGGGGTTTTCTCAGGATTATCAAAGTAGTACATAATATCTTTCACATAATGAGCATCGAGGGTTTTAGGAGGTTCCCCATCTCCATGAGTAGCAAGTACACCTAATTTTTTGGTATTTCGTGTTCCATATCCATAACTAAAGATAGAGAACAACTTAGAACAGCAAATAAAAATTACTTGATGATAAAGAAAACAAGCACACACGAGAATATTCACCCCACGTTATGACTCCCCGGCAACGGCGCCAGTAAAAGGTCTTGATAACCCACAAGTATAGGGGATCAGTTGTAGCCTCTTTCGATAAGTAAGAGTGTCGAACCCAACAAGGAGCTAAAGGTAGAACAAATATTCCCTCAAGTTCTATCGACCACCGATACAACTCTACGCACGCTTAACGTTCGCTTTACCTAGAACAAGTATGAAACTAGAAGTACTTTGTAGGTGTTGTTGGATAGGATTGCAAGATAATAAAGAGCACGCAAATATAAACTAGGGGCTGTTTAGATAAAGAAGCAATGAAGTTAGTATAGCGAGTGTGGAAAAGTGGTGGTAGGAGTTGCGGAATTGTCCCTAAGCAATTGACTACTTTACTAGACCGATAGCAAGTTTTATGTGGGAGATCCATAAGCTAACATAATTTCTCTTCTTGGATCATATGCACTTATGATTGGAACTCTATCAAGCATCTGCAACTACTAAAGATCATTCAGGTAAAACCCAACCATAGCATTAAAGTATCAAGTCCTCTTTATCCCATATGCCACAACCCCCTTACTCGGGTTTATGCTTCTGTCACTCAAGCAACCCACTATAAGCGAATCATGGACGTATTGCAACACCCTACAGCGGGAATACCTCACGCTTGCGCGACACGGAGAGCACCATAGGACAGCAACATAACCACAAGCAAATTAAACCAATCATAGCAATTCATCAATCACCGGTAGGACAAAGAAAATCTACTCAAACATCATAGGATAGCAACACATCATTGGATAATAATATAAAGCATAAAGCACCATGTTCAAGTAGAGGGTACAGCGGGTTGCGGGAGAGTGGACTGCTGAATATAGATGGGGGAAGGTGATGGAGATGTTGGCGAAGATGGCGGAGGTGTTGGTGTAGATCGTGGTGATGATGATGGCCCCCGGCGGTGTTTTGGCGCCACCGGAAGCAAGGGGAGAGAGCCCTACTTCTTCTTCTTCTTCCTTGACCTTCTCCCTAGATGGGAGAAGGGTTTCCCCTCTGTTCCATGGTCTCCATGGTGTGGGAGGGGTGAGAGCCCCTCCGAGATTGGATCTGTCTCTCTGTTTCTGCGTTCCCGGTATTCTGCCCTTCCACCGTTTCTTATATATCCGGAGATCCGTAACTCCGATTGGATTGAAACCTTCGCCATGATTTTTTTTTCTGAAAATTAGCTTTCTTGCAGCCAAAGAAAAGAAGCAACCACCTTGCGGGGTGCCCACGAGGGTCAGGGGCGCGCCCCTGCCTCGTGGCCCCCTCGGGCACCGTCTCGCGTTGATTCTTCTTCCCAAATCTCACAAATATTCCAAAAATATTCTCCATCCGTTTTTATCCTATTTGGACTCCATTTGATATGTGTTGGGGATATAACTATTAGGTATGACCTGCCCAGGAGAGGCCAGGTTATATCTATGGCGATTCAAGATATGAAGCCCAAGACGACACTTGAAGATGGCGATTCAGTTAAGGGCCCCAAGCCCAAAGGCGATTCAAGGCCTGTAGAGATAAACCGCCATATGTATGTAACTTGTATTGTAAGGAAGGAACAGACAGAGATCGAGCTGGACACTGTTTATGAGCCGACCGGGACTCTGAGAGCCGCTGGGCGTCGACCTCCGTATATAAAGGGACGACCCGACGGTGGTTCAGGACAAGTAACATCAGATCGAGAGCTAGGTCAAGCGGATTCACTCCCTAGTAATCGAGACTTAAGGAATCCCACCTCAAACTGGATTAAGCCATTACCCTTCACCGCAAGGGGCCAAACCAGTATAAACTCCCATGTCCTTTATCCCATTTTAACTCCTTTAAGCTTCCTAGTTGCGATGGCTCCACGACTAAGTCCTTTCACTAGGACATCTGCTGTGACAATTCCACGACAGTTGGCGCCCACCGTGGGGCTAGCGCATGGTGGATTTGAGTTCTTGAATGGCAGCTTCGAAGGGCTCAAGGGATACGTTGTGGGCCGGATGACCAAGAGTTGCCGCGGCAAGCTCTACATCGACGACACGGGCTGGGGCCCTGACGTCGGCTCAATTGAGTACGGGTACTGGGTCCCCTTCGGCGGAATCCACGTCTTCATCGGCAAGATTGGCGAGCCAGGCCCTGAGCCGGACATCTGCACTGGCATCGTCGAGATAGCTCAGCGTGCGAGACCCACCCGAGCTGTGCCTTCCGTGAAGCATGCCTTCGTGGGATGCATCCATGGAGGGAAATTTTCTGAAGGATCTGTGTCTGGCGGTGAGACGGCCATCTACTTTGATGGTGAGATGGATTCGTTGTATCAACTGCAAGACAGCGGGCTTGGGGGCTGTCCCGATGGCAGTAGTATTCCCGGACCCCTTTGAGCCGCCGAGCAGAGTTGGGATCTTCATGGCTGGCATGCAACCCATTCAAAACTCTACGGCCGCGGCAGCGATAACCTCCAGGTCGGCGGTAGCTGGGGCAGGAGGCCCTGCGCACCCGTCGGCTCAGGCGCTGATGGATCTCATGGATAGGATGACAGCCCTGTTAACCACCGTGGTCAACTCGGCGGATCAGGCTCAACATGATGCAGAAGTGGGGCGGTTACGTGAAGAGGTAGCACAAACCAAGGAAAACCTGGCAGCGGAGGACGTCAGGATGGCCGCAAAGTGGGCGCCTCTGGATGCTCGAGCCCAGTAGATTCAAATAGAGGCTCTCCAGCTCACGATGGATCTGAATGCATCAAATGAGGTCATGAGGCGAAGGCACCAGAAGGCTCAATCCCGTCTGCCTCCGATTTATGATCCTAGAAACCTCTTCCGCACACCCGGTGCAGGCCCTAGTAACCCGCCGAAGGTAAAACGAGTTGTAACGCCCGGGGCTGGGACGCCGGTTCAGCCACGGGTGATGGAACCTCCTCGTCTGAATACTACTCTGCCTCACTATGTACCAACACCACTGGGTCATTATTCCAACCCTTTGGAGAACATGATCGTTGTGGCAGCACGATTGGCGGCTCTCCCGATGGATGGCGACTCACCGACGGCGGTTGAAACACGAAGGGTCAGAGAGCTTCTTCAGACGGCTTTGGCGCAACAGGAGGCATATTCTTATAGTCGAGACAGGATTCATTCGACCCCTCGCCCAAGCCGGAGCCCGACTATAGCAGGCACATGGATTCAGCGGTCGTTTCAAGCAACGCCCGGCGCCATGACCAGCCGTGCGGGCATGACCCGGCGCGTGATGGAGCTCCTAACTTGGTTGATCAGGACAGGATATATCAAGAGGCTGAGCGAGTGGCTCAGCAGGCGGCTCAGCAGGCGGCTCAGCAGGCGGCTTACCAGTCTTTTCCGGTTTATTCGACGACTTCTATTGATGCAGGCGTGACCACTAGGACTAGAGGTGTCGTGGAATTGTCACATCAGATGTCCTAGTGAAAGGACTTAGTCGTGGAGCCATCGCAACTAGGAAGCTTAAAGGGGTTAATTGGGACAAAGGACACGGGGTTTATACTGGTTCGGTCCCTTACGGTGAAGGTAAAAGCCTACGATCCAGTTTTGAGTGGGATTGCTTATGTCTCGATTACCAGGGAGCGAATCGGATTGACCTAGTTCTCGATCTGATGTAACTTCCCTGAACCGCTGTCGGGTCGTCCCTTTATATACAGAGGTCGACGCCCAGCGGCTCTCAGAGTCCCGGCCAGCTCATAAACAGTGTCCAGCTCGGTCTCTCTCTATTCTTGCCTTATAATACAAGTTACATACATATGGAGGTTCATCTCTACGGGCCTTAAGTCACCTTTGGGCTTTGGGCCCTTAACTTAACCGCCATCTTCAAGTGTCGTATTGGGTTTCATATCTTGAATCGCCATAGGTATAACCCGACCCCTCCTGGGCGGGTCATACCTAATAGTTATATCCCCAACATTAGGCCCCAGATTGATTTGAACTGGTTCATGTCAATCTTTAACACTTAGAAAAATTTTCTGCTCTTTGTTTGTATAGAAGCTTTATAACCCGCCATGATGTCATCCTCTGGATTAGTGATAACCCGCCATGACGTCATCTGCCATTAACGCACGCTTTGTCCAACATATCTCAACGGATCCTTATCTTAATGATCATCCTGAGAATGGAGGCATCCTAGTAGCTGGATAACCATATTTTTGGCCTCCTCGTTTTTCGCGCCCACTTAAGAGCCTTTCCTTATAAATAGGCCCGACCGGTCTTTCCTCCTTCTCCCCCTTTCCATCGTCTTCCACCTCTCATAACCTTTTGCCACTCGAGCTCCGCCGCCACCGTAGAGTGCACCGGCGTCCTCGTCTAGGCCACTGCATTAACCTGAGTCAATCCAGAGAATGGCGGCGACCCTCTGCAGTAGATCTGCAGCTGTAAGTTCCTGCTTTCCTGCACTTTAGATCTGCATTAGGGTTTCTGCCTGTTCTTCGTGTTCTTCACTATTTCTTCATAGTTCCTCTACTAGAGCCTCTTTTGATCCGAAAGTAATATAGAACTCATGCGGTAGTTGTTTAGCGTCCATTTTTTATACTAGTGGATCCCTTTTTCTGTAAAGAAGCCTCATTAGAACTCACAAACTTATCTGAACTGGTTTCTAGGTCTAGATTGTTTCCTTTTCCTGAACAGCCTTGACCCAAAATAATAGCTGCAACATATGAAACTTGTTTGTGTAACACTTAGGCAAAAACTGTATTTTGTTAAATCCACCTAGCCATGGCGACTCTTATCACCAGCTTAAAATTGTGTAGCTCAATTGATAATCTTAACCACTCATGGCAGTTTAGATAACTTGATTGCTCATGGCACTCATGGTGGCTTAAATAACTTGACATAATTAGCCATGTACCATTAGGCCCCTTTATAAGCCGCCATCTTGAATATGCACTGTAATGTTTCTCTCCGGCTTAAATTTGAACCGGAAATTTTACTCTTTGTTAGGCTTCCTTCACAATTCCGCCCAAACAACCCACTTCATGCAATTGGGTCAAATCCATCATCATAGATAGTACACTCGATGACTTTGTGAAGACTGGCTATCTTTCAAAGAAGGAAGTCATGTCATATCGCGCTCCTAACCCAACGGAAGAAAAACCTCAGCCCAAAGAGGGGGAGGTCGTCGTTTTCACTGGTCACATGATCCGGGGCTTTTCACCACCCGGCTCAAAATTCTTCAGAGATGTTCTGCACTTCTTCAACCTCCGTCCTCAAGACATCGGACCCAATTCCATGTCTAACATTTGCAACTTTCAAGTGTTCTGTGAGGTATATCTTGGAGAAGAGCCCAGCTTGCTACTCTTCAGAGAGTTGTTTTATTTGAACCGCCAGAATGAATGTGCCAACAGACCTAGTTTGGAGCTTGGCGGGGTCTCGATCCAAAGATGGAGAGACGTCATTTTTCCTTATGCGAATCCACCAAGTCACCCCAAAGATTGGAACCAGACATGATTCTATTGCCAAGACACTTCTCCGGCTGATGAGAACCCTCTACCCGGCTTCCGTGCTCTGCGTCTTGAATCCAATCATCCGCTTCCTGACAAGGTGATAGCCGCTGAACGCCAGACGCTCTCCCCCACCCTTGCAAAAATCAAAGCGCTGCTGGGGAACGGCTTGAATGGCATTGATCTGGTTCGGTGCTGGGTCACATGGCGAATCATCCCGTTGAGCCGCCGCCCCGGGTTAATGTGCAACTACACGGGCAAGAAGAATGACCCTCTACAGCACATCCCTGACGATTTACCTGGCCACGTCATTGATGACATGATAAAGTCACTCTTGAATGAAAGCCTAGCAGATTATGGTAAGGTGGGCTTAAGCCCCTTCTGCGAAGCTAACCCGGCTCTAGCGGTAAGCCGCTAACCTGAGTAAATTACCTTCATCCTTGATGTTTGCCTGTACTCAACCTTTGCTGATTTTCACAGGCTGATGATAAATTCTGGAAAGCAAAATATGATCATGAGGCTACGAAGAGAGCCAGGAAAGCCAAGAGAGCTGCCGCGAAGAAAAGAGGAAAAAAGTCTAGCACTTCTGAGTTGTTTCAACTGGAGGACTCTTCTGAGTCAGAGGTAGCCCTTGACTCTCTTAGCTCATTTTTAATCACCTTATTGATATCGATTATGATCAGGATGACACGGGAATGAGTCATGGGGTAGATGAAGAGGTAACTATTATTTCCTCTGACTTAGAGCCTTTGACAAGACAAAAAATCCAAAGAGTAACCCGGAAAGTAAGATTTTCACATCCCTTAGCTTATCAAGATCCTCAATTTCTTTTGAAGCGAAAGATTCATGAGAGCCGGAGGCAGACCCGGACCAGCAAAAACGTGGAACTCTCCTCCGGCTTACCAAATACGCCAAGGAAGCGCCGGAACGAGGTCACCTCCGATTTGAATCCCTTTTGTCCTTTGGTGGGTCTCACTCGTCAACCACTTAACTCTTCTGACTCGAATTATCAAGAAACGTCACCTTCCTCCGGTGACTCAATTCAAACCAACATGCAGGCTTTCAAGACCGCTCTAGGGTAATGATGATTGACTTATCCTGTATTCATTTCAATTCTTTATATTTATACTGATCTTTTGATCTTATGCAGCGGAAAAGCAAAGCCTAGCAAGAAGGCTAAGAAGAACAAGCTGGCCGAAGAGCCAATCTTCAAAGAGCCGGAACTCCAGACGGCCGCACCTGAAGCCTCTGTTCTTGAGCCGCCACCTGAATCGGCTCATGACACACCGATGCCGACCGTTGACCCGCCTGCCGAGCAAGCCGCCGATGGCTCTGAAAACCCTGAAGTCTCTAGCCCAGCCAAGACAGATGACCCCCAAGACGCTGATGTTGAAATTACCAAGACTGACTACACTGAGCCAGGAAGACCGACTGTGTCGGCCAAGTGTTCTGCCAAGGAGGAACGCCTGGAACGCCGCAAGGTCAGGTTTGGTGTTGCTGATTATACTCACATGAGTATTGGGGAAGTTTTTTGTGGCTATCTTAGCCAAGTACACAACAGCCGTGATGTCGAAATTGATATGGTGAAGCAAATGCATCAGAAGTTTGAGGTATAATCTCTTCCCTTCACCAAATTATCTTTATTATGCCAGCCCCCAAGTCTATTGCTTATGATGAATATGTTGTAGACTCAAAACAAACATATAAACATTTAGTAATATCCTTTGTCTAAACTTGTAAAATCCCGACTTAATCCGTAGTCCCCAAGGGACAGTTTAATAAACATGAATGAGCCGGTCCTTCACATGATTGTGTAGAATATTGGACTTGTGTAGATTGAACTGCTATATGCATTAGCCCCCAAGTGTCAAGTACTCTTGCTTGCAAAGTGCTTGGGACTTATTCTCATGAACCGCCACGTAGATAGAATCTTTCGGTAGACATTAGCCCCCAAGTGCCAAGTGCTGTTGCTTGCAAAAGGATTGGGACTTAATATTGTGTCATAATACTCCCGGTATTTGTATAGGCCACCAGTACTCAACTTCAAGCAGAACTATCTGATTTGAAGAACCGCCTGGAAGCACAGGAGACGGAAACCCAAACAGCCAACTCCAAATTTGAATTCAGTGTATCTGAACAAGAGAAACTGAAAAAAGACTTTGAAGTGGAGAAAAAGGCCCGGGCTGAAGGAAAAATTGCCTTGACCAATAGGGCTGAGAAAGCAGAGGCGGGTCTTGAAGAGGTGACCGCCGAATTATACGGCTTAAAATGCCATGTATCTCATATGGTCTCGGCAATCTTTGGTAAGTCGCCCTGCAAGTGTCAAATATTTGAATCTTTCTAGTGATCATATAATTTGTCGTTAACTCACCTGACATTGCTATGCAGGCCCCAGGAGCTCAAATCTCAATCAAGACATGCTGGTGAAGCTGAAGGCGGTTTATACACTCGTGGAACAACTTTACACCGGATCTCAGTGTGCCTTAGCCACAGTTGCCCTATCAAACGAAGTCCCCACCCTCCTGGCGGATGTGCTAAAGAAGCTTTCTGTGCTACCCCAGCGATTCAATGAACTAAGGCGATCGTCTACGAGAGCCGGAGCTGTAGCCGCCTTAAGCTGGGCCAAAGCTTGGCTACCATAATTAGACCCAGCCGACATCCCCATTGGGTATCCAACCCTTAAGGAGGATGGCACTTCCTTTGAACAGGAGGACTTTGCCGCTTGTGTGAAGGAGATAGGCCCTATGGCCACCCTGATTGTTGATGACACGGTTCTCACTAGGTACCAGCCGGGTTATGACACCGAGAACCGGAGGATTCCAACGCTGCATTATAAAGTGACCAGCCTGATCCCACCAATCCGTAAGCATACCTTCGCCCCTAAAGTTGACCCGGCCGGACTGATTGATGATGAAGCTGAATTTGAAGCTTTGAATGGCATTGACTGGTCATCACCAACCTTCCAGGACAGGGAACAGGGCGAAGGAGCGGAGAGGGTTGACCCGGAAGCTTCCGGTCAACAAGAGAATTGATCCTTCAGGCGGCTCATATCTATGGCCTGCTGAAAAACAATTTAATCATTTGGACACGGGGAGTCATGCAATAGGGTAGAAATGACTTTGCTTCATCGTGCCATCGTGCATGTTTTGATGCTCAATACTCTTAAGCCGCCATCTTATATTCTCCCCTTTTTATACTTATCATATGTTTTCCTTATGCTTAAGAAAGTCTTTGAACTGTCCCGCACACAGAAATAAATCACAAGAAAAAACCCTTGGCGGCTTACCGCAGGGCGGGTTATAATATCTTATATATAACCCCTAATATGGAAAAAAGAGTCACAGATAGGCCTGTTATGAATTATAGCTTTGAAACACAACTATAATATAATACCTGTGATCTTGAATTTGTACTGCCGGTTTATGTGACCCGAACAGTAAGGGCGATAACCCAATCTTTAAAACCCAACACTTCCAAATATGTGATGATTGTCATATCACAGCGACTTATCATCCAAAGCCAAGCCGGGTTAAATTTAAACCACACTTTATACTTAGATCTGAACAAAAAAGTCTCAAGACAAAATCAAAGATTGTTTTCAAAACACTTAAGCCAAATAGAGAGAAAAAATTGAGGCTTCTGATTCGAATACGATAAGTAAACCGTTCCAAAGGGGTTAAGCTAGGATTCGAATACGATCGTGTAGCCCCCAGTGGCTTTGGCGTTGCACCGATCAAGAGGGTACCGATAGCTATGTTCTCTTTGGTTCGAATACGACCTATGTTTGAACGGGAAGCTCCCAAATGACCTTGAGAGTTTTTTGATGACTCTGATTTGAATACAATCAAAGTCGGACCCAAAAGGGGTTAAGCTATGATTCGAATACGATCAAGAAGCCCCCTAGTGAGTTTGGCATTGTGCCGATCAAGAGGGTACCAACAGCTATGTTCTCTTTGGTTCGAATACGACCTATGTTTGAACAGGAAGCACCCTAGTGATCATGAGATTTAACGGCTAGATTCGAATACGATCATGAGTCGGACCGAGAGGGTTAAGCTAGATTCGAATATGGTCAGCCCCCAGACAGATCTTTGTATTCCACCGCTTCGCACTGCGCGCCAACTCGCTTGGCCATCTGGAGCAAATCGATAGCTACGCCCCTAGCCATCAAGTCGGGTTTGGAAGCCTGAACTACAGTGCTGACATCCGCGGAGATTTGATCTTTGATGGATTCGAGCCCATGACAGATACACCCCACAGTCGCGATGAGCATGACCTAGATCTGCCATCGGACGGTGTTCAGGAGATCACACCTGCAGCTGCCCTGGCTTTAAATCCAGTGCAGATCGTGCCATCCAAGGACGGGAGGATGGACCCCGCCACGGAAGCCGCACACTCAACAGCGATATAGCCGAACTCAGATTTAACTTCCAATGAGGTCTATGTCATCAGACCCTCGGACTCGTTTCCGGCCATAGGCTCCGAACTGCGTGCATCCGTGCCCATCAGATCTAACTGTCAGTGATCATGGAGTTTAGCTCCACGGATATCTTTCAGCAGTCGCCCTTGGGCGACGTGCTAAACTCATTAAAATCTCTCTCCTTGGTAGGAGACTCTTGGTCGAACTATGTCCGGCTTGAGTGGGAAGCAGACGACGAAGGAATTCATTACCCACCCACCACCCACTTAATAGCCACTGTCGACGACTTAACCGACATGCTTGATTTCGACTCTAAAGACATCGACGGTATGGACGACGATGCCGAAGAAGAACAGGAACCACCGCCCACAGGGTGCTGGACAGCCACCTCATCATATGACATATATATGGTGGACACACCCAAAGAAAACAATGGCGAGGATCAAAAGGATGCAACGAAGGGTAATCCTCTTGAGAAGCAGCCGAAGCGCCAACGTCAGCGGCGCCGACGTCAGCGGCACCACTCTAAACCACGCCAGGGCAGAAACTGCATTACCGGCACAAGAGATAATAGCACTCCAGATGATGCCGAAGACGAAAACAATCCCGCCCAGCCAAGCTTTGAATAGGCCAGACGGGAGGATGGGCAAGCTAGCCCCAATGGACAGGCCATGAACGAAGAGTCGGAGGATGATAATTACATGCCCCTCTCCAAAGACGAGGTGAGCCTCGGCGACGAAGAATTTACCGTCCCTGAGGATCCCGTCGAGTAGGAGCCCTTCAAGCGCTGGCTTATAGCCACTTCAAAGAGCCTGAAGTAAAAACAGCAGTAGCTTCAAGCTGATCAAGATCTGCTCACTGATAGATGGATTGAGGTCCTGGCGGCCGAGGAATATGGACTCGAGCGCCCAACTAAAAGTTACCCGAGGCGCAGGTTGTTACCTCAATTTGAGTACGAGGCACTAGAGCCTATACTACCAGCATAGGATGCAGCTGACCGGCCACCTCATGGCCGAGACAAAGCGGCTTATTAGTCCGAACACCAGCCCGCACCCCATCGCCGAATAGATAAAAACACAAAGTCCCGGGGCTACACGCATGACCTGCGAGAAGAATTGGGAAACAAAGCAGGACAGTCAAGATCAATCTACGGATCGCGGGGGCGCCCCCTAACGTGTGACAATGACCGCCACGCCGGATATACTAAGTACAAATCCGTTCGGGCCGAATACAGCAGACCAGATTCAGCCGAACTGCGTCGCGATGTAGCCCGGCATAGAGGCACTGCACACCCCCTATGCTTCACCGACGAAGTAATGGAGCATTAATTCCCAAAAGGGTTTAAACCCATGAACATCGAACCATATGATGGGACAACAGACCCCGCGGTATGCATCAAAGATTTCCTTCTCCACATTCACATGGCCCGCGGCGATGATCTACATGCCATCAAGTACCTCCCACTAAAACTCAAGGGACTAGCTCGACACTGGCTGAATAGTCTGCCGAGAAACTCCACTGGCAGTTGGGAGAACCTGGAAGACGCATTCCTTGACAACTTTCAGGGCACTTATGTGTGACCACTGGACGCTGGTGACTTAATTCACATAACCCAATAGCCTGGAGAGTCAGCCAGAAAATTCTGGACTCAGTTCTTAACTAAAAAGAACCAAATCATGGACTGTCCAGATGCTGAAGCCCTAGCGGCTTTTAAGCATAACATTCGTGATGAGTGGCTCGCCCGACACCTCGACCAAGAGAAGCCGAAATCCATGGCAGCCCTCACGACACTCATGACCCGCTTTTGTGCGAGCGAGGACAGCTGGCTAGCTGATAGCAACAGCGCCTCAAGCAAGCCTGGAACTTCTGCATCCAGAGATAACAACGGCAAGCCCCAATGCAGCAAACACAAGCATCGAAATAATGGCGACAACGCCGAAGACACGACCGTTAATGCCAGTTTCAGCGACTCTAAGACCGGTCAAAGGAAGAAACAATTCAAAAGAAACAGTCCGGGCACGTCCAGTCTGGACCGTATACTCGACCGTCCATGTCAAATTCACGGGACCCCAGGAACACCAGCCAATCATACCAATAGAGAATGCTGGGTCTTCAAACAAGTCGGCAAGTCAGGTGCCGAAAACAAGAAGAAGGGGTCGCAAAGCGATGATGACGACAGGAGCCCCGGCCACCGAACACAGGAGGGCAAAAGAAGTTTCCCCCGCAAATTAAAATGGTGAATATGATAAACGCCACCCATATTCCAAACGGGAGCGGAGGCGCACACTTAGGGACGTCTATGGAATGGAGCTAGTCGCCCCAAAATATAACCCATGGTCGTCCGACCCGATCACCTTTGACCGCAAGGATCGTTTGACCAATATCCGTCAGGGCAGCTCAGCCACACTAGTCCATGACCCAATAATTGACAGATTCCACCTCACACGAGTCCTTATGGACGGAGGTAGTGGTCTGAACCTGCTTTATCAGGATACAATGTGCAAGATGGGTATCGATCCTTCAAAGATCAAACCCACCAAAACCACCTTTAGAGGTATTATACCAGGCATGGAGGCCCGCTGTATAGGCTCCATCACTCTGGAGGTAGTTTTGTACCCCCAGATAATTACCACAACGAAGAGTTAATATTTGATATCATCCCTTTTCGCAGCAGCTATCATGCACTGCTTGGACGAACCGCATTTGCTCGATTCAATGCGGTGCCACATTACGCTTATCTTAAGCTCAAGATGCCCGGTCCACACAGCGTCATAACAGTTAATGGCAAAGCCGAACACTGCCTTCGTAGCGAAGAGCACACCGCCGCCTTAGCAGTAGAAGTGCAGAGTGGCATTTTTCAATCGAACCTTCATTCGACCGCCAAGCTCCTGGACACCGTCAAAAGAGTCTGAACTACTCCGCGGCAGGATAGACCAACTCGTCAAGAGCTCAATTAACCACTCCGGCGATAGGCGGAGGCAACGCTAGGTTAGGCCCCACAATGCGGCTTAAACTGCTCCGTGGCACACAAACATTTTTTTCATTTTCTTTGCAGGTCCACTTTTGTCTAGGCCATCACTGGCGACATGGCGACCAAACCCATGAGGGGACGAACATACCAAGGAGGGAAACAGCTCGAACACATAAGGGAATCCTTAGATATTCCCCTTGATGATCATCCGATTATTCAACGGATCCGCACACAGCCCCCCTCCTGGTCTTAGCAGGATCTGAAGTCATATTTCTTTTTATCGCACTACTTGTATTCGTATGCCTTGACGTATTATTCAATTAAAACATGCGGCTTTATATGACGCTTACTTGATGCTCTTTCTTATTGATATTTCTTGTCAAGCGGCAGCCGTACACTACAGTACGCCTTAATATGCCAGGGGCCTCGTTGTACCCATAATACGACAACAAAGTCCGAACACCCTCACGGTCGTTCAGCACCCCAAACTTATAGCATTATATGCATCAGCTCTAAATCATGTCTTGGGTCAATAGTTGGGTTGTCCGGCTCCTGTGGTAGCTACCCTACGTTCCGCTATATCGGCTAGGGTAGTAAAGGGAGAATTACTGCGATTGTGTCCTGGTTCTTCCGGACGAGCACCTCAGTAGAGAAAGCCGAAAACTGACTGTCATGATGCGGCGAGAGCTGGTCAGCTGTTTGAGAGGTTACAAAATCTTTAAGGATTTCTTCCGCATTATGTGATAACTAATGCAGCATGCGACGGATCGGCTCTTTTCTTCCGATCAGGTGCTTATAGAGCCCCTAGTGCGGTCTTCCGAACACTAGGGGTTGCGCCTACCTTTCTTCTGTCAAACTCCTATGGCTAAGTGAGGGTGATAAAGCCTTATAGTCCGATTGCCTGGTTCATTGCGCTGAACACCTCCTTCAAGGACCCAAAATTGGGGTAAAGAGTGTTCAGGTTCATCCCGAACACCCCCGTACTTCCTACGTGGGGGCAGAAGCCGACGACTGGCCAACTCTCAGGATTAATATATAAAACGGCCGCACAGGAGGTAAAATTTCCAAATAACAGTCGTTATATTACATAAACAACCTTGTTCAACATTATAAAGGATAACATGAATGTATTCATGGGAATATAATATCCTTGGCACATTGCTCCACTCCAAGGCGGGATCCCTTCAGGACACTGTCATAATATAACTCGGGCTTGTGGTGCTCCTTCCCCACAGGCGGTCCTTCGGTCATCAGCTTTTCGGCATCCATCTTCGCCCAGTGCACCTTGGCGCGAGTGAAGGCCATTCGCGCACCTTCCATATAGACCAACCGCTTGATGACTTCAAGTCGAGGGTAGGCACTTACAAGCCGCTTCACGAGCCCGAAGTAGCTGCTGGGAATCACCTCGGTGGGCCATAGCCGGATAATTAAATCCTTCATGGCTAGTTCGGCCGCCCTATGCAGCTCGATCAGCTGTTTCAGTTGATCGGCAAAGGGCACTGGATGCTCTGGCGCCAGATATTGTGACCAGAACAGCTTCTCCGTAGATCTCCTTTCTTCGGCTCGGTAGAATTGTGCGGCATCAGATACGCTGCGCGGTAGTTCCGCAAACACCCCTGGAGAAATCTGATTTTGTATTAATAACATGACTTTCTTCCTTCAAATATTTGCTTTGCATAGAAAAAGCCTTACCCGCCGCATCTTTCTGGCCTCCTGGATTTCCTGAAGGGCGCCTTGGGCTTCGCCCCGGGCATCATGTGCAGCTTGACGAGCCTTGGTGAGTTCGGATTCTTTCTCCGTTAAACTCTGCTCCAAGGTCCCGCATTTCTTCACGGCCTCTTGGAGCTCTTGATGAACTTCAATAACCCTGGCCTCGTGCTTTTCACGAAGGACCTGTTCTTTTGCTGGCTTCTTCTCGGCCTCGGCCACTGCCTTCCTAAGAGCCTCGACTTCGGCCGTCGCTCCTAGAGCACATCATGAAATTTTTTTGTCATACTCAATTATTCATTCATACTGAATACAAAACAAGGTTTTTTGCATACCTTGGTTATCCTTCAACTGCTTCTTCATTTGGTCGAGCTCTTCTTCGGCACGCTCCAGACTCTGCTTCAGTCTAGAGACTTCCGCAGTATGAGAGGTGGCAGTCACCACAGACGCTTGCTTAGAAAAACAAAAGAGGGAGAGGTACTACAAGGTAAGTCTCCTGCGAACATATATTTGATCCTCTGTCCCGCTTTTTCTTCCAAACACCGAATAGTGTATCAGGGGCTACTATCTATACTATGACACTCTTTGAAACCTCACAACATACCTCAAAGCCCGTTATAAGGCTGATGTAGGCTTCAGTCAGCCCGCTTTCAGCAGACTGAATCTTCTCAATCACCGCACCCATAAGGGCATGGTGTTCTTCAATGATGGAAGCGTTCCTCAGCGCTGCTGATAAGGTATCCGGCACCTCTGGTTGGGCAGAGGTTGCCGGTGGAACAGGCGTGCCCCCTTCTGTCAAGGGAGGTTGCCCACCTGATTCCAGAGTCGTTTTGGTCTCCGGAACTGTATCCGTCTGGGGGCCGAATTCAAGATAACCCCCGCCGTCGGTGTCCATGGGGGCCTTTTCCCCCGTGTGACCGGCCGCCGAGGTTTGACCCTCTGGAGCCGCCTTGACGGTCTCCCAAGCCCCTCCTCGGTCTGGATCCCTTTGGGACAATACCTCAGTGTCGTCCACTTCTTTTGGGGAGGGGGCCGTCGGGGGAGTCCTGCTGTCCATAGCATCCGAACCGAGTAAATCCTTCAATGAGGATTGCTCGGCGCGGGACCTGTCCGAGCTGCAAAAAAGGCGTGACTCAATGTGTTAAACGCTATATGATAGTGAGTCTGGATATACAAACGTGTTCGGGTTTTATATACTCACGATTTAACCAGGGGCTGGACCCTGGGATCCCACTCCGGGCCACTGTCGGTGGCGGTGGTGGATTCATCTAGAAAGGGGGGGTTTCCCTTCTTATGCGACTCAGCCTCCAAGTGTGTGGAGGCCGTCCTTTTCTTTCTCCCGCTCACTGGGGGGATCGGCTTTCCTCCTCTTCCTCGTCCTCTTTGGAGGATGAGCGGGCCTCAGAGTCTTCGGATACTATGTCTGAAGTGCCTTGGCAATGAAGGCCGCCCCTGGTCTCTTTGGCCTCTTTCTCAGCTTTCTTCTTCGGCGCCTTGTAAGGCACCGGGACCAGCATCTTCGTCATAAGTGGGCCGGCTTGTTCTTCTGGTAGCGGGCCAGACAGTAGATCCGCCCTGCCTTCTTCGTCCAGCCCTAGGAGAGTTGTTGGAAAATACATTAAGCGTTTCCCTGGGATTATGCAGATAAAATGTATGACTTGCCAACATATGAAGACTTACCAAACTCGCAGGCCGGGACTATTGGTACCCGTGGTCCTCGGCTGAATCCGGCCATGATTTGTCGGACTTAAAAAGCACCTTCCAGATGTCTTCGTGCGACAAGTCGAAGAACCCTAGTAGGGTCTGGTGCTTGGTCGGGTCGAATTCCCATAAATTGCAAGCCCTGCGTTGGCAAGGGAGAGTCCGGCGAACTAAACACCTGGACTACATTGACAAGTTTGATGTTCTTGTCTTCCATACCCTTGATACGCGCCTGGAGCACCGACAGCTCGTCTGGCGGAGACCAGTTCAGGCCCTTCTTATGCCAAGACATAAGCCGCAATCGAGCTCCAGATCGGAATTCGGGAGCCGCCGCCCATTTTGCGCCGCGTGGCTTAGTGACATAGAACCACTGTTGTTGCCACCCTTTGATGGAATCATTGAAGGTACCTGATGGCCATGTGACATTGGGCATCTTGCTCACCATGGCTCCTCCGCACTCGGCGTGCTCGCCGCTCACCACCTTGGGCTTCACATTGAAAATCTTCAGCCATAATCCGAAGTGTGGAGAGATGCAGAGGAAGGCCTCGCACACGACGATGAATGTCGAGATGTGGAGGAAGGAATTGGGGGATAGATCATGAAAATCGATCCCATAGTAATACATAAGGCCGCGAACGAATGGGTGGAAGGGAAACCCTAGCCCGCGGACAAAGTGAGGGAGGAATACAACCCTCTCATGGGGTTCTGGAGTAGGGACAATCTGTCCCGCCATCGGAAGGCGGTGGCCGATCTTCTTGGCCAGATACCCGGCCTCCCGAAGTTTCTTAATATCCTTCTCCTGGACGGTCGAGGCCATCCACTTGCCTCCGACTCCGGATCCAGACATTTTCGGAATGCCTTTGTGGGCGGAGAAGGTGAATGCTTGGGCGCTGGAGCTCGAGCAAGAGAGAATAGGCGGAAGAGGAAGAAGGCGTGAGTGAAAAAAGGGAATCCTCGTCTCTTTATAAAGGCAGCAGAAATCATGCGCTGCCCCACTTGCCCTAGAAACTCGCCTATTCCCCAAGCGTCGTGATAATGGCGCAGTTGCGTTACCCACACCCGTATTGATGAGAATCCCGTGATAAGGGGACACGATCTCTGCTTCGACAAGACGTGCCAATAAAACTGCCTCGCAAGTACCAGGTTGAGGAAACGGATCGAATAATGACCGGGCCGCGGCATGATGTCACGCTATGGAAAAGTTGTCAGCAGATTAGACTCGTGGAATATTGTACTCTCTACAGTGGTATCTGGAATTTGTTTTGCAGAGCCGGACACAATTCTTGTGTTCAAGATCTACTTTGGAGTATTCGGAGAAGGAACCCGCCTTGCAATGCCGAAGACAATCTGCGCGCCGGACTCATCGTCATTGAAGCCTGGTTCAGGGGCTACTGAGGGAGTCCTGGATTAGGGGGTCCTCAGACAGCCGGACTATATGCTTATGCCGGACTGTTGGACTATGAAGATACAAGATTGAAGACTTCGTCCCGTGTCCGGTTGGGACTCTCCTTTGTGTGGAAGGCAAGCTTGGCAATTCCGATATGTAGATTCCCTTCTCTATAACCGACTTTGTGTAACCCTAGCCTCCTCCGGTGTCTATATAAACTGGAGGGTTTAGTCCGTAGGACAACAACAATCATAATCATAGGCTAGCTTCTAGGGTTTAGCCTCTACGATCTCGTGCTAGATCAACTCTTGTAATACTCATATCATCAAGATCAATCAAGTAGGAAGTAGGGTATTACCTCCATAGAGAGGGCCCAAACCTGGGTAAACATCGTGTCCCCCGCCTCCTGTTACCATTAGCCTTAGACGGACAGTTCGAGACCCCCTACCCGAGATCCACCGGTTTTGACACCGACACCCTCCAATTGCCTGGACCCATCATAGTGAATAGTCCAATATGTGTTGTCTGGCTTCTCTTCAGGCATCTGTAGTTCTGTCCAATCATTGATGAAGTCAACCAGCGCTTGAGACTTGATTGCAGTGCGTGGCACATACTTTAAACCATGAGGCCCAAGTTCAATGGCCCACTTGGCGACTCGTCCTGTGGCTTCTCTGTTTTGAATGATATCTCCTAAAGGAGCACAAATGACCACAGTGATGGGATGACCCAAGAAATATTTCTTGAGCTTCCGGCTTGCCATGAACACCCCATAAACGAGCTTCTGCCAATGTGGATATCTTTGTTTGGACTCAATAAGCACCTCACTCATGTAGTAAACCGGCCTTTGAACTGGATGTTCCTTGCCAGCCTCCTTGCGCTCCACCAAAATGGCCACACTGATAGCACGTGTGTTAGCAGCCACATATAACAATAAGGGCTCCTTATCAACGAGAGCAGCAAGGACCGGTGGCTCAGCTAGCTGTCTCTTCAAATCTTCAAAGGCAGTGTTAGCAGCATCACTCCAGACAAAGTCGTCTGTCTTCTTCATCATCTGATACAGCGGTATGGCCTTCTCACCTAACCGGATTCAAGCAGCAATACGACCCGCCAGTCGTTGTACATCATTGATACACGCCGGCTTAGCAAAGGAGGTGATAGACTTGATCTTCTCCGGGTTAGCTTCAATACCTCTATTAGAAACCAGAAAACCCAAAAGCTTGCCAGTTGGCACACCAAACATGCACTTGGCCGGGTTAAGCATCATCCTATAGACCCAGAGATTATCAAAGGTTTCCTTCAAATCATCTATCAAGGTCTCCTTCTCTCTGGACTTCACAACAATGTCATCCACATAAGCATGAACATTGCGCCCAATTTGATTGTGAAGACATTTTTGCGCACATCTCTGATAAGTCGCTTGGGCACTCTTGAGCTCGAAAGGCATAGACACGTAGCAGAAGGCTCCCAATGGAGTAATAAAAGCCGTCTTCTCCTAGTCCCTAACTGCCATCTTGATCTGATGATAACCAGAATAAGCATTCAAAAAGCTCAAGCGCTCACAACCCGTCGTAGCATCAATGATTTGATCAATATGAGGGAGAGCGAAAGGATCAGCCGGACAAGCCTTGTTTAAGTCCGTGTAATCCACACACATATGCCAGGTGTCGTTCTTCCTAAGCACAAGCACCGGTTTAGCCAACCACTCTGGATGAAAAATCTCAATAATGAACCCGGCCGCTAAGAGTCGGGCCACCTCCTCACCAATGGCCTTACGCCTCTCCTCATTGAACCGCCGAGGAAACTGCTTGACCGGCTTAAATTTGGGATCAATATTGAGAGTGTGCTCAACGAGTTCTCTCGGTACACCCGTCATGTCAGAAGGTTTCCATGCAAAGATGTCCCGGTTCTCACGGATGAACTCGATGAGCGTGCTTTCCTATTTGGGATCCAGGTTAGCGCTGATACTGAACTGATTAGATGAATCGCCAGGAACAAAATCAACCAGCTTAGTATCATTGGCCGATTTAAACTTCATCACCGGCTCATGCTTTGTGGTTGGTTTCTTCAAAGACGTCATGTCCGCCGGGTCAACATTGTCCTTGTAGAACTTCAGCTCCTATGTTTCACAAACAGATTCAGCGTAAGCCGCATCGCCTTCCTCACATTCCAAGGCTATCTTCCAACTCCCATGCACTATGATGGTTCCCTTGTGACCCGGCATCTTGAGCTGTAAATAAAAATAACACGGCCGTGCCATGAACTTCGCATAAGCCGGCCGTCCAAACAGAGCTGATACGGGCTCTTGATTTTGACCACCTCAAAAGTTAACTTTTCAGCCCTAGAGTCATGTTAATCTCCAAAGGCCACTTCCAGCTCAATCTTACCCACTGGGTATGCCGACTTACCAGGCACCACTCCATGGAAAATAGTGTTGGATGTCTTAAGATTTTATCAGTCAACCCCAGGCGACGGAAAGTCTCATAATAGAGGATGTTGATGCTACTGCCTCCATCCATCAGCACTTTAGTGAATTTATATCCACCAACCTGAGGTGCCACCACCAAGGCCAAGTGACCCGGATTGTCAACCCGGGGAGGGTGATCCTCCCTACTCCACAGAATAGGCTGCTCGGACCATCTCAAATAACAAGGAACTGCCGGCTCAATGGCGTTCACAGCTCTCTTATGAAGCTTTTTTGGTCCCATTTGCACAAGCTGGTGGTAAACACATGATACTCCCACTATTTAGCTGCTTTGGATTGCTCTGATATCCAGATTGCTATTGCTGACCTCCCTGGCCAGATTGCTGGTTATAACCACCTTGATTACCTTGAGGGCCTTGAAAGTTGGAATTTGAACCGCCACCCGGGCCATGAAAACCGCCGCCACCTAAGCCGCCGTCCGTCCCATGATTGCCATCAAACATGTTAGAGTTCTTGAAAGCCTTCATGATTGTACAGTCCTTCCATAGGTGAGTGACGGGCTTCTACTGAGTACCATGCCTTGGGCAGGGCTCTTTTAGCAACTGCTCAAGAGTGGGACCTGACCCGTTGGACCGAGGAGGTGGTCTCCCCTTACAACGTTGATTGTTGCCTTGCGCATTGGTGTTAGCCACAAAATCCGAGCTACCATCAGCCTTACGTTTATTATTGTCTCCTTGATTCACAGGGTTATGTTGTGGACCCTTGGCGTTGCCGTTCTTCTTTCCCTTCCCTGCCTTCTCATCGTCACACCCGGGGTCCTTGGTACTATCAGAGTCGGCATACTTGACTAGAGCCACCATCAGCTGGCCCATGTCATTACAATCATGCTTGAGCCACCCCAGCTTCTGCTTCAGAGGTGTAAAACGGCAATTTTCTCCAACATTAAGACTCCAGAGTCGGCATCCATCTTATCAAATGAATGTATTATGGCTTTGACCCGGGGCACCCAATGGGTCGTGGACTCACCCTCCTCTTGCTTGCAATTAGTCAAATCCACAATTGACATGGGCTGCTTGCATGTATCTTTGAAGTTCTGAATGAACCGGGCTTTTAACTCTGCCCATGAACCGATGGAATTAGGCGGCAGCCCCTTCAACCAAGTGCGGGCCGTTCCATCCAACATCATGGTGAAGTACTTGGCCATTGTAGTGTCACTGACTTCCAGTAGCTCCATGGCCATCTCATAGCTTTCAATCCATGCCCCAGGCTGTAAGTCGGCCGTGTAATTAGGCACCTTTCAAGGCCCCTTGAAATCCTTGGACAAACGCTCATTATGCAGAGCCGGCACCACACAAGGGACACCTCCGGTCCTAGTGGTCACGACTGCCTCAATAGAAGTTGTTAGATAAACCAGAAAAGACTGGTAAGTCGCCGCTGAGCCGCCCGCTCAGCCTCTTGACGTATCTTGTCCTGATCCACCAAGTTTGGAACCCCATCATGCGCCGGGTCATGCCCGCATGGCTGGTCACGGCGCCGAGCGTTGCTTGAAACGGTCGTTGAATCCATCTGCCTGCTATAGCTCGGGCTCTGGCTTGGGCGAGGGGTCGAATGAATCCTGTCTCAACTATAAGAATATGCCTCTTGCTACGCCAAAGCCGTCTGAAGAAGTTCTCTGACCCTTTGTGTTTCAACCGCCGTCGGTGAGTCACCATCCGTCGGGAGAGCCGCCAATCGTGCCGTCACGATCATGTTCTCCAAAGGGTTAGAATAGTCATCCGGAGGTGTTGGCACATAGTGAGGCAGAGCAGTATTCGGACACGGAGGCTCCATTACTCGTGGCTGAACTGGTGTCCCAGCCCTGGGCATTGCAACCCGGTTTACCTCCGATGGGTTACTGGGCCCTGTACCGGGTGTGTGAAAGAGGTTTCTAGGATCATAAACCGGAGGCGGACGGGACTGAATCTTCTGGTACCTTCTCCTCATGACCTCATTCGACGCGTTCTGATCCATCATGAGCTGGAAAGCCTGCGACTGAATCCGCTGAGCTTGAGCGTCCAGAGCTGCCCGCTCTGCGGTCATCCTGACGTCTTCCGCCGCCAGGTCTTCCTTAGCTTGCACTATATCCTGCTTTAAGTGCACCACTTCTGCATCATGTTGAGCTTGATCTGCTGGGTTGACCACGGCGGTTAATAGAGGTGTCATCTTATCCATGAGATCCATCAGCACCTGAGCCGGCGGGCACGCAGGGCCTCCTGCCCCGGCTATCGCTTACCCGGAGGTTATCGCTGCCGCAGTCGTAGAGTTCTGTCCGGGTTGCGTGCCAGCCATAAAGATCCCAACTCTTCTCGGCAGCTCAAAGGGGTCCGGAATACTGCTGCCATCGGAACAGCCCCCGAGCCCGTCATCTTGCAGTTGATACAACAAATCTGTCTCACTCGTGGACGACTCACCATCAGAATAGATGGTCGTCTCACCGCCAGACACAGATCCTTCAAAGAGTTCCCCTCCATGGATGCATCCCACGAAGGCACGCTTCACGGCAGGCTGAGCCCGGGCGGGTCTCGCACACTGAGTCGTCTCGACGATGTCGGTGCAGGCGTCCGGCACAGGGCCCGGCTCGCCGATCTTGCCGATGAAGATGTGGATTCCGACGAAGGGGACCCAGTACCCGTACTCAATTGAGCCGGCATCGGGGCGCCAGCCTGCGTCATCGATGTAGAGCTTGCCGCGATGACTCTTAGTCATCCGGCCCACAACGTATCCCTTGAGCCATTCAAAGCTGCCCTTCAAGAACTCAAATCCACCGTGCGCTGGCCCCACGGTGGGCGCCAACTGTCATGGAATTGTCACGTCAGATGTCCTAGTGAAAGGACTTAGTCATGGAGCCATCGCAACTAGGAAGCTTAAAGGGGTTAATCGGGACAAAGGACATGGGGTTTATATTGGTTCGGCCCCTTACGGTGAAGGTAAAAGCCTACGATCTAGTTTTGAGTGGTATTGCTTATGTCTTGATTACCAGTGAGCGAATCCGCTTGACCTAGTTCTTGATCTGATGTTACTTGCCCTGAACCGCCGCTGGGTCGTCCCTTTATATACAGAGGTCGACGCCCAGCGGCTCTCAGAGTCCCGGACGGCTCATAAACAGTGTCCGGCTCGGTCTCTCTCTATTCTTGCCTTATAATACAAGTTACATACATATGACGATTCATCTCTACGGGCCTTAAGTCTCCTTTGGGCTCTGGGCCCTTAACTGAACCACCATCTTCAAGTGTCGTCTTGGGTTTCATATCTTGAATCGCCATAGGTATAACCCGGCCCCTCCTAGGCAGGTCATACTTAATAGTTATATCCCCAACTAGAGGTGTCCCTTGTCTGGTGCCGGCTCTGCGTAATGAATGTTTGCCCAAGGATTTCAAGGGGCCTCGAAAGGTGCCTAATTACATGGCCGACTTACAGCCTGGGGCATGGATTGAAAGCTATGAGATGGCCATGGAACTACTGGAAGTCAGTGACGCTGCGGTGGCCAAGTACTTTACCATGATGTTGGATGGAACGGCCCGCACTTGGTTGAAGGGGCTGCCACCTAATTCCATCGGTTCATGGGCAGAGTTAAAGGCCCGGTTTATTCAGAACTTTAAAGATACATGCAAGCAGCCCATGTCAATTCTGGACTTGACTAATTGCAAGCAAGAGGAGGGTGAGTCTACTATCCATTGGGTGCGTCGGGTCAAGGCCATAATACATTCGTCTGATAAGATGGATGCCGGCTCTGCAGTCTTAATGTTGGAGAAAAAATGCCATTTTGAGCCTCTGAAGCAGAAGGTGGGGCGGCTTAAGCGCGATTGTAATGACATGGGCCAGCTGATGGCGGCTCAAGTCAAATATGCCGACTCCGATAGTACTAAGGATCCCGGGTCTTACGAAGAGAAGGCAGGGAAGGGAAAGAAGAGCGGTAACACCAAGGGTCCTCAGCATAACCCGGCAAATCAAGGAGGCAACAATAAACGTAAGACTGATGGTAGCTCGGAGTTTGTGGCTAACACCAATGTGCAGGGTAACAATCAACGGCGTAAGGGGAGACCACCTCCTCGGTCTGGCGGGTCAGGTCCAACTCTTGAGCAGTTGTTAAATGAGCCCTGTCCAAGGCACGGTACTCAGCAGAAACCGGCCACTCACCTATGGAAGGATTGTACAATCATGAAGGCTTTCAAGAACTCTAACATGTTTGACGGCAGCCATGGGCCGGGAGACAGCTCAGGTGGCGGCGGTTTTCATGGCCCGGGCGGCGGTTCAAATTCCAACTTTCAAGGCTCTCAAGGTAATCAAGGTGGTTATAATCAGAAATCTGGCTAGGGAGGTCAGCAACAGCAGCAATGTGGATATCAGAGTAATCCAAAGCAGCTGAATAGTGGACAGCATCATGTGTTTACCACCAGTTTGTGCAAACGGGACAAAAAGCTTCATAAGAGGGTTGTGAATGCTGTTGAGCCGGCAGTTCATGGTTATTTGAGATGGTCTGAGCAGCCTATTTTATGGAGTAGGGAAGATCACCCTCCCTCGGTTGACAATCCAGGTCACTTGGCCTTGGTGGTGGCACCTCAGGTTGGTGGATATAAATTCACTAAGGTGCTCATGGATGGGGGCAGTAGCATCAACATCCTCTATTATGAGACTTTCGTCGCATGGGGTTGACTGATAAAAATCTTAAGACGTCCAACACTGTTTTCCATGGAGTAGTGCCTGGTAAGTCGGCGTACCCAGTGGGTACGATTGAGCTGGAAGTGGCCTTTGGAGATCAGCATGATTCTAGGGCTGAGAAGTTAACTTTTGAGGTGGTCGAAATCAAGAGCCTGTATCACGCCCTGTTTGGATGGCCGGCTTATGCAAAGTACATGGCATGGCCATGTTATGTTTATCTGCAACTCAAGATGTCGGGTCATAAGGGAACCATCACAGTGCATGGGAGTCGGAATATAGCCCTGGAATGTGAAGAAGGCGATGCTGCTTATGCTGAATCTGTTTGTGCAACAGAGGAGTTGAAGTTCTACAAGGACAATGTTGACCCGGCGGACATGACGTCTTTGAAGAAACCAACAACAGAGCATGACCCGATGATGAAGTTTAAATTGGCCGACGATACCAAACTAGTTGATTTTGTTCCTGGCGATTCATCTAAGCAGTTTAGTATCAGCGCTAACCTGGATCCCAAATAGGAAAGCACGCTCATCGAGTTCATCCGTGAGAACCGGGACATCTTTGCATGGAAACCTTCTGACATGCCGGGTGTACCGAGAGAACTCGCTGAGCACACTCTCAATATTGATCCAAAATTTAAACCGGTCAAGCAGTTTTTTCGGCGGTTCAATGAGGAGAGGCGTAAGGCCATTGGTGAGGAAGTGTCCCGGCTCTTAGCAGCCGGGTTCATTGTTGAAGTTTTTGATCCTGAGTGGTTGGCTAACCCGGTGCTAGTGCTTAAGAAGAACGGCACCTGGCGTATGTGTGTGGATTATACGGACTTAAACAAGGCTTGTCCGGCTGATCCTTTTGCTCTCCCTCGTATTGATCAAATCATTGATGCTATGGCGGGTTGTGAGCGTTTGAGATTTTTGGATGCTTATTCTATTTATCATCAGATCAAAATGGCAGTTTAGGATGAAAGTGCAATCATGCCCTTAATCATATTTTGATGTTGATGACAACACATATGCTCGGGACTAATCATGTTTATCAAGTATATCTCAGGATTATGTTCCAAAGACCGTGTGCATGGATCATGACTAGGGACAAAAAGCATATAACTCAAGAATGGAGATACAAGATGTTGACTTCATTTATGGTTTGTTCTTGAGTATAGGGATCCCGCACTATTAAGAGGGGATCGATGGATCTAGTGAAAAACTTGCTCAAAAGATACTATTTCTATACCTTGCCTTCGGACGTCCGGTGTTCTATGGACGTCCGGTCCTTCTTGATTGCCCGGACGTCCGGCCACCTCCGGACGTTCGGCATTCCACAACAGAAGCATTTCTACGGATGTCCGGAACTCTCCAGACGTCCGACACTTTCACAACAGAAGCATTTTTACGGACGTCCGGACCCTCCGGTCGTCCGTGCTCCGGATGTCCGGCCCAGCTCGGACGTCCGTATCCTGTACACTGGATTGTGGGTCACACTTTTCATAGCGGCCGGTCGTCCGATGGTTATCGGACGTCCGGACCTATTTGTGCCTCCGGACGTCCGATGTTCTCCGGACATCCGGCCCATCCTGTACCCCAAACGGTCACTTCTACCCACCACCTATATATATACCCTTCTCTTCCACGGGATAAGGTTGACCATTCACTTTGAGAACATCAAGAACACTCCTCACTCTCTCTCTCTCATTCATCCACACCAAATCCTAGATTCCCAAGTGTTCTAGGAGCATTTGAGAGAAGTTCTCCAATCAAGTGATAGATCCACTCCTTCCCTTTCTTTGCACCAAAGGAATTCGTGACTTGAGCAAGTTTTGAGCTGTTCCCATTGTTCTTGTTACTCTTGGAGGTTGGAGACTCCTAGGCGGTAGTTGTCATTCGGAGAGGAATGAACTTTGTGATTACCCTCAGAAAAGTTTGTGAGGGTTTGGAGACCACCCCAAGGTCTACCACTAGTGGTTGAGAAACGCCTTCGTGGTGTTGTCTCAAGGAGAGAATAGGGTGAGCCTTCATGGCCTTGGTGTGCCTTCGTGGTAACATCCACCTCTCTAAACAGTGACGTAGCTTCCCTCCAAGGAAGTGAACATCAGCTTACATCCTCGTCTCTCGGAGTTGCGGTTATTCCTAACCCTAACTCTCTACTTGTGGTTGTTTGTCTCTTAGCACTTACTCATCTCATCTTGTGCTTGCTTACTCATATATTTGTGTCACTTGATTATCTTGCTTAGCTTATTAGTATCATACTTGCAATTGTTAGGCTCACTTTCATTTTCCGCATTATTGCCTAAAATTGCTTAGTAGTAATTAAAATTTGTTATTATACCTATTCACCCCCCCTCTAGGTCCATCTCGATCCTTTCAATTGGTATCAGAGCCTCGTGCTCTATTCTTGTGGCTTAACCGCCCTAGAGCAAGATGAACCCAGATGGGACTCCCCTGGTTGTAGATCCTAAGGATAAAGGCGAGGTTTCTTCTGAAGTCAAGTCCTTTACGTCTCAGGATCTAGAACGGGCCCTTGCTAAGCAAAAAGAGGAGCATGATGTTTCTATTGAGGCCTTGGTCCAACTGAGATTAGCCACGTTGTCCGCGGTGCTTGCACCACACTCAAGTGGTGTGGGTTCGAGGCCAACTGTGCCTACATCATCACTTGGTCAACAACCTCCTAGCAATGAACACGCCAGTGTTCCTTGGCTTTATGCAAGACCTCAGGTTGAGAAACCAAGATATAATCCTCAAGGCAAACCTCCTTTACTTAGTGCTACTTTTGATTTTGCTTTGTGGAGAGTTGCTATGCAGGATCATCTTCGCCATGGAAACGATGAGATGCTGGAGATTATAGAGTATGGCTATCATGTGGTTGATCCAAAGAACCCCACACCAAGAGAAATATATGACAAGAACCTCAATGACATGGCAATCATGTGTATAAGGAGAGGTATGGATGAAAAGGAAAGGAGACCATTCATACACATCAGATGTGCCAAGGAACTATGGGAAAGTATTATACGATCCAGGACTGGCACCTCTACCCTCCGGAGTGCTCAATATGAAATTGCCAAGGGGCAATTGCAAAACTTTTGTATGGAAAAAGGTGAAACCCCCAATCAACTCCTTGAGCGTCTCATGACTCTCACTGCGGATATTGAGTCATGTGAGTGTGACAAGACACAAGATGGATTCAACATGACTAAGAGGTTTCTTGTGGATAAGTTGCTTCATGCTCTTGCTCCATATCATCATCAAATGGTGTGGGACATAAGACAACACCATACCTTCAAGGAAATGACTACAGATGACATCATATCCACCTTCCAACTATTTGAAGAGTCAAAGGCTAATGCCACAAAACATCTTGCCATGCATGGTTCTCCATCATCAAAGATCAATCTTGCATTGAAGGCCAAGCAAGTATGTGAAGATGAGCAAAGTGAAGAAGAAGAAGAAGATGATGATGATGAAGATGGTAATGAGATTGAATCCGATGAGGGCCCTTCATATGAAGACATGGCTCTTTTTGTCAAGAATTTTAGCGTGGGAAAATTCAAGGGAAGATTTCAAAAGAAGAAAGTAAGAAAATGCTACAACTGTGAAGAAACCAATCACTTCTCCAACGAGTGCCCTTATGAGAAGAGAGAAGATAAACCAAGGTTTCCCAAGACCTTTCCCAAGAAGAAGTTGCCAAATCCTTTGAACTCCAAGCTCAAGAAGAGAGATGGAAAGGCAATGGTTGCTCAAGAAGAATCTGATCTCGATGATGTTAGTGGTGTTGCCGGAGTTGCTCAAGACTCTCAAAACACATTGAGGTTAGTAAACAAGAGTGGTGATGTGGTCACCTACAACTACATGAAAGATTACAAGGGCAACGCTCACAAGTGCCTAATGGCAAAGGCCATGGTTGAAGAAGGAGAGGACCAAAGCTCTTCTGATAAGGTCAAGGTAACTCCACGATTAAATCCTCCTCTTTTCACACCTTCTACTCCTAGTGATGAGTATCTTGATGCGGAGGATAGCTATGAGGATGATGATCTAGATGATCCTATGATTGCTAAACTTAATAAGTTCATGTGCTCCCTCAAAGGAAAGAAACTCACTATGTTTCGTATGCTTATGGAGATGGTGAGTAAGCACACCATCACCATAAGGAACTCGAAACCCTCGTCACCGAGGAACAGGAAAAGTGTGAAATCCTTGAGCGGAAAGTCCAATATGAGGAAGCACGAAATGATGAACTATGCTTAAAAATTGGTGCAAATATTGATGTTCACACTAATGATCTTGCCTCCTTGAAAAAGGCTATTGACTCTTGCGAAGAGTTAATGAATGATAAAGTAAGCTTGTGAAGTCTCATACTTCTCTATCTAAGGATTGTGAGCGTCTATCCGTGTCTCTCAAGACTAAGGAAGGAGAGCTCACCGTTCTTAGAAAGAGTTTTGAGACGCTCAAACTTACTTATCTTGAAACTCTATCCAAGGCTTACTCTTCCCCTATTATAAATGTTGATGCTTGTACTACTAACTCTAGTAGTGATCTAGCATCTATTCTTGAGGAAAATCATTTTCTCAAGGCTCAAATTGAGAAACGTCTCATGACATGTGCTCAAGGGCAAAAGAATCTTGATGAGATTTTGAGCCAACACAATGAAGTGTTTGCCAAAGAGGGACTTGGGTTTGACCCAAGCACAAGCAAGAAGAAGACATCCTCTCAAAAGTGCACAACTCCTCTAAAAGAAACATTTGTAAGAGAAGGGCACAAGGAGAAAGGTAAGGTTGTGAGTGGGAAGGCCACAACGGACATGCCCACTCTCAACAAGCCAAAAGAGTCCATGCCTCCATCCTATGTACTTCATAAGACTAAGGATGGAGAAGTTTATGCAAAGTTTGTTGGTCCTCGAAATGCATTTCGGTTTTATGCTATTTGGGTCCCTAAGACCCTTGTGACTAACTTGAGAGGTCCCATTGCAAAATGGGTGCCTCTAACCAAGTAATAATTGTGTGTAGGTTGCCTTCTCCGGTGGAGTAAAATGGGTGATTGATAGTGGATGTACCAATCATATGACCGGAGATAGCAAATTGCTCTACGACTTCATGGAAGCTATTCAGCCATTTATGAGCATTATGTTTGGTGGAGGTTCAAAAGGACAGGTACTTGGGTTGGGCAAGGTGGCTATCACCAATGACATGTCTCTTGCAAATGTCATGTTTGTCCAATCCCTTAAATACCACTTGCTTTCTGTTCGCCAATTGGCTTCTGTTGGTTATGATACACTCTTTGGACTAATGGATGTGAAAGTCTTTAAGAGAGATACTCTCGAAGTGGCTTTTGTTGTAGAGTTGGATGGCAACCTTTACACGGTTGATTTCTCGAAAGAGAGCACATTCCATGCAACTTGTCTAATGGCCAGACAAGGGGTGGCTATGGGATCGCCGGCTAGCCCATGTCGGCATGAGAAATCTTCAAGATCTCTTAAAGGGGAATCACATCCTTGGACTAACCAATGTCTCTTTTGAGAAAGATCGTGTGTGTAGTGCATGCATAGCCGGGAAGCAACATCAATCAAAGCATCCACCCAAGAACATAGTATCTACTTCAAGGCCCCTGGAGCTCCTTCATGTGGATCTTTTTGGGCCTCCTTCATGGCATAGTCTTGGTGGGAAAAAGTATGGGCTTGTCATTGTTGATGATTACTCAAGATATACGTGGGTGTTCTTCCTCAAGTCCAAGGACGAAACGAAGATCACCTTCATTGATTTTGCCAAGCAAGCCCAACGCAAGTTTGACAAAGAAATCCGGGCAATAAGAAGTAACAATGGCTTTGAGTTCAAGAACTATACCTTGAAAGAATTTCTTAGTGATGAAGGGATTGAGCATCAATACTCAGCTCCATACACTCCTCAGCAAAATGGCGTAGCTGAAAGGAAGAACTGTACACTTGTAGAGCTGGCAAGGTCCATGTTGGATGAATACAAGTCACCACATAGCTTTTGGGCCGAAGCTGTCAATACCGCATGCCATGCATCAAACCGGCTCTTCCTGTGCACTATATTGGAAAAGACTCCATATGAGCTGCTAACTGGAAACAAGTCAAATGTCAAGTACTTTCGTGTATTCGGGTGCAAATGTTTCATTCTCAACAAAAGGGAACGGTTAGGAAAATTTCAATCCAAAACAATTGAGGGTATATTTGTTGGTTATGGATCAAACTCTCACGCATATAGAGTCTACAACAAATCCAATGGATGTGTTGTAGAACTTGTGACGTGGTGTTTGATTAATTTAATGGCTCCCATGGTGAGCAAGTTAATCTAAGTGATGTAGGTGAAGAAGATTCTTCTCAAGACATTCTGACCATGGGTGTTGGTGCACTTCTTCCTATGGAACAAGAACCTCATGATGATGAAGAAGAAGATGGAGGTCTCACACATCATCAAACAACTTCAACATCCATACCACCACAAGCTCCTATTGTTCAACCGATACCCTTAGCCCAAGTTGAAGAGGATGATCAAGTCTCTCTTAATGATAATCATCAAGAACAAGATCATCATCAAGAGCAAGAACAAGAAAGTCCAATCATTGATGATGAACCACAACAAATGCAACATGAACAAGAAGATCTTCCTCCACACGTGAATGATCCATATGTTGAAGATGTGGATGATGGACATGAAGTTGAACCTCGTGAAACCCTCACCTCCATCATGCCTCGAGTGGCCGGTCGTGTTGATGTTGACAAAATCCTCACCGGCATCTCGGAAGGTAGAGTCACTTGCAAACATTTGACAAACTTTTGTGCTCACTTCTCGTTTGTGTCTAGTATTGAGCCACTCAAGGTACAAGAGGCATTGATGGACAACGATTGGCTTGTTGCTATGCAAGAAGAGTTGAACAGTTTTGAACGCAACCAAGTGTGGTCATTAGTCAAGAGGCCATCTACCGAGCACAATGTCATTGGAACAAAATGGATTTTCAAGAACAAGCAAGATGAAAATGATGTAATCATCTGCAACAAGGCAAGGTTAGTGGCATAAGGGTACTCACAAGTTGAAGGTTTGGACTTTGGTGAGACCTTTGCCCCCGTTGCCCGTCTTGAATCCATTCGCATCTTACTTGCTTATGCCGCTTTCAATGGTTTTACATTACATCAAATGGATGTGAAGAGTGCTTTCCTTAACGGTCCTCTACAAGAAGAAGTATATGTGTCACAACCACCCGGGTTCGTTGATCCCTTTCACAAAGACTATGTGTATAAACTTCATAAGGCTTTGTATGGCCTCAAACAAGCACCTCGCGCTTGGTATGATCATCTGAAGAAGTTTTTACTCGATGATGGTTTTGTGAGAGGGGTGATCGATCCCACTCTTTTTACTAAGAGGGACAAGGGTGATTTGATCCTATGCCAAATCTATGTAGATGACATCATTTTTGGTTCTCCTAACATTCATTTGTGCAAGAAGTTTGTGGCTTCAATGACCAAGAATTTTGAAATGTCACTCAATACGGATTTGAAGTTCTTTCTCGGATTTCAAATTCAACAATTTCAAGAAGGAATTTTCTTATCTCAAGCAAAGTACCTCAAGGATATTTTAGAAAAGTTTGGTATGTCTGATGCTAGTCCATGCAAGACACCCATGCCAACCAAAATTACTCTCACTGAAGACACAAATGGTATTCCTTTCGACCCATCTACTTACCGCTCTATGATTGGTTCATTGCTTTATCTTTGTGCATCTAGACCAGACATCATGTTCAGTGTATGCATGTGTGCTAGATTTCAAGCTTTCCCTATGGAAAGTCATCATAAGGCGGTTAAGCATATTCTTAGATACCTTGTTCACACCCCAAAGTTGGGCCTCTGGTACCCCAAGGATGCTAAGTTTGATCTCATTGGGTACACGGATGCGGATTGGGCTGGAGACAAAGTGGATCGTAAGTCCACATCCGGTGCATGTCAGTTTCTTGGACGATCCTTGGTGAGTTGGTCCTCGAAGAAACAAAATTGTATTGCTCTCTTTACCGCGGAAGCTGAATACATTGTTGCCGCTAGTTGTGCAACTCAGTTGTTATGGATGAGGCAAACTTTGAAGGATTACGGTATCACCTATAGAAATGTGCCTCTTCTGTGTAATAATGAAAGTGCCATCAATATTGCTGAGAACCCCAAAGATCATCTCCGCACCAAACACATTGATATTAGGTATCATTTCTTGAGAGATCATGTTGAAAAGGGTGGTATTCACATTGACCACATTGGCACAGATTTTCAACTAGCAGATCTCTTCACCAAACCTTTAGACAAAGCAAGGTTCTGTCGACTTAGGCGTGAATTTGGTATCTTGGAGCTTGACAACATTATGTGAAATCTAGTACCCATTCATGCATGAATCTAATGTCTTGTCATGATGTAGGCATATACTTAGGGGGAGACATTCAATTCATGAATGTTCTCGCCCTACTCAATGCATAAAAAGAACCAACACTCTCAAAGTATCCATGGGTCTAGGTCTATGGTGCTTTAACATGATGGAGTAGTGACTATGCACTCAAAGTTCAAATCTTTCCGTGTCATGTCATGTCTACTCAGACATTGTGGCAGTAGCCACCACTTGTAGTATATGACTATGATTGAGTGAGGTAGAGTATTAGTTACTACATAAGTAAAAATTTACTGTGGACGAAAATTGCCTTCTCCTCATCATGATCAGCACTTGCACCTTTGCCTCCTACCAAAACTTCTGGCGTCGGACGTCCATAGGTTCCGGACGTCCGTGTGGTTCTTCACTGCCGGTCGTCCGTAGGCATCCGGACGTCCGTAAATTCTTCTCTGACTGCCATCGATCGGTCGTCCGGCCTCTCCGGACGTCCGTAAAATCCACTCTGGTTCCCTTAGTTGGCCTAGACACCGAAACTCCGGACATCCGTAGGACTCCGGACGTCCGTAATAACCTTTCTGTTACAATTTGACTGGTCGTCCGAAGCCGTCAGTCGTCCGCAGAATCATCTTTGTCATCCTCTACTTTCTGTTGGTCCCGACTCTGGTCGTCCGTAGGCTCTGGACGTCCGGACGTTTTTACTGGCCACTATATAAACTGCGCCGTAGGGTTCTCAACTAACCACATCCTATCCGCTAGTTTCCCCACCGCCGCCGCCGCTCCTGCCGTACGACCACTCACTGCGGCCGCCTGCCGCCGTGCCCCCTAGCCGGGGCTTCTCTCCACCGCGGATCTGCGGCTCCCCGTCCAGCCCGTCCAGCCCGGGGCTTCTCTCCCCGACCAGCCCGTCGGACACCTGCTCCAGCACGCCGCTCGTCCCCTCCTTGTTCTTCCATTCAAGGTAGGGCACAACCCCCCCCCCTCATGCATTCACCCTGATCTATGGAGGGGTGTTGATATGTGCTTTCCTTCTTCCCTAGGTCATGATGCCTCGGTCCAAGCACTCAGCTCGCAAGCAAGTCGCCGGAGGGCCGGCTCGTCCGTCCCGTCGTGGTGGCTCCGACGACTCCCAGGAGGAAGATCGCCCTCGGAAACGTGCCGCTCGTCCTCCCAGCTCGTCCAGTGATTCCTCCTCGGAGGGGTCAGCCTTTGAGGATGAGCTTGAGGAGGTAGATCCGTCCCTGATGATTGGCGTTCGCGTCGCTGCACCCAAGCCGGGCACTCGTCGTCCAACCTTTCACCCTCCTCCTCCTCCGGTGCAACCCCACGGTGATGCTCGCCACATCTCCATTGAGCCTCCACTGCCACTCGGTCGTCATATTAAGCGTTTCAACGAGGTGCCAAAAACTTCATATCTTAAATTGCGTCGTGATGTAGATCAATTCACCATTGTGAGGGATTCTCAGGATAGTCGCTTTCGCACAAATGTCCAAGCCGACATCTTCACCATGATTGTCATCCCTAAGGGCTTGTCACTTCATGTTTGCATTGATCTTGAGCACATTCGCACTCATCCGGAGAAATATCCGGGAGCCATTGAGCTCATTGAGTCGTCCAATCTAGCTGCTCCTTTCGCCTTTCAACATGATTTTAACCACGCTGCCATCCATCAGTTTTATGCCACATGTTACTTTGCTCCTGATAACACTGTCACATGGATGACCTCCGACACTGCACTCACAGCATCTTATGCTCAGTTTGTCACTGCCCTTGGATTTCCCGACACTGGGTTCAAAATCCACAAGGATGACCCCAACCATAAGCCTAAGGGCATTGCGGTCTGTATGGATCTCCTTAGACCTATATCAACTTTGTCTGTCACTGAAAAACAAAAGGGTCTAAACCAAGTCTCCATTTGGCGCTTTCCATTCAACATCATTTACCAGTGTGTCATCTGCACCATCTATCCCAAGATGGGTGACAAGGGCTCCTGCAGCAGCTACTGCATTGATCTCATCCATCGTCTCTTCACATCTCCTAAAGGGAAGATAAATGTCCCACATTTTTTATGGCATGAGATCCGCCTTGCTAGCTTCCAACACAAGAGGTCTTTTCCTCATGCACCTTTCATTCAGGCTTTTATCGAAAGTGTAGCTCCCTTTCCTATTGCCCGCACTCAGGTTCATGAGCGATGGGTCGTTCCCGCTCACATGGCGGCTGATCATGTTCCTCCTCCTCCCGCTACTGCTAGTCGCACCACCGCTAGTGTTCCTTCTCATGCTACCCATCCTCCTTCTAGTGATGTCCCCTTTGGGCGCATTGCTCGGTTTCTTGGGAAGGCTCACTCGGCCATGATGAAGATGTTCACCTACCATTGCTCCCAACACCACGATGTGGTCACTCGCATGGTCACTTCCAAGAATGCTATGAAGGCTCGTTTGAGAGACTCTGGAGTGTATGATGTGAGTGACGATGAGGGTCTTCCTGCAGCCCCCCTTCTGACTTTGGTTTTCCCTCCGGTCCTGAGTGGGCTGATTTCTTTGATGAGGCTAGTGGCAGTGGTGTTCATGATGATGATGATGAGGATGATCTCTAATGCTGTTATGTCATTCCCTCTAGTTTTTTTGGATACTTAATGCCAAAGGGGGAGTAGGCTCCATATGCATGTTATTCTAGCTCATTATGTAATCAAACTTATTGTTATGGTTGTGTTTTAGCCTGTACTGAACCTATGTTATGAGTTTGTTGAATCTGAGATTTGGTGAATCTACATCTGATGAATCTGTATGAAATTTAACTCTTGAATATCGTGTGTATGAGTTTTGGTTATACTGGAGGCATCATTTTGAGGGGGAGCCCTCATCATTGTGTTTTAGTAGTATCTATGGTATCACTTTGAGGGGGAGCTCGCTCGCTACTCATTCTTATTATGGTTATTGAGCTCCACAACAAATACTTCCGATTACTATTATGAGTATGCATATGAGTTGTCATCAACTACCAAAAAGGGGGAGACTGAAAGTGCAATCATGCCCTTAATCATATTTTGATGTTGATGACAACACATATGCTCGGGACTAATCATGTTTATCAAGTATATCTCAGGATTATGTTCCAAAGACCGTGTGCATGGATCATGACTAGGGACAAAAATCATATAACTCAAGAATGGAGATACAAGATGTTGACTTCATTTATGGTTTGTTCTTGAGTATAGGGATCCCGCACTATTAAGAGGGGATCGATTGATCTAGTGAAAAACTTGCTCAAAAGATACTATTTTTATACCTTGCCTTTGGACGTCCGGTGTTCTACGGATGTCCAGTCCTTCTTGATTGCTCGGACGTCCGGTCACTTCCGGACGTCCGGCATTCCACAATAGAAGCATTTCTACGGATGTCCGGAACTCTCCGGACGTCCGACACTTTCACAACAGAAGCATTTTTACGGACGTCCGGACCCTCCGGTCGTCCGTGCTCCGGATGTCCGGCCCAGCTCGGACGTCTGTATCCTGTACACTGGATTGTGGGTCACACTTTTCACAGCGGACGGTCGTCCGATGGCTGTCGGACGTCCGGACCTATTTGTGCCTCCGGACGTCCGACGTTCTCCGGACGTCCGGCCCATTCTGTACCCCAAACGGTCACTTCTACCAATCACCTATATATATACCCTTCTCTTCCACGGGATAAGGTTGACCATTCACTTTGAGATCATCAAGAACACTCCTCACTCTCTCTCTCTCATTCATCCACACCAAATCCTAGATTCCCAAGTGTTCTAGGAGCATTTGAGAGAAGTTCTCCAATCAAGTGATAGATCCACTCCTTCCCTTTCTTTGCACCAAAGGAATTCGTGACTTGAGCAAGTTTTGAGCTGTTCCCATCGTTCTTGTTACTCTTGGAGGTTGGAGACTCCTAGGCGGTAGTTGTCATTCGGAGAGGAATCGAACTTTGTGATTACCCTCGGAAAAGTTTGTGAGGGTTTGGAGACCACCCCAAGGTCTACCACTAGTGGTTGAGAACGCCTTCGTGGTGTTGTCTCAAGGAGAGAATAGGGTGAGCCTTCGTGGCGTTGGTGTGCCTTCGTGGTAACATCCACCTCTCTAAACGGTGACGTAGCTTCCCTCCAAGGAAGTGAACATCGGCTTACATCCTCGTCTCTCGGAGTTGCGGTTATTCCTAACCCTAACTCTCTACTTGTGGTTATTTGTCTCTTAGCACTTACTCATCTCATCTTGTGCTTGCTTACTCATATATTTGTGTCACTTGATTATCTTGCTTATCTTATTAGTATCATACTTGCAATTGTTAGGCTCGCTTTCATTTTCCGCATTATTGCCTAAAATTGCTTAGTAGTAATTAAAATTTGTTATTGTACCTATTCAGCCCCCCCCCTCTAGGTCCATCTCGATCCTTTCAAAGGACCAGGAGAAGACGGCTTTTATCACTCCGTTTGGGGCCTTCTGCTATGTGTCTATGCCTTTTGGGCTTAAGAGTGCCCAGGCGACTTATCAGCGATGTGTGCAGAACTGTCTTCATAGTCAGATTGGACGCAATGTTCATGCTTATGTGGATGAAATTGTGGTGAAGTCCAGAGAGAAGGAGACCCTGATAGATGATTTGAAGGAAACCTTTGATAATCTCCGGGTCTACAAGATGATGATTAGCCCGGCCAAGTGCGTTTTTGGTGTGCCAGTAGGCAAACTTATGGGTTTTCTGGTTTCTAACAGAGGCATTGAAGCTAACCCGGAGAAGATCAAGGCCATCACCTCCTTAGCTAATCCGGCGTGTATCAAGGATGTTCAGTGCTTGGCGGGTCGTATTGCAGCTTTAAGCCGGTTCTTAAGCCGGTTAGGTGAGAAGGCCATACCGTTGTATCAGATGATGAAGAAGACAGACCACTTTGTCTGGAGTGATGCTGCTAACGCTGCCTTTGAAGATTTGAAGAGACAGCTAGCTAAGCCGTCGGTCCTTGCTGCTCCCATTGACAAGGAGCCATTATTGCTATATGTGGCTGCTAACACACGTGTTGTTAGTGTGGCCATTTTGGTGGAGCGCAAGGAGGATGGCAAGGAACATCCGGTTCGACGGCCGGTTTACTACATTAGTGAGCTGCTTATTGAGTCCAAGCAAAGGTATCCACATTGGCAGAAGCTCGTTTATGGGGTGTTCATGGCAAGCCGAAAGCTTAAGCAATATTTCCTGGGTCATCCCATCACTGTGGTCAGTTCTGCTCCTTTAGGATATATCATTCAAAACAGAGAAGCCACAGGACGAGTCGCCAAGTGGGCCATTGAACTTGGGCCTCATGGTTTAAAGTATGTGCCATGCACTGCTATCAAGTCTCAAGCACTGGTGGACTTCATCAATGATTGGACAGAGCTGTAGATGACTGAAGAGAAGTCGGACAACACATATTAGACTATCCACTTTGATGGGTCCAGGCAATTGGAGGGCTCGGGGGCTGGAGTTGTTTTAGCTTCCCCTCGAGGCGACAGATTTTGTTATGTGCTAAGGTTAATGTTTCCATGTACTAACAATGCAGCTGAGTATGAGGCCTTGCTCCATGGTCTTCGGATGGCTAAGGAGATGAGCTTAAGCCGGGTAAGGTGCTTTGGCGACTCAGATTTGGTAGCTCAACAAGTATCAGGCAAGTGGGATTCCAAGGATCCTCTCATGGCGGATTACCACCGTGAAGTTGATGCCATTGCTGGACACTTCAAGGGTTACCAAGTGGAGCACATTGATCGCAGAAAGAATGAGGCGGCTGATGCTTTAAGCCGGCTGGGGTCTCAGCGTAAGCTGGTGCCACCTAACACTTTCTTGGATATTCTGCATAACCCTTCTGTTAAGTTGCCTATAGAGGAAGACTTGGTTGTTCTTGACCCAGAAGCACAATTGGTGGCGGCTCTTCACGTCATCCCAGATTGGACAGTGCCATATTTGGCTTACATGACCCGGAGCGAGTTGCCTGAGGATGAAACCTTGGCCAGGCAGATAACCCGGCGGTCTAAATCAATGACAATCGCCAATGCCGAGTTGCATCATCGCAGTGTTACTGCGGCGTTTCAGTGTTGTGTCTCTTCTGAGGAAGGTCAATAAATTCTTTGTGAGATTCACAAAGGAGATTGTAGCCATCATGCCGGTTCAAAGTCCCTTGTGGCCAAAGCTTTTCGTCATGGATTTTATTGGCTGACGGCTCATGCTGATGTAGAGGATCTGGTCAGTAAATGTGATGGTTGTCAGAAATTCTCAAGACGAGCTCACGTGTCGGCTCAAGAGTTGAGGATGATTCCAATTACTTGGCCGTTTGCAATCTGGGGACTCGACATGGTTGGGCCTTTCAAAAGGTCCAAAGATAAAAAGACACACCTCTTGGTGGCGGTTGACAAATTCACAAAGTGGGTTGAGGCAAAGCCAGTTAGTAAGTGTGATGCAGCCACTGTGGTTCAATTCATGAAAAAGGTGATCTTTCATTTTGGCTTTCCACACAGCATTATAACTGACAATGGTATTAATCTGTCCAAAGGTGCCATGGAGGAGTTTTGTCAACGTGAGCTTATTCGGCTTGATGTTTCATCAGTAGCTCACCCTCAATCCAATGGTCAAGCTGAAAGAGCTAATCAGGAAATCTTGAAAGGCATCAAGCCCCGGCTTTTGGTTCCTTTGCAATGGACGCTGGGTTGTTGGGTGGAGGAGTTACTCTCTGTGATATGGAGCATCAATACTACCCCTAACAGGTCTACGGGTTATACGCCTTTCTTCATGGTTTACGGAGTCGAGGCAGTTCTCCCTAGTGACATCCGTCATGACTCGCCCCGGGTGGTGGCTTACGTTGAGACTGATAATGAACAAGCGCGTCAGGATGCACTCGACCTATTAGATGAAAAGCGTGACTTGGCAGCAGCCTGCTCGGCGATTTACCAGCAGGACCTGCGCCATTATCACAGCCGTCGGGTTAATCCAGAATCTTTCAACAAGGTGATTTGGTGCTCCGGCTCATCCAAGATCAAAGTGATGCACACAAGTTATCCCCACCTTGGTAAGGGCCCTTTGTGGTCAGCAAGAACTTGAACAACAGGTCATACTACCTTATCAATGTTCGAGAGCACAAAGACTCACGTAAGTCGGAGGAAGAGACCCGCCGGCCGTGGAATATCACTCATCTTCGGCCTTACTACACTTGACCCACCGGCTCTCATGATGTACATATTTTGACGATGTATATATTATGAAGTAATAAAGCAGGACCTCTGTCCTTTTCATCCTCAATGATCATATGTGTTCATCATCATAATTTCAAACGACCAATTGGGGGTTGATCGTATTCAAATCTAGCTTAACCCTCTTGGTCTGGCTCATGATTGTATTCGAATCTAGCCGTTAAACCTCATGATCACTAGGGGGCTTCCTGTTCAAACATAGGTCGTATTTGAACCAAAGAGAACATAGCTGTCGGTACCCTCTTGATCGGCACAATGCCAAACTCACTAGGGGGCTTCTTGATCGTATTCGAATCATAGCTTAACCCCTTTTGGGTCCGACTTTGATCGTATTTGAATCAGAGTCGTTAAAAAACTCTCAAGGTCATTTGGGGGCTTCCTATTCAAACATAGGTCATATTCGAACCAAAGAGAACATAGCTGTCGGTACCCTCTTGATCGGCGCAACGCCAAAACCACTAGGGGGCTACATGATCGTATTCGAATCCTAGCTTAACCCCTTTGGTCCGGTTTACTGATCGTATTCGAATCAGAAGCCTCGATTTTTCTTTCTATTTGGCTTAAGTTTTTTGAAAACAATCTTTGGTTTTTTCTTGAGACTTTTTTTTGTTCAGATCTAAGTATAAGGGTGGTTTAAATTTAACCCAGCTTGGCTTTGGACGATAAGTCGCCAGCATATGACAATCATCATACATTTGGAAGTGTTGGCTTCTAAGGATTGGGTTATCACCCTTACTGTTCAGGTCACATAAACCGGCAGTGCAAATTCAAAATCACAGGTATGATATTATAGTTGTATTTCAAAGCTATAATTCATAACAGGCTTATCTGTGTCTCTTTTTTCCATATATATGGTTGTATGTAAGATGTTATGACCCGCCCCGCGGTAAGCCGCCAAGGACACTTGTGATTTATTTTCTGTGTACAGGACAGTTCAAAGACTTTCTTATGCATAAGGAAAACAGATGATAAGTAAAATTGTTTTTCGGCAGGCTACAAATATGAGCCGCCCGGCGGATAAATTCTCTTGTTGACCTGAAGCTTCCGGATCAACCCTCTCCGCTCCTTCGTCCTGTTCCCTGTCCTGGAAGGTTGATGATGACCAATAAATGCCATTTAAAGCTTCAAATTCAGCTTCATCATCAATTAATCCGGCAGGGTCAACTTCAGGGGCGAAGGTATGCTTACAGATTGGTGGGATCAGGCTTGTCACTTTATAATGTGGCATCGGCATACTCCGATTCTCCGCGTCATAAACCGGATGGTACTTGGTGAGATCCACCTCATCAGCAGTCAGGGTGGCCACAGGGCGTATTTCCTTCACACAAGCGGCAAAGTCCTCCTGTTCAAATGCAGTGCCATCCTCCTTAAGGCTTGGATACCCAATGGCGATGTTGGCCGGGTCTTATTCCGGTAGCCAAGCCTTGGCCCGACTTAAGGCAGCCACGGCTCCAGCTCTTGCAGACAATTGCCTTAATTCATTGAATCGCTGAGGCAGCACATAAAGCTTCTTTAGCACATCCACCAGGAGTGTGGGGACTTCGTTTGACAAGGCAACTATAGCTAAGGCACGCTAAAATTCAGTGTAAAGTTCTTCCACGAGCATGTAAACCGCATTCAGCTTCACCAGCATGTCCTGATTGAGATTTGTGCTCCTGGGGCCTGCATAGCAATATCAGGTGAGTTAATGATAATTCATCTGATCACTAGAAAGATTCAATATTTGACACTTGCAGGGCGACTTACCAAAGATTGCTGAGAGCATCTGAGATACATGGCGTTTAAAGCCGGACAATTTACTGGTCACCTCTTCAAGAGCCGCCTCTGCCTTCTCAGCTCGATGGGTTAAGGCGATCTTTTCCTCAGCCCAGGCCTTTTTCTCCACTTCAAAGTCTGTTTTCAGTTTCTCTTGTTCAGACACACTGAATTCAAATTTGGAGTTGGCTCTTTGGGTTTCAGTCTCCTGTGCCTCCAGGCGGTTCTTCAATTCAGACAGTTCTGATTGAAGTTGAGTGGTGGTGGCCTGTACAAATACCGGGTCAAAATCATGAATATTAGCATACAATATTAAAGTCCCAAGCCTTCTGCAAGCAACAACACTTGGCACTTGGGGGCTAATGTCTACCGAAGGATTCTATCTAGGTGGCGGTTCATGAGAGCGGGGCCGGCTCTGTGTTTTGGTAGGCCCTGGGCGAACTCGGTGACATGGGCCCCTATATAAGTTTCAACCAAATTTGACTATAATAATTCAACTGACTACATCGACAACAATAATAACTAAATTCGAACCGACTCCATCGACAACAATAATACTAAAAAGATGGCAAAATAAAACTAACATGCCATGATTACCTCAAATAAGAACCAAATTCAACTGACTCCATTGACAACAATAATACTTCAGTGCTTGAAAAAAAGTTTCTTCGGACGTTTCTTGTGCAATAATACTTTGTTTCTTTCTTCTCCTTTTTTCAGCACCAACACTTGCTTCTTCTTAGGCAACATGGCAGGATAATGTCCTAAAATCATGAAGAGAAAAGGATACAAAGAATTTAGAATTTATAATCGGATGATTGGAACCCTAGACATACATGTGGATAGTTGAATACGTACATACTACTGAAATTGTCAAATTGGGATCTGGGGGGATGGATCAGGTCATCAGGAACATGGATGGATCATGGATACATATACGGGCTAAAGAAACTGATGGATGGAATGGATCATGGATTACCTCGTTGGCTCGTTGCAGACTTTGGGTTACCGGACTGCTATGCGGGGCACGCAGCAGCAAGCCGGCGGCGGCCGAGACGGCAAGGTGCCGAGCACCGAGTGGCGGGCAGGACAAAGAGATTAGAGACCAACCGTCCAGACTCCAGATGAAGGAAAATAAAATGAGCATCCGGTACCGATCGCTGGCGCTAGCGTAACGCTTCGTAATCGATCGCATGGGCCTCGCGCCCTAGCCCATCTCGTTTTTTTACCATTTTTTTGCTGGGCATTAGTATGTATATGTACTACATCATGGGCCCCCCTCCCGCTTGGGCCCTGGGCCGCCACCCCACCGCCCATGCCCCAGGGCCGGCCCTGCATGAGAATAAGTCCCAAGAACTTTGCAAGGAAGAGTACTTGGCACTTGGGGGCTAATGCATATTGCTGTTAAATCTACACAAGTACTATATTATGCACAAGCATATGAAGTATCGGCTCATTCATGCTGATTAAACCGGCCCTTGGGGACCACGGATTAAGCCAGATTTTTACAGGTTTGACCAAAGGATAGTACTGATGCTTATATGTTTGTTCTAAAGTCTACAACATATTCATCATAAGCAATAGACTTGGGGGCTGGCATAGTAAGGATAATTCAGTGAAGGGAAGAGTTTATACCTCAAATTTCTGGTGCATTTGCTTCACCATATCAACTTTGAGGTCACGGCTGCTGTGCACTTGGCTAAGATGGCCAGAAAAAACTTCCCCAATACTCATGTGAGTATAATCAGCAACATGAAATCTGACCTTACGGCGTTCCAGGTGCTCCTCTTTGGCAGAACACTTGGCTAGCACAGTAGGTCTTCCCGGCTCAGTGTAGCCGGTCTTGGTAATTTCAACATCAGCATCTTGTGGGTCGTCTGTCTTGGCCGGGCTAGAAGCTTCAGGGTTGACAAAGTCGTCGGCGGTTTGATCAGCAGGCAGGTCAACAGTTGGCGTTGGCATGTCATGAGCCGGTTCAAGTGGCGGCTCAGGAACAGAGGTATCAGGCGCGACCGTCTGGAGTTCTGGCTCGTTGAAGGTTGGCTCTTCGGCCGGCTTGTTCTTTTTCACCCTCTTGCTGGGCTTGGCTTTTCCGCTGCATAAGATCAAAAAGGTCAGTACCAATATAAGGACTTGAAATGAATACAGGATAAGTAAATCATCGTTACCCTGGAGCGGTCTTAAAAGCCGGTATGTTGGACTGGATTGAGTCGCCGGAGGAAGGTGAAGTTTCCTGATAATTTGAATCAGAAGAATTGAGTGGTTGACGAGTGAGACCCGCCAAAGGATAAAAAGGATTTAAGTCAGAGGTGACCTCGTTCCGGCGCTTCCTTGGTGTGTTAGGTAAGCCAGAGGAGAGTTCCGCGTCGTTGCTGGTCCGGGTCTGCCTCTGGCTCTCATGAATCTGTCGCATCAAAAGAAATTGAGGATCCTGATAAGCTAAGGGATGTGAAAATCTTACTTTCCGGGTTACTCTTCGGATTTTCTGTCTTGGCAAAGGCTCGGAGTCGGAGGAAATAATAGTTACCTATTCGTCCACTCCGCGACTTGTTCCCGTGTCACCCTGATGATAATTAGTGTCAATAAGGTGATTAAAAAAGGAGCCAAGAGAGTCAAGAGCTACCTCCGACTTAGAGGAATTTTCTAATCGAAGCAAGTCAGACGTGCTGGCCTTCTTTCCTTTCTTCTTGGTGGCGGCTTTCCTGGCGGCTCTCTTGGCCTTCCTAGCTCTCTTCGCAGCCTCATGATCATACTTTGTCTTCCAAAATTTGTCATCAGCCTGTAAAAATCAGCAAAGGTTTGAGTATAGACAAAGCATCAAGGATGAAGGTAATTTACTCAGTTTCACGGCATACCACTGGAGCCGGGTTAAATTTGCAGAAGGGGCTTAAGCCCACCTTGCCACAATCTGCTAGGCTTTCATTCAAGAGTGACTATCATATCATCAATGATGTTGTCAGGTAAATCGTCAGGGTTGTGCTGCAGAGGGTCATTCTTCTTGCCCGTGTAGGTGCACATTAAACCGGAGTGACGGCTCAACGGAATGATCTGCCAGGCAACCCAAACCCGGACCAAGTCAATACCATTTAAACCGTTCCCTAAAAGAGCCTTGACTTTAGCCATGGTGGGGGCGATTTTCTAGCAATCCACAACTGACAACTTATCTGGAAGAGGATGGTTAGACTCGAGGCGCAAGGCGCGAAAGCCGGGCAAAGAGTTCTCATCAGCTGGAGAAGTATCTTGGCAACAGAACCATGTCTGGTTCTACTCTTTGGGGTGCCTTGGTGGATTTGCATAAGGGAAAATGGCGTCTCTCCGTCGTTTGATTGAGACCCCGCCGAGCTCCAAACTAGGTCCATTGGCACATTCATTCTGGCGGTTCAAATAAAACAACTCTCTGAAGAGTAGCAAGTTGGGTTCTTCTCCAAGATACACCTCACAGAACACTGGAAAGTTGCAAATATTAGACACGAAGTTGGGTCCGATGTCTTGAGGACGGAGGTCAAAAAAGTGCAAGACGTCTATAAAGAACTTTGAGCCAGGTGGCGAAAAGCCCCGGTTCATGTGGTCAGTGAAGACGATGACTTCCCCCTCTTTGGGCTGAGGCTTTTCCTCTACTGGGTCAGGAGCATGGTATGACATGACTTCCTTCTTTGGCAGATAGCCAGTTTTCACAAAGTCATCAAATGTGCTATCTGTGATGATGGACTTGACCCAATTGCATGAAGTGGCTGTTTTCGGCGGCATTGTGACGAAGGAAGCCTAACAAAGATTAAAAATTGCCGGTTCAAATTTAAGCCGGAGGAAAAGTATTAATGCACATGTTCAGAATGGCGGCTTATGAAGGGGCCCAATGGTATATGGTTAATTATGTCAGGTTATTTAAACCGCCATAAGCAGTCAAATTATTTAAGCCGCCATGAGTGGTTGATGTTTCAGCGGACCAATCTTTTTGTTCTGCAAATTTTTATATATTATATGTATTTTTCTGAATTAGGATGATTTAGTTATGATTTTTCAAGTTTGAAAATTGCCCTATAGTCCCGGTTTGTGTCTCCAACCGGGACTATAGGTTAGACCCCTTTAGTGTCGGTTCGTGGCACGAACCGGTACTAAAGGTTGGCCCTTTAGTACCGGTTTGTGCCACAAACCGGGACTAAAGGGGCTCGTGGGGCCCCGGCCTGATGCCAGCCTGCCACCACCCCTTTAGTACCGGTTCGTGGCACGAACCGGTACTAAAGGTTCAACACGAACCGGCACTAATGCATAGCCGTTCGAACCGGTACTAATGATACCATTAGTACCGGGCCAAAATCGAACCGGGACTAATGTGTCTCACACAAGGTCCTTTTTCTACTAGTGGATATGCACGAGTAGAACACAAAGAGTTGTGGGCAATAATAATCATACTGCTTACCACCAACGTCTTACTTTGATTCGGCGATAATGTTGGATGAAGTGGCTTGGACCGACATTACATGACCGTGTGCATGAGACTGGTTCTACCGACATGCTTTACACACAGGTGGCTGACGGGTGTCTGTTTCTCCAACTTTAGTTGAATCAAGTTTGACTACAGCCAGTCCTTATTGAAGGTTAAAATAGCACACTTGACAAAAAAATCATTGTGGTTTTGATGCGTAGGTAAGAACGGTTCTTGCTAGAAGCCCGTAGCAGCCACGTAAAACTTGCAGCAATAAAGTAGAGGACGTCTAACTTGTTTTTGCAGGGCTTGTTGTGATGTGATATGGTCAAGACATGATGTGATATAAATTGTTGTATGAGATGATCATGGTTTGTAATAGAGTTATCGGCAACTGGCAGGAGCCATATGGTTGTCGCTTTATTGTATGAAATGCAATCGCCATGTAATTGCTTTACTTTATCACTAAGCGGTACCGATAGTCGTAGAAGCAATAGTTGGCGAGACGACAACGATGCTACGACGAAGATCAAGGTGTCAAGCCGGTGACAATGGAGATCATGACGGTGCTTTGGAGATGATGATCAAAGGCACAAGATGATGATGGCCATATCATGCCACATATTTTGATTGCATGTGATGTTTATCTTTTATGCATCTTATTTTGCTTAGTACGACGGTAGCATTATAAGATGATCCCTCACTAAATTTCAAGGTACAAGTGTTCTCCCTGAGTATGCACCGTTGCTACAGTTCGTCGTGCCGAGACACCACGTGATGATCGGGTGTGATAAGCTCTATGTTCACATACAACGGGTGCAAGCCAGTTTTGCACGTGCAGAATACTCGGGTTAAACTTGACGAGCCTAGCATATGCAGATATGGCCTCGGAACACAAGACCACTAGTAGATATGATCAACATAGAGATGTTCACCATTGAAAACTACTCCATCTCACATGATGATTGGACATGGTTTAGTTGATTTGGATCATGAGATCATTTAGATGACTAGAGGGATGTCTATCTAAGTGGGAGTTCTTTAGTAATATGATTAATTGAACTTTAATTTATCATGAACTTAGTCCTGATAGTTTTTTGCATATCTATGTTGTAGATCAATGGCCCGTGCTACCGTTCCCTTGAATTTTAATGCGTTCCTAGAGAAAGCTAAGTTGAAAGATGATGGTAGCAATTACACGGACTAGGTCCATAACTCGAGGATTATCCTCATTGCTGCACAAAAGAATTACGTCCTGAAAGCACCGCTAGGTGCAAGGGCTGCTGCAGGAGCAGATGTTGATGTTATGAACGTCTGGCAGACTCGATCTGATGAGTACTCAATACTTTAGTGTGCCATGCTTTACAGCTTAGAATCGGGACTTCAAAGATGTTTTGAACGTTATGGAGCATATGAGATGTTCCAAGAGTTGAAGTTAATATTTCAAGCAAATGCCCGAGTTGAGAGATATGAAGTCTCCAACAAGTTCTATAGCTGCAAGATGGAGAAGAATAGTTCAGTGAACATATACTCAGAATGTCTGGGTACCATAACCACTTGACTCAGCTGGGAGTTAATGTTCCTGATGATAGTGTCATTGACAGAGTTCTTCAATCACTGCCACCAAGCTATAAAGTCTTCGTGATGAACTATAATATGCAAGGGATGGAAAAGACAATTCCCGAGCTCTTCGCAATGCTAAAGGTTGCGGAGGTAGAAATCAAGAAGGAGCATCAAGTGTTGATGGTTAACAAGACCACTAGTTTCAAGAAAAAGGGCAAAGGGAAGAAGGGGAACTTCAAGAAGAATAGCAAGCAAGTTGCTACTTCCGGAAGAAACCCAAGTCTGGACCTAAGCCTGAAACTAAGTGCTTCTACTGCAAAGGGACTGGTCACTGAAGCGGAACTGCCCCAAGTATTTGACAGATAAGAAGGATGGCAAAGTGAAAGGTATATTTGATATACATGTTATTGATCTGTACCTTACTAATGCTCGTAGTAGCGCCTGGGTATTTGATACTGGTTATGTTGCTCATATTTGCAACTCGAAACAGGGGCTACGGATTAAACGAAGATTGACTAAGGACGAGGTGACGATGTGCGTCAGAAATGGTTCCAAGGTCGATGTGATCGCCATTGGCATGCTACCTCTACATCTACCTTCGGGGTTAGTTTTAGACCTGTCAATACATGGGCTTGAAGCACCACCACCACCTAAGGTGGTAGAGGTAAAATCTTTAATGAAATTCAATGATAGTGATGATATCATAATAAACATCCTAGTCAATGCCTTTATGAGTTTGATAATTAATTAGAAAGCAAGATCACTTCAATGCAAATGTTATGAAACAACTGAAATACAACTTTGATATGATTGCCCTCTTAAGTGACTTGTTATTTAGAATCTCAAATGATGTTAGAGGCGTAGGAAAGCATGCCTCTATGGTTCAAACTCAATTACAACAAGTTGCTAAATCTCAAAGGGAGTTACTTGATGAAATGAACAATAATATAAGTGACTTTGCTGTTAGAGTAGCAACTAGAGGAGGTAAAATGACTCAGGAACCACTTTATCCTGAGGGACACCCAAAGAGAATTGAACAAGACTCTCAAAGAATTAACACTGAAGCACCTAGTCCTTCTAAAAAGAAAAGGAAGAAAAAATATAATAGGACTTTGCCTGCCTCTAGTGAACCTGAAATAAAAAAACTCCTGATAATGATAATGAAATTTCTATCTCTGATGCTGAAACTCAATTTTAGTAATGAACACTCACTTTCTGACAATCAAAAAGATAATGATGAGGTTCATGAAGACACTCAAACAAATGATAAAGAACCAGATAAAGATGTTGAGATAGAACCAGCTGTTGATCTTGATAGCCCACAACCCAAGAATAAAAGATATGCTAAAAGAGACTTTGTTGCTAGAAAACATGAAAAGGAAAGAGAACCATGGGTTCAAAAGCCTATGCCCTTTCCACCTAAGTCAACTAGAAGGTTTACGGTGGTGTCCTCAAAGGGAGTGAACGGTTAGGCAAAGGCGTAGACGCTTTGCCTTGCGCATAAAGGTGAAGGCAAACACCGTTCCTTCATCTATATTTGCTACGTGAAGAACTCCGTCCAGTTTGTTGTTAAGGTAGCCCTGTGAGCAGCTCCTTCCAGAAAAATGTTTTCTCCTATAAAGTAGTAGACCATAAAGAAACCTGCACCCTACAAACAGAGAATATCAAAATCTCAGGAAGTTGCTTCGGAAGTAAAAAAAAATACTAACTTGACACCAGAAATAGCCTCTCCAATATGTACAGATAGAGTCGGTTTAATATGAAACGAAACAAAAACAGAAAAAGAAACCAAGGGAAATTAAGAAATGCATACCAGACCATACTAAGCACCTTTAGTTTGACCATAGGTCAGGCTGCTAAACCAAATACACAAAAAAATAGTTAGAAAATATTTCAAGTGAATGAAGAAGGAATTAATAAGATGGAGAGCTGTATATCATCATTAACAGAAGGAAAAAACATAACCAATGAAGAATATTTGTTTTATAGTAAGCAACACACAGATTTTGCGAACCGTTCGTTGTAAGCCCTAGGTGCTGCAATCCGCCGGCCGCGATGCTGCAACCATGGTCATCGTGCGTTGAAATCGGCTGATCGCGATGTTGCGCGTGGCACATCATGGAGTGATGAGTGACACACAGTTGAGCGTCACGGTGTGCAACGTCGCGGCGGCATCGGAGGCTGTGCGGCGGGTGGTGGGACTGCAAACTTCGTGCGGGAACACGACGACGGCTGTGGGGACCGACCATCGGTGGCCTTGGCGATGCACACTTAGACGTGGGGGGAGTCCAGGCGGTGCGGCCGGTGATTCCAAATATTCTATATAAATATATTAGAAAAATCACTCTACATAAAAAATTTGGAAAGTGTTGACCACGCATTTGAAAAATGTTAATTGTGTATAGAGAAAATGTTTATGACATATACAAAAAATGTACTAAAGTAAAATAAAATGTGTATGAAACAATTTAATCATGTATTTAAAAAAATGTTAATCAAGGATTTTAATTTTTTTTTTGAATAACTATTTGAAAAATGTTAAATGTGTACAGAAAAAATGTTGACCATGTATTAAAAAATGATGAATTGTTTATCATGTATATAAAAATGTTAATAAATTCTTTGAAAAAATGTTAAACAAATATATGAAAAATATTATCAAGCATTTGAAAAATGTTAAATGTGTAAAGAACAATATTTACCATGTATTAAAAATGATAGAAATGTTTTTGTTCATGTATATAGAAATGTTTATGAAGCATTTGAAAAAATGTCGAACAAGTATTTAAAAAAAGTTAATCAAGCATTTGAAAAATATTAAATGTTTATGAAAAAATGTGGACCATGTATTGAAAAAATGATGGAAAATTTTGATCATGTATATAAAATTGTTAATGAAGCATTTGAAAAAAATGATGAACTAGTATTTGAAAATTGTTAACCAAGCATTTGAAAACTGCTAAATGTGTTTAGAAAAAAAATGTTGACCATGTATTATTATTTTTAAACATTGCATTTAAAAAATGTTAAATGTGCATTGAAAAAATGTAGACCATGTATTAGAAATTGTTAATCATGTATTTGAAAAATAATAATCAAGCATTTGAAAATTTTTAAACGTGTGTATAGAAAAAATGTTGACATGTATTCAAAAAATGTTAATCTTGTATTTGAAAGATCTTAATCAAGCATTTAACAAAATGTTTAAAATGTGTATAGAAAAATGTTGACCATGCATTAAAAATGTTAAATTTGTATTGAAAAATATTTGAACGTGTATTAGAAAAATGTTGTTGATATATACAAAAAATGTAGAATGAAAACCAAGAGAAACAAAGGAAAAAACGAAAAAAACAAATAAAAAAGACTATGAAAACAAAGATATAAATCGAAAAGGAATGAAAAAACAAAGAAGAAGAAATAAATGAAAAAAAAACAAAAAAAATACCCGAAGAGTACCGGCTTGACTCGCTTCAAGTAGGCCGCACCGTTTAACTTATCACGAACTGTAGGCGGGCGCGGTGACTAGTAGCGCTGACTATCTTCACGGCGGCCAGGGACAGGTCCCTCCCGAAAATGGGCTGGTCCATTAACAAGAGAGAATTCCTTATTTGATCCATTCTTAAAATTTGTTTTCTTTTTTGGCCCAAATTTTTGCATCTTTTCTTTTTTGACACTCAAACTTTATTTTGTTCCCTATGTAACACTTCCGTCAATTTTGACCTGTAACGGTGTTAAGTCTAACCCGAAAAGACTATTATACCCCTAGTGTTGTATGTGATCAAATTATTTACATGCACACATGCATCTGATCACCTTGATGTGTTGGAGCTGAGCACGTACCTGCAAGCTAGCCTCAACAAAGCAGCCAAGTTGGCAGCTTAATTGATGTACAGTACGTGCACTATAGCCGTGCAAGTATGTACTCGCCGGCCGGCGAGTTGCACCAGATAGCCTGTTGCAATCCATCTATTTGTTTCGCGTTCGTTCCAATGAGAGAAGCCGCTACGTTTCGAGAGACGATCAGATCGATCGAGCAGAAGCTAGTCGCGTACGTACGTCTACGCAAGAGTTAGGCCAGAATCAATTAAGCTGCCAGCCTGCTAGCTTGCACGTACCCTGCTGCTACTTGAAAATCAATTAAGCTGTTTGCGTGTGCTAGCTTGCACGTACGTATTGTTTCTGGAGGATACGAGCTATAGTTGTAATACGATGTACAAAAACGGCCGACAGCCTCGGAGCCGCCGTGCATGGAAGGTGGCAGCGGCCTCGGCGCACCCACGCACGGAAGGAGGATACGGCCGGCCGCTTGTCGGGCACGGGAAACATCGGCCCCAACACAAATACATGGAAGAGCAAGAAACCTGTACGCACATGCACAGGAGGTTATGTTGTGTTTTAACTCACAACACAGATTTTTTCCAAAAAAAAAAAAAAACTCATAACACAGATTCCTTCCCCCTTCCTTTTTTTGGGCAGTGATTTGCGCCAGCGCACCGACCCAACGGTTGGGCCGGTCGAGTTCCAACCGTCAGATCTGATGCCCTCGCCGTCAGATCCCTTCGTCCCCCACCTTCTTCTTCAACCTCCCGCACGGGAAAAGGAATAGGCCCGCCTCGTGCGCATCGACGCCCCCCCTAGCACGCGCCGACCGGCTCGCCTCGCCTCCTCACCGTCGGCCGCCCTCGCCGTCGGTCTCCTGCGGTCGCCGCCCTCACCTATGTCGCCTTCGTGTGTTTCCTAACCTCCATGGATGTAGCAGCGTGCGGCCATGTTGCAGCCCTTGTAGCTCTGGTGCCACTGCTCGCAATTCCAGTGCACGACGGCCGCGCCCCGGTGGCGATGGTTCGCCCGACACAGCACCCCGACGGTTGCAACTTCTTTGATTCTGCAGAGTCTGGTTGTAGCTTTCTCTCTCAAAGGTTGAAGCTTTTTCCTCTACGGTAGAAGCTTTTCTGTAAACGATTGAAACTTTTTTCTTTTTGAGCAGCGTCTGGGTGAAAGCTTTTCTCTATCGTTCGGTTGAAGCTTTTTTCATCAAAGGTTGTAGCATTTTATATAGACAGTTGTAGCTTTCCTCGATAGCACTGAACGCTTACAGCTTTCTGTATATACGGTTGAAGCATTTTTTATCTTGGGTTGAAGCTTTCCTGTCAACGGTTGCAGCACTCTCCAGCCTCCCCAGCTATCGCGCATCTCTGATTGAAGCAAAAAATACCATCGGTTGCAACAAAAAATCTCTATGGTAGTAGCAAAACCAAAACACAGTTGTAGCAAAAAATGGCCCGTGCGTTTAGCACGCGGCCGCCGCCACCCTCCCGGGTGACCCGGTTTCCCAACACTCCCCCTTGGGTAATTATCCGTATATCCATGCCTCAAAACTCCGAAAAACCTAGTGGGAAAAATTATAGAGAAAGAGCACACAGTATACGTTGTTGTATTGCACGAATTGCCTCGTCAAAAACCTCGTGTGAGAAACATCAGGAAAACTCACTCGAGGGAAAAAGAGTACAATCCACTCAACCATCAAGTTGAGTACTCGATCATCAGGATTGAGATTTTAGCGACGAGTTTGTGAAGTTTCTCCCCCTGAACCTTGCATCTCTCTAAGTCTCATCATACCGATTCCACGCACACACCTCTCTAAGGTTGATGCCGGTAATGATTTAGTGAACATATCAGCAAGATTGTCACAAGACTTAGTATGCAAAACTTTCACCTCATTCAACTGCTGCAGCTCATGTGCATAGAAGAACTTGGGACTAATATGCTTTGTGAGGTTACTCTTCACATAACCCATCTGGACTTGTGCAACACAAGCAGCATTATCTTCATAGATAATGGTAGGGGTTTGTACGGTGTTCAGCCCACATGTCTGCTGAAAGTGGCCGATCATCCGCCGAAGCGATACACATTCTTTTGACGCTTCGAATAGTGCCATGATTTCCGAGTGGTTCGTGGAAGTCGACACAAGAGTTTGCTTGGACGATTTCCAGGAAAACGCAGTTCCACCACAAAGGAAAACATATCCAGTTTATGATTTGCAATCATGCGGGTCCGATAGGTACCCAGCATCGGCATAGCCTATAATAGATAGGTCTTGGTTCCTCTTATAAAACAGGCCAAGATCTTTGGTCCCTTGCAGGTAACGGAAGACGTCCTTGACACCTTTCCAATGTCTTTTGGTAGGTTCAGAACTGTACCTCGCAAGCAAACTGACGGCGAACGCAATGTCTGGCCGTGTACAGTTTACGAGATACATGAGTGCTCCAACTGCACTCAGGTAAGGAACCTCTGGTCCCAAAGTTTCCTCCCCCTCTTCCTTTGGCCTGAACGGGTCCTTGTCTGGCTGTAAAGACCTCCCGACCATCGGGGTCTTAGAAGGATATGCCTTATCAAATCCAAATCTTTCCAACACCTTCTGGGTGTAGGCCGACTGGTGCACTAGAATCCCATCAGGGGAATGTTCAAGTTGCAGACCTAGACAGAACTTGGTTTTACCCAAATCCTTCATCTCGAATTCTGACATCAGGTAGGAACTTGCTTCCTCAATATCCTCAGGTGTACCGATTATGTTTAAATCGTCCACGTACACCGAGATTATACAGAATCCATCTTGGGATCGCCATATGAAAACACATGGGCAATCTTTATTGCTCGTGTAGCCCTTCTCATGAAGGAAATCGCTTAAGCGATTGTACCACATTCTACCAGACTGTCTGAGTCCGTACAGTGCCTTTTGAAGTTGAACACTGTATAGACCTCTGTTTGCTCTATCATGGTTCGGAACAGGGATACCTTCTCGAACCTTCATGTATATGTTTGAATCCAAGTTACCATACAGGTAAGCAGTGACAACATCCGTTAGTTTCATTTTCAAGCCCATGTTTACTGCCATCGAGATCAAGTATCTAAAGGTAACTCCATCCATGACCGGGGAATAAGTCTCCTCAAAATCGACACCTGGTCGTTGAGTGAACCCTTGAGCGACGAGCCTTGCTTTGTACCGTACTACCTTATTATTTTCATCTCTCTTTTGAACAAAAACCCACCTACGGCCAACAGGGCGAACGTGGGGAGGAGTTTGACAAACTGGTCCGAACACCTTCCTTTTGTTGAGAGATAATAACTCGACAGAAATTGCCTGCTACCAATCTTTCCAATCCGACCTTTTCTTGCAATCAGCGAGCGTGTTAGGCTCAGGGTCAAGATCTATGATTGAGGCAATTTTCGTAGCAAAGTTGATGTCGACAATCACCGTTGCTCGGTTCAGGGACTCCCCCGTATAAATATAATTTATGGCCATTTCGTCATGGAGCGCATCCAGCGCAAACACTTGCTCTACCAAATTTCCCATTATGGGAGCAAGGTCCTTTAGATTTACCGTGCCGATGTGTGCGCTCACATCTCCGCTGGGTGTTTCCCCTATGGGAAAGTTTAAGTCCAGAATTTCGTGCACTGAATTTTCCGTACTTGTGCCAGGTCTCGACTGGCTCCCCGTTTCAATTTGGGGTACTTTGGCGATAGGCTGTGATAAATCTCTCTTATCCTTTTTCGTCAGGCGTCCCCAAGTACTTGGGATTTGAGAAGCTGGATTTCTCGTCCTTTTAGGCCTTTGGACGGGAGCAGGTATACCATCATTTTTCTTTGGTATTTCAACCCTTTCCGGTGCATTGCGCGTGTGCACATGCGATTTTGTCACAGTCTTTAAGTCACTAAAGTGGTCGGGCAGTTGATTTACTAAAGACTACAAATCTATTATCTTTTTGACTTCTCTCTCAGTCTCAGCAGTGTGTGGGTCATGAGCGTGGATCCCCGTGGCTTGCCACGTGATTTCTTGACTTTTAGCATCAAGGGGTTGATTCTCTCCCCGTAAAGTCGGGAAAAAAATCCTCGTCAAAAATACAATCAGCAAAGCGAGTCGTGTGACAGTCACCTGTCAGGGGGTCCAGATACCTGATTATGAACACAGTCTCATAACCAACGTATATCCCCGACTTACGGAGCGGGCCCGTCGCCGATCGCTGAGGGGGTGGTATTGGTACATATACCTGGCAACCGAACCTACGAAGGTGGGAAATTTTCGGTGCCGACCCTTGCGAAAGTTGAACAGGAGAGTGGATGTTGTAGGCCGACGGTTGAAAGTTGATGAGATTAGCCGCATGTAACACCGTGTGGCCCCAACATGTAGTTGGTAAATTACAACCCTGAAGGAGCTGTCGGGCAATGAATTTAATTCTTTTAATCAATGCATCGGCAAGTCCATTTTGTGTATGAACATATGGTACCGAGTGCTCAACTTTGATTCCCATTGCCATGCAATAATCATCGAACGCCTTTGAAGTAAATTCTCCGGCGTTGTCCATTCTAATAGACTTTATACGATAATCTAGGAAATTATTCCGCATTTGTATGATCTGAGAGATCAACTTTGCAAAGGCATGGTTCCGTGTTGACAGCAGACAAACATTGGACAATTTAGAGGAAGCATCAATGAGCACCATGAAGTACCGAAACGGCCCCGTGAGGGGCTGAATTGGACCGCATATGTCCCCTTGGATACGTTCCAAGAACACGGGGATTTCATCCCTCACCTTGAGGGGCGATGGCCTAATGACTAACTTCCCCTTAGCACATGCGGAGCACACGAAATCATCGGGATTCGGGAAGTTCTTCACGTTAACATTATGGCCATGCGAGTTGTTAAATATATTTCTCATCATCCTAAGTCCGGGGTGGTCTGACCTATCGTGCCAGAGGCAGAAGAGTTCAGAACTTCTAAAGACGGTCTTGAGGGTAGTGTACACGGGCGGTGCTACTATCATAGTGTAGTATAGCCCTGTGTCAAACGAAGGAAGCCTTTCGATAACATGTTTACCACCGGCATCCCGCTTTGTGATGAGTAGGCACTCCTTATCGTTTTCATCATCGGTCTCAGCATGGAAACCATTAGCGCGGATGTCTCTAAAGCTCAAAAGAGTACGAGTCAACTCTGGGTACAACGACGCATCATTAATGATCAAAGTTGTTCCCATAGGGAGTATAATAGTGGCTCGTCCGGAGCCAACTATGTGAGAACCGCAGCCGGCGATTGTCATAATACTTCCCGGAGATTTTTTTAATGGACTCAAAATACTTAGTTTCTCGTAAAACGGTATGAGTGGTGGCGCTATCGACAAGGCACATTTCCTCCATTCGGGCGCCACACGCGTTCTAAAATATGACATCTAATTAATGTAATGAGGAAGAAAATACATTAAAGATAAATGCACACATCTCAGAACATAACATGCTATCATGTATAAATAATGGAATAAATGAATAAATGTCATCCAATCACCAAAGTAAAGAATAAGTTTATGCTCTCATAGAGCTTACAACCAAATCGAATTTATTCAACTTTATTGTATCAAATCACGGAATCATGATAACCAAAGAGGTGTGCTAAGTGGACTCGGTGAAGAAGCCATTCACTTCCGCCGCAATCTCCATACTAGTGAGTTGATCCTCCTTAGAAATCATCTTGGAGGCCGCATCAATGTCTAGTGGCAGCGCCGCCGCCGAGGCGACCATGTGGTCAACCTCCATGGCGACCTGAGCGTCGGAAGAGACCGCCAAAGCTGCCGCGATGGGCACCACGGGGTTCGCCTCTATGGGCGCAGCAGGGGGCGTAGCGATCATCACGGGTGCCGCCATGGGCGCCGGTGGTGCTCCCTCCTGAACCAAGGCGAGGTGCGTCTCACGCGCCTTCCGAGCCTTGTATGCTTCAACGACCTCCGGTGGTGCGCGGCACTGGCGGGAGAAATGCTCCACCGAGCCACAACGGAAGCAGTCCTGAGGCCTCTGCCCTCCCTTGCCCGGCTTGTTCTGCTTAGCCAGGGCAGGAGGGTGAGGGCCCTTCTGTTGAGGCTTGCGGACTTTGAGAGCATTCATCTCCTGGCGAGAACTCCCCCAAATGGTTGCGCGACAAAGTTCTTTTTGAGAACCTCATCCTGCGCCTCCGCCACCTGGAGGACGTCAATCAACTCTGAATACCTCGTGTAGTTCCCCTGGCGGTAGTTTCGTGAGGACTGGACCACGTCGGGGTGGAAAGTGGATAGGGTTTTCTCAATCTTCTGGGAGTCGGTAATCTCAGTACCACACAATCGAAGAGTCGTACAAATCCGGTGCAGAGCCGAATTGTACTCCCCAGCCGTCTTGAAGTCCGCAAACCTCAGACGGATCCACTCTGCCTCTGCACGTGGATTCACGGTGTACTTCAGCCGCTGAAACCGCTGCTTAAGAGCGGTCCAAAGGCCAGAAGCACTACGCTCAGCCATATACTCATCTTTCAGAGTAGGTGACAGGTGATGATGGAGAAAGTGCAGAGCCTGCGCATTCTCAGTATCGAACTTGGGATCAGTGGCGGCCAACTGGGCCCCCTTACTGATCGCCCTCAGGAGGGTTTTGCCCTGGAGAAAAATCTCGCAGTCCGAGGACCATGACAGGTAGTTCAGCCATGTCTGGGCCAACACAGCAAACTCCTTGTGGACAATTCCGGCCATCTGCGATTTATGCAAAAATCATGAGATTACAGTAGGTAATCTTTTGCACAAAGCGATGTTGATAAATTTATTCAATAAAAAGACGTTCCAATATTTAAAACATGCTATTATATGACTTACTAAATGATTAAGAGTGCTAAACAATTAATCTACAACAGTAAAATCATACAATAATATCATGTTACAAAAGATAGCATGTTAAGCGCATCTAGTATGTGAAAAATAGCCCAAAATTGAATTCTGGAGGCATTTTTAAGCCTAAATACGTGTTTTTAGCAAAAACAGACAGTTCTAGGGGCTTCTACGCGAAATGTTTCAGCAGGAATAAATTACGCGTAAAAACAGGAAAATCCAGGGGTTAAAATGCGAATAATCGGGCGCGCGCTCTCTGGCCTGGCCCAGTTTGTTTGCAGGCCGTAAAATGGGCTGTCGGCCCATATAGCCAGCCCCACCGCCTCCGCCCTTTTTTGTTGAGGAAAAAAATGGAAGGCCCATTGCGCACAGCCCGCTGGGCCGGCCCGCTTGCCATCTTAGGGGTCGCTAGGGTTTCCAACCCTAGCGCCCGAGCTGCGGCGACCTCGACAGGCACATGCGCACACACGGTGCGGCACGGCGCGGCGGCGCGCACGGCGCGGCCAGCGAGGCGGGGCGGCCACGGCGCGGCCAGTGGCGCGGCACGGCGCGGCCACGGCGCGGCCAGCCAGGCGGGGGCGGCCACGGCGCGGACAGGCCAGCCATCAAGGCGGGCGGCAGCCGCGGCGGCGCCTGCGGTCAGCGGGGGGCGGTGGAGCGCGGCCAGCACGTGGTGTGGCGACGGCTCGCGGCTGCCAGGCCGGCCAGCGGGGGCGGGCGGCAGCACGCTGCGGGCGCGGCTAGGCGGCCAGCAGCCGGGCGGCGGCCAGCACCAGGCCAGCACGCACGCCGGGCGCGGCTACCACGCGCGCGTACGCGGGGCAGCCAGCAGCCGGGCAGCGACTAGCGTCAAGCTAGCACGCACACCGGCTGCAGGAGCGTGCATCGGGCACGGGTATGGCCAGCTGCTTGGGACGGCGTCATCTGGATGTTGGCATCGGGATCTCAAAACATCGTCGTGTTCATCGGAAACATCGACAGCGCGTGGCACAACGGGTGCGTTGCGGCGGTAACGTGATCATCTGGATCACGATCTGTACCAACTCCCGTATAGTGTAGTCAACAAGTCTTTCGTGATCCAAAAACATCGATATTGGTCGGCGACATATTCGTCCGCTCAGTTTTTGGGAGAGAAATCCACACCATAGGTAAATTTATCCGAAAAAATAAACTAATCGCAAAAACGGAATCGCGGTAACGAGATGAATCCATTTTTGCAAAGAGTGGGGATCGGATCTTATACCTCCTTGGGATTGACGAAAGCCTGCATGATGCAGGCTTGACGGAGAGTTGGTGGAGCGAAGCGTGCTGATAACGTGTTCCGCAACTCCTGCCGGCGAGTCCGGTCCAAGGTTGCGGAGCGGGAGCGAGCGTCGTAGACGAAATAGTCGAATACGCGAAAGTAAATGGCACAGAGAGATATGGAGGAGACCAACTTTATTAATCAATGATCAGGTATTACAATGATGGCTCTTCGGTGCTTTATATAGGGAGAAAGGGGGTCAAGGGATAAGTACCCAAGGGGAACGGGAGGGGCTAGCCCGTGCGTTTAGCACGCGGCAGGGTGGTCCGGTTTCCCAACAGTTTCAAGTAGGTCGCGTCCTTTTACTTATCACGAACTGTAGGCAGGCGCGGTGGCTAGTAGTAGTGTTGGTTATCTTTTTTGTTGTTGTTGGCTATCGTTGTCGTGGCAGCTAGGGATCGATCCCTCGCGAAAATGGGCTGGTCCAGTAACACCCACAAAAAACTCAACACAAGACTTTCTACGTACTCGCTTAATGCGAGGCATAGTCGCCACGGTTCAGTCGCGAGGGGAGCACGTCGATCGGACGATTAGAAGGGGCCAGATCGTGTGGCTGGTGAGGCCACCGATCTGATCTGCCACCTATCCACCGGCGCCGCGTCAGCCCACAAAAAGCAACAAAGAAAATGAGTACTTTTTTGAGAGAGAGAAGAAAGAAAAGGAGAACTTATACTAGTACGTGACAAATTTTGTGACCGGAGTGAACGAGGAGGATCTTGAACACAACGGCATCCGCACGAGGCGACGCCCGCCGAGCGCCCAGCGGAGTCCTAATCCAACCCGACTATCGATCCAAGCAAAATCTACATGTTGCCGATCAGATCATCATAGCGCTAAGCCCGCGGCTTCCAAACCCTCGTCAGCCAAGCTTCGCCTCGCCTCGCCTCGCGCCCCGTTACCGAATCCAAAACCCCTCGGCGCCGGCGGCGGGCTCGCCCGCCATGGCCAGCGACGACGAGTGCTACGACTACGAGTACGACTACGACGAAGACGACGACGACGAGCAGGAGGAGGAGGCGACGGAGGCCGACGAGGAGGGCCTGTTCGAGGACGACACGCCGATGCCGGATCGCCCCGCCGATTGCTGGGTAAGTAGTAAGCCCGTCGACCGACGCAGAGGGGCTAGCCGCTCATTGCGCCCTCGGTTACTGCCCGATCGAATCTTTACCAAATCGATCGAATTAGGGTCCTGGGGTTTGCGCGGAATCTCTGTTTTTCTCCTTATCGGTGGGATTAATGTTGAGGCTTCCGTAAACTCTTGCCCGATCGGCTTCCGACGGGCGATTGTGGTATGGTTTTATTGCGCCCACTGGCTTCGATCTGAATTCAAATGCAATGCAGGTTTATGTACTGATAAAAAGAGGAGGGCATCGTTAACGACAGTATATATATTAATAGATTGGTTTGAATTTTAGTCTTCAGGAGCAAGATACTTAGTTCAGCACAATTTTCATCTATTTGCTCTCGCTGTCAAGGTATTCTCAGAGGAATTTGGATTACAATATAATAGTCCATATGATTTTCTTATTTAATTATAGAAGCCCGCTGGGCGCTGGATCACATTGGAATTTTGGAGAAATTATAAAACGAGCTTTCACTTCATCAAATTCGCTCTGTCTCTTACATGGGCTTTTTTGGTTATATCAATGTAAAATTTGTTGGGACAATACAGAAATTCTCCTTGACGCTGATTGCCGGATTTCTGTGGTTGCAATAACCTAGTCTTAAGTTTCCGACACTCATTTTTTCCCGAGTGGTTTGCTTTAGTTGGATTAGCTAATATTTATTCTGCTGTTTTACTGTAAATCAGAAGATGCACTACTGAACTACTCTTCTATCTGTTATTGCAGGCAATTACACAAGAGTCTCTTTCCATTGCACAGGTAACTAGAGTCACTAAACTAGGCACTGTTTCGAGTTCAGATTATACATGTCTCCCTCCCAACTGTGATGAGACGAGTAATGTACTATATTCTCTTTGGTTCTCTACCTACAGCAACAAGATCTATCCATGGTGATGACCTTGCTCAACGTCAAGCAGCACAATGCTCGCGCTCTCCTCATCCACCATCGGTGGAAGATAGACTGCATCTACGACCACCTCGACAGGAAGGGGCGAGACCGCACGTTCAGGGAGGCAGGCATCGTGCTTCACGAGAATATCAACGGCAAGCCGCTGGGGTTGCCCTCAAGAGTGGTCAACTGCATGGTGTGCTTTGATGAATTCTCTGTGGGCGCCGTCTCCACCATGGAATGTGGCCATTATTTCTGCAATGACTGTGAGTTTTCTTCCCCTTCACAATGTTTATCTTGTTATCTTTACAGTTTAACTTATTAAGAACTCTTTTGCTGTAGTGTCAAAAACGCTCTTACATTGTGGGACAGAGGGAGTAGTATTTAAGGCTAGCATTCTACCAACGAAGGGTATACACTTGACATGCACAATTTAATTGTCATGTATGGACATAGCAAATCCAAATCATAGGAGCAAAATTTATGAAAATACAATCATAGCATAATAATTTCAGCAGTGTACTTTATTGAGTTATATAATAAGGTCGACACACACAATTCTTTAGCCCGAGTTAGCCAAGCAAATTTTTCACTCTATTGCAAAATGCAGTTGTTCCAAAGGTTTGAATTTGTTAATGGATTATATATTTCTTAGTAGCATATGAGAAATTTATTCCTAATTGACTAGGTTGCGCGCCGTCACTCCTAAAAATGTACAAAAAAAGAGTTTGTGCAACATCAAGTTGCACATTTTGTAAATCCAATATAGTTGCACAGAGTTTCTAAGATAGGATAAAGTGTAGTTTGCAACCCCTCGTCCATTTGAAAGTGCACATTTTTTCTTCGAAACTAGGCCCTGAAGGATCTCGATTTCTTAAAAAGGAAAAATAGAGTTGCCCGATTAATTAGCACATTACACATAATACTAGACAAACCTAACCCTCAAGTAGCAAAATGGGGTTTTATGACATGGTGCCCATCACCGGCGGAGCTTGAAGCAAATAGTTGGGCAGGGCAGACTGAAGGAAAATGCTCCTGGCTTGGTGTTCCATCTTCCATGGCCCAGCACTCAGTTTCTCATGGGCTAGACAGGACACGACATGGATTAGTCCTTATGTAGAGTCAGCACCAGTGCCCACGTGTCTACCGCATTACCTTCATATTGTAAAAAAAAATAGAAATAATTTTAAAAAGTTCGGGTCTTAAAATCCTATCTTTTTTTTACGTCGGCCCCCGCACCCGCGTCGCTCTCCAGGGGGCGGCTCGGGTGACCTAACCCCGCCGCCGCCGCCACCCCCTCCTGCTCCCTCCCCCTCGCCGCCGTCGGGCGTCCCCGCGGGGCAAAGCCCGTGCGGCTGCCGGCGGTGGCGGGCCTTTTCTCTCCCGTCTCGCGTGGAGGCCAGCCCTGGATGGCGCGCCGTGCGTCGCGGAGCTGCGCGCCAGTGTGGATCTGGCCCTCCGGCCTCTTCTACGGCGCGGTGGCGCTGGATGCTGGGGCGACGACCCTGGGGAGCGGCGGCCCCCTCCTCTCTGTCTTCCTTGCGGTGGAGGAGCGGCGGTTGACCGTTTTGGGGGCGGATCGGGGCTTTTCTGCTCGGATCTAGTGGGCGCACGCCATCGGCGGGATGCGGCGGTGCTGGCCGTCCTGGGACGCCTGGGTGGCAGGGCGGCTGCGCGTGGTGGCGGCCCCGGCGGCTCTGGTTGGCGGCGATGGAGTTGTTGATCCCATCCTGCCTGGCCGGAGACGGCCCTCTCGGCAGGGCTGGTGTTTGGCGAGGTGCAGTGGTGTGCCCTGGCTAGCGTGGTGCTGTCTGGGGTTGCTAGTCTCCCAAGGCCAGTGGCCTCTGCGTGGTGTAGGTGGCGCTGTCGGTGGTGGGTTTGGCGCTACTCTCTCCCGGCGTCAGTCTGTTGGTGGATGGTGGAGGGCCTGTGCCGCGGATCTGGTGCAGGCACGACGTGGTGGTGGCCCGTGTCGGCCTGCAACAGCGGCTGGTCGCGCGGGTGCGTGCCCGACGGCTCCAACGCTTGGAGCTCGTCGGCCGGCGCGGGTTGGGCGGCGACCTGGTGTGGTTGCGGCTCTGGTCGTGGATGGCTCCACGGTTGCTTGGCAGGTCGACTGCGACAGCCGTGGGCATGTTCCGGCGTCGACTGGTCCGTAGGCGGCGTGTGTCGACCTTCGATCCCTCTCCACGTCGTCCGGGTGCTAACTTCGTTGAAGGTTCGGCCCTTCCCCGACTATGGGCCATCGCTCGTTTCACGCTCGGCAGCAAGACCGAGCTTGTCTCCCGCCCGGCAGTAGGACAGACCTCGTCTCGTGCCCGGCAGCAGGATCGGCCTCGTCTCGCGCCCGGCAGCAGGACCATGCTCGTCTCATGCCCGGCAGCAGGACAGTGCTCGTCTCCCGCCAGTGTCTTGGACGGGTCGATGGCAGCCAGTTTTGGCCGGCCTATTGGGTTTCGGCGTTGGGAGCGGCTCAGGGGTGAAAAGGCGGGTCCTTTTCTGCCCATATCTTTGGTTGGGGTAGCGGTGGGTGGCGTCAAGGTCTTGGATGCTAGGGCGGCGGCCCTGGTGGTGGTGTCGCGGTGCTCCTGGGCAAAGCCCGTGACTTGGTGCTGCCTGGTGGCCATGGCCGTGTGGACGGCGTGGTAGCCAGGGTGTGGCGTTCGGTGGCGGGAATATTGGTCGGGGTGAAAACATGTTCTATCTTCGGATTGACCTGCGACGTCGAAGCTCGTTCCCTTCTTGAAGATGTCGCCGCGACTCTCGTTGCCCGTCGTGTTGCTTCGGGGGAAACTCTGATCCTTGGGTCGGACGGTGGCGACGCTTCGGTGTCGTAACCCTCTTGTAGGCACCGCCTTGGAGCCCACGGTGCGTCGTATGTAGCTTCTTCTCTACGCGGTGGTGTGTTCATGGTTGAGGCCCCGATGGCTGTGTAGTGCTAGGGATGGTGTTGCTGCACTCAGCGCCTATGTATCCTGCCTTGGGTATGTGCGTGTGTTGTGGTGGTGTGTGTTGTACTGGGTGGTTGATGATCTTTGCTTTATATATATAACGGGGCGAAAGCCTTTTTCGATAAATCCTATCTTTTCAAAACTACACAAAATGTCATAAATTTTAATCACATGGCTTCAGTTTTGAGAATTGTGAGGAACTCCAAATTTCCCGCGGAATTTAATCTCACGACCATTTCCCCAAAAGAAATTAGAACTTCCCAGAAATTTTAATTTTTTTAAAAGTCAGTACTCCCTCCGACCCATATTAATTGTCGCCGGGAGCAGGATAATTAATATGAGTCGAAGGGAGTTTTATCTTTGAAATTGGAATGGACATTTCCCCCAAAAAATCATTATATGTTGTGCTTTTTACTGCTATTTTTTTATGACACAGAAGTGACATGGTAGACACGTAAGCGCAACGTCCTCGAGAACAAATTTAAAATGGTTAGAACCACATTCCAATGGTGTGATTGTAGATACTTGAATGTTAGATTTGACTGGTTTTATCATTCGAACGTGTATGCATTTGCGTGCGCAAGAAACACACTTTTCCTACAAAATATGCATCTACTCCCTCCGTCCGAAAATACTTGTCCTAGAAATGATTGTATCTAGAGTTCTAGATTTATTTTAGTTATAGATTCATCCATTTTATTCATTTGTAAGAGAAATATTTCCGGACGGAGTATGTGGTTTCCATTAGATAAATAATCCCGTTTTCATGACCTTTGATTGAGCAACTAGACTTTCTTTGCCGAGTGAGAGGCACTTGTGTGATGTGCAAGGATAATCAATCAATCCTTATTGGTGTCGTTTTCTTATCTTACTTTGTGCGTCGTGCAGGTTGGACGGAGCACTTCAAGGCGTGTGTGGAGAGCGGCAAGAAGCAGATCCGGTGCATGGGGGTGAAGTGCCCGGTGGTGTGCGACGAGGCCGTGGTGCAGCAGCTCCTCGCCGGCGAGTACCCCGACGCGGCCAGGCGCTTCGACCGCTTCCTCCTCGAGTCGTACCTCGAGAACAACGACTCGGTGAAGTGGTGCCCGAGCGTCCCGCACTGCGGCCGCGCGATCCGCGTGGGCGCCGGCGAGCGCTACACCGAGGTGGAGTGCCCCTGCGGCCTGGGCTTCTGCTTCGCGTGCGCGGCCGGCGCGCACTCGCCGTGCCCCTGCACCATGTGGGACATGTGGGAGGTCAAGTGCAACGGCGAGTCGGAGACGGTCAACTGGATCCTCGCCAACACCAAGAGCTGCCCCAAGTGCTTCAACCCCATCGTCAAGGACGGCGGCTGCAACCTCGTCACCTGCAAGTGCGGCCAGCATCTATGGTAAGTAACCATCGATCGGCACCACGATATCGATATGCATGGCATGCTTGCTTCTTGGAGGGCGTGATGGATCACTAGCTAGCTTGGCTTTCTGAACCTAAATCTGAATCCATGGATGCATACGTGCGTTGCGTGCAGTTGGAAGTGCGGCGGCGCGACGGGGCGCGCGCACGACTGGGACAGCATCGTCGGCCACAGCTGCAACCGCTTCGTGGGGGAGGAGAAGAAGAAGGTGGACAACGCCAAGCGCAACCTGCACCGCTACACGCACTACTACGACCGCTTCAAGATCCACGGCGACTCGCACAAGCTGGAGCACGACAAGCTCGGCCCCGCCGTCGACGAGCGGGTCAAGCTGCTGGAGGCGCTGCTGCAGGACCAGCCCCTCCTCCATGACGCCAGCTGGCTCACCGAGGCGCACCGCGGCCTCCTGCAGTCGCGCCAGGTGCTCTCGCGTTCCTACGTCTTCGCCTACTACATGTTCGGCGGCGACGACGACAAGGTCCGGACGTGGCCCAAGCACCGCGGCAGCCTGCCCATCGCGCAGGGCCTCTTCGAGAACTACCAGGAGGAGCTGGAGAGCAACGTGGAGCGCCTCTCCAAGTTGCTCGCCACCGAGTACGGGCCGGTGCCCGAGGAGGAGGACGTCCGGCGCGACAAGCAGAACGCCATGAACCTCGCCAAGATCGTGCAGACGCGATGCGGGGAGATCTACAAGTGCATCCAGGACGAGCTCCTGCCGCTGCTCCTCGACCCCATGATCATCGCCGCGTACCGGCCCCGCGGCCCCGACAAGGCCAAGGACTTCACCACCGCCTGATGAGGAGGAGATTAGCTCCTCCAATTTCTTTTGGCCGCGACGGCCGCTGGCTGTAATGTGCTCCAAGGCCAAGGAGTTCATGCCATGTAGTACTATTGGACAATCTCTCGTGCGCTGACTGTCTGGGCAGCCATACCAGACCAGACAGGAAATGGCTTCAGGAAGGCAGCTCGATAGGAGCTGCATGCATATTTTTCCTATTGGAATTTGTATACTTTATCAGATTCAGAAAGCCCAAAGGGTACTCTGTATACTGTATATCATTTGGGCGAAATTCAAACAGTAAAACGCATCGTTTGTCTATGAACTTGCCATCGATGTGCTTGTTCTCATGAGAACCTCTTTATTAAGATCGGAGCTATCTGATCCTTGACACTTTTGGTCGATTGTTTGGCGTTGGTTGGCATGGTTCTTTTGTGTTGTTTATCCTGAGGGCTCTTCATTGGAGGCCAAAACCAGCCAAGATGAACAACGCGTCGTAAATGGGTTGTTATACATCATGGGCCGTAAATGAGATCAGAAGCAACATGACCCGTAAATGGTCCAAAAGCCCCTACGGGTTGAAAATGGCCTAGAGCCAACGTGGGTCATGAATGCACCGAAATCCACCATAGACCGAAAATGCCACACAGGCACGACGGGCAGTAAATGGGTCGAGAGACACAAAGGGCTGAAAATGGCCCAAAGAAACCACATGCCGGAAGTTGGCCGAAATGCAGCACGGGTCGTAAAAGTTTGAAAGACGGTACAGGCCGAAACTGATCAATAGGCACCACGGGCCACAGATGGACCAGAAGTATTCAACAGTTAAGGGACTAGATGAGTTATGAACCTAAATATGCTAGTACACACAGGCACCCTAAATATGCTTCCTCGATATCTTTTGTTAGTATGCAGCGATAGTATGTGAGGATTTGGTTTAATAAAGAGTTATGACACTTAAATATGTTATGAAAACATTGAAGAATATGGGGTGCCCATTTGAAGCAAATGGAGAATTTGAACCAGAAGTGTAGGCTTTGGTTTACTAGTTTATTTTGCTTCTATTTGAGTCAATATGACAAACTGTACTACTGAGGGTGTCAAAGTGAAAGTTAGATTGAACTCTTCTAGTCCGTGCTCAATCCAAACCCAAAATCTTTCATTGAAAACTTTGAGAATGTAAACACAAGTGCATTTGGCTTCAGAGTCCGAGATGTTATTCTTCGAGACTCCTTAGCGCAATTGCCTTGCAAATCAACTAGTTGTCTTGCACGGCAAGACAGACCACGTGAGAGAGTTGCTTTGAAATCCTACAGTTAGCCATGTGTCGTGTTGATGATGTGAGTGAGCCTCCAATGTTCATATTGGCTCACAGGTTTGCTCCAACGAATATAAAGAGCCCCTTAACTCAACCTTAAACCGGTGGCTGCTCTGCATAAAATTTAGGCAGAGATTATCTGAGCAACCCATGTCTCCCATAGATCTGAGAGAATCCTAGTGAGAAAAAACTCAAAGCCTAAAACTGCTAAGCGATTCAGCATCATTGTAGAACTTGATCAAAGCTGATCTTAACCTATTACTCTTGCGGATTGTTCATCCTCTAGACCCTTAGGCGTTTGTTCCAAGCTTCCAAGGACTACGTGAAAAACAAGTCTGTGAAGGTTCTAGAAATCTAAGTCGAGTGATTGCGCGCGGTGAGAATTGGCTATAGCTGAAGGAGAATAAAGTGAAAACTTTGTATTCCGAGTTCCGAGTTCAGTCTCACCCCCTTCAACTAGACGTAGAGTTGTGTCAGTAACTTAAATTAAATGAACAAACCATTGTCTTCACCAAGCCTTCGGGGTTCTATTTTCTCGCACTCAACTTACGTTATGTTTGTACTCTGTATTGCGAAGAACTAGCACTCTCTATATTTTGTCTATCTATTGCCATAGCTTTATTGCATGCCTTTCTATTATGGTTTGTCAGGTCTTGATGTAAATGCTCTCATATGATGTCCACTATGCGTATCGTCGCTCTTGCTAGCCATGAAGCCCATGTGTGCCCTCTATTCTCTGAGCACGTCGACAATGCTCTAACATCGAGCCTTCCCCTAATTACATGCTACTTCCTCCGTTCCATAATGTAAGACGTTTTTTACACTACATTACAGGATGGAGGGAGTTATTTAAAATCCCAAAATAGTGAACAATTCACGTGTCACCTTGGTACCTGCTTAGCGGCATCCGAGCTACCAGAAAAGCCAAGTCAGAGCCCAATCTACTTTTGTTTGCGTGAGGACAAGTGGAGTAATCACCCCAGCTAATTAAACAAGCCTATCGGTAGAGCTCAGATTCCCAATCTAGCTGCTCCTGATTTGTTCATCGTGCAGCTGCCCGCCGTCCCGAATAAAACATGATATGAATATGATTCCACTGGCACATGCACATACAGATGGAAAGTTTATGTACTAGTCCATCGTAATCTATCTATGATGGAAGAAAGTAGATGTCAAAAGACAAACTTCGGCTCTTTCTTTCTCAAAAATCGAGTCTAGAAACGTTTGATAGTGTTGCAAATGACTAGATCATGTAATGTCTGTGCATTGTGTTAAAACAAAAGGATGTCCAGCGGAGGCAGGATGTCAAAAGGAATATTGACTTCTGAAAGTTGCCCAACAGGTGGACGATCAGAAACCATGGCCGAAGTAAGACGTGCATTATGCCATAATAAGGATGTGATTTCTGCTGAAATCTGAGATGCGCTCAGGCCCATATTGCAATTTCTGAAAAATCTCTAAGGGCCCATGTGGGTTATATGGCACTAGGTGTGGTGGGAAGTTTAGTCCCACCCCGGAAGTGGAAGGAGAGTTGGAGTGGTTTATAAGAGTTTCTCTTCTACATGCTATTGGAGCTTGAGAAGAGAAGAGGCCCTCGCGCACTCCTCCTCCGCCGCCCGCCACGCCACGCCACATCTGCTCACGCGCACGCCCACCGTCGTTCCTTTGCTGGTTCCTGTATGGGGTGAGGGGCGAATAGGTTTTTGGGCAGCGATTACGCGACTGCTCGCTTCCGATCGTCTACTTCCTCTACGTCCGCATCGCCTTCATCATCACCATGTCCACCGCCGACAAGAAGGACGCCGCTGCTGCCACCAAAGCCGCGGCCTCTGCGTGGCCTACTGGAGGGTATAACTCGTTTATCCCGCTCCTGATTATTTTCATATTAGCAGTATGTGTAGATTTGTCTACTGTTTGCTTAGTACGTGCATGTTTAGATCAGAGTCAGTACGTCATCAACTTAGTCAATGCCATGCTAGTGATTTACTCATGGATTAATTTAATCGAGAAATTGCCTATTTACTCAACAATTTCCCATCGACCGATCGGCCCTACGCATTTAAATTGGTAAACACTATCATGTGATTCTTGCCTGCCCATCACTCGAAATTGTCATGCTACTCCCACGGCTCTCATGCTTACGGCAGTCGACCGCAACAAAGTTGTACTAAGTGAGCGACAAGTAATATGGATTAGAGGGAGCAATATTAAAAAAAACGGTCGAAACTCGGAATAATTTCTAAGGCAAATATAAACGCTCAAAGTAACAATTCAGTAAAGTTCCTTATTTTATCTTGAATTTAAAAGTTAAATTCATCACTTTATTCCGTGCAAAGAAATCAATTAATATCATCATTTATCATGAGTTCACAGTTTTTTTTGGAGAAATTACCAAGTACTCCCTCCGTTCCTAATATAAGTCTTTCTAGAGATTTCACTATGAACTACACACAGATATATATAGATGTAGTTTAGAGTGTAGATTCATTCATTTTGCTCTGTAGGTAGTCCATATTGAAATCTTAGAAAGACTTATATTTAGGAACGGAAGGAGTAGGACGAAAACACACATCACTATATTTGCGAATGCGAATTGAAGACTAGAGTCACATAGTTTTGAAATTCAGAGTCTTCTCTATCACCTCGCAATTTTTCTTGACAAAGAGTTCAGTCTCTGCATCACTGACACCTTGCTAGTGTTAGTACATTAACTATTACTATAAAATAAAAATCCACCGTGGCCAGGCAAGATCTCAAACCAGAGATTTGATCATTCCTGTACTAAGGATTTAGCCACCTCCACCCAAACTACACTTGCTCGTTGTATTTAAGAAATCTGACCACTTCACACTATATTTCTGGTATGAAATTCTAATTTGGCACCACATTTTTGTCTTTGCACCAATTTGAAAGGACAAACAAATCTTTTTTCCTCGTGTGGCAACTCTAGTGGTTAGCAAGCTTTGCTTCCGTTCTAAACATTTAAATTCAAATTCATTCAAATAAATTAGAACTGTAGAAAATTTTCTCAGTGGTCAAACTGACCGAAAAAACCTTGTTAACTAGAAAACATGCAATCAAACTTCTCTAGCTTAGACAACTAAATAGAACTTATTTAGATTTGGTATGGTATGTAGAAATTGTACTATTAAATTTTTCATGAAAATAATTTTAAAAATGTTTTTTTCTATTTTGTGATAGTGTATATATTTAAACTCAACCATCTACTGCATATTGGAGGCAATGTCCATATCTAAAGTGTCATGTATTTTGGAAATGAGGGAGTAAAAGAGGCACATACAACCTAGAAAAGTGTTTTCTTTTGCGGAAAGATCCAAGTCTATTATCAAGGTTCACCAAAAGTACAAAGTATCACACACATAATACAAATTAAATCAAGGTTCTTGGACCACTGAACAACCACTGCTTCGGCTAGAACAAGCTGTCGACGTGCCGCAGCCGCCGCTCGCTTACCGGAGCCGGCATGACCTTGTTGAGGTCAGTTGGGAATTTTTCGTGCACTTTCCATGAAGGACCAATGCCCTAGAGCTACAATTGTCTATGTTGAACCATTGAATTGATCTCAAGCGCATGACACCAAAACTCGCCGTCTTGTAGGTACAACGGGAAACCCTAATGTCATCATCCCAAGAAGATGACATGAGTCTACACTAAAGCCCTGTCAACATTGTCCCGACAAACAAACTCATGAGGATTGGAGCCCGAAAGACCAGCTGGAACATGAAGCTTGCTATCCGCCACAACGCCGTCCCATGAGAGAAAAAATCCTAACCTAAAGTACTAGCTGGACCGCGGCACCAGAACTCCTCTTCCAGCGGTCGAACGCCAGAGCGACAGACAGAGGGTGGCGAGTGTATGATCTCACCGATGGAGCTTGGAGGAAAGAGGAGTAGGTTGGTTCGCGAACACATGTACTCCCTCCGATCCATAATATAAAAACGTTTTTGACACTAGTATAGTGTTAGAAACATTCTTATATTTTAGGACAGAGGGAGTAGAATTGTAGTTACATATGTGAAATGACACACACACACACACACACACATACACACACACACACACACACACACACACACACTGGAGCTTATAATCTATTGTCGGACCCCTATAACCAAATTCAAATAGTCAACCTTTTGACCCTTGTAGGCACGTGTCCAACCTTATTAAGCTGCACCGTCAATAAGCATAAGAATCCACCAAAACCAAACCTAACAGAATATATTCTGTGGGCTATACACAACTAATAAGTGTCAAAGATGGTCAGACTCTGATTATTCCCATGCATATGTAGGACCTTTGTGCTTACTATAAGTACCCAGGCACATATAACGATGCAATGCAATGCAACAACGTATGAAAGAAATTACAACTTAGAAGAGGGGCCTTGTATGAGGGATAGAGCTGATTCGGTAGCCAAGGATGACTTGCCTACACTACATGCATATGTGTGTAAACTTTGCTATATATAGCTCTGTGTTTTCCCCTTTTGTAGGGAAAAAAATAGAGATATTCGGAGTATATATAGGCATGTCCTCCTTGGCTATTCGGAGTAGCTCATGTCACTCATGCAATGCTTAGTTTGCTCTTCTTTTCGGGCTTGATTTCGCAGGCTACATTGACTCCTAGGAATCGGTCGATGACAAGTTTGCCAATCACCTAAGTAGATTCTAAAAATTGATAGAATCCATATTGTCTTGGTATTTTAGGGTTGCTCCTCATGTCTTGTGAACACATTATTTACCCTGCAACGCTTAGTGTTAAATTGACCGCGAAGACATGAAAAGGGCACACATACATTTATCCACAATCTACCTACTTTTTTATATATGCAATAAGTGTGTCATGTCACCACGTGGTTCAGACTTACGGTAGACACTCAACATGACCACATAGTTTGTTCGTGGCTCTCCGAATGAGTCATAGAAACCACCCGGATAATTTTTTTTGTGTGTCAAATTGGACATTCTAATAAGATTCGAATATGTGTAGCTGTCTGCCTTTGGGTCAACCTTTTTATTTGAGCAAACGCGATGTGCATGTGCCACTTGGCTGCAGGGCAGCAACGGAAGCAACGGAATTCTAATCTACGGTCGCCGTCCAGACATTTTCCAGCGGCCCTTCTGCGGGCGGGACACGTGTCTCCTCCCGCTGTGACTGCAAAGCTGTCCCCTGCAGGCATCGGCATCGGCATCCTCCTCCCCTCTGCTTTCCCCACTTTCCCCTACCTCGGTCGCTCCACCCTCGGCTGCGCGGCCGGCCGGAACCCCCGCGCGCTCCTCGGCCCTGCCTTCTCCACGGCCGAGGTAAGGAGGCAGCCCTCCCCCGGAACCGGAACCGGATCCGTCGCGTTGCTTTGCCGCGCTCCTGGCTGCCTTCGCTCTTGCTGGCGGTGCCCTGACCGGCGGTCGAGCCGGAAGGGAGATGAACAGACCCTGATTCCTAGTTTGTCCTGTCTTGCTGCATTGCCGGCGATCGTTGTGCCGCCGTCAATTTTGCTGTCCAGTCGTGCTCTGTGCGGGTTTTGGAATTCGGACCTTCTGGTGGTGGTGTGGGGTTTCCGCTCCGTGGTGAGGTGCGGGAGGAGGGCTTAGGCGACGCCATCAAGCTGTTCGGCCTTATTTCTCTGAGCGTGAGGGATTCTTTCGTTGGTCATACATAGCTAGCTCACAAGTCACAAGCCACAGGGGATGGGAGTTCATGCGCGTGGGTGGGCAGGCGGTATGCTGCTCCCGGAGTACGCTTTGCTTAATTATTATCTCACTATCCCGGACATTGGAATTTCATGCAAGTTGAGTGTAGACAAGTGTGCGCTAGTTACTTGCCAAAACTTGTTTGAGAGACGCTCTTGTACCCAAGTTTTTACCTCATCATGTCATTCCTTTTACCCAAGTTTCTTGTTTTTTTTACCTCATCATGTCATTCTTGTAGATCTTCCACTTGTTCTCATGGACGATAAGCGTGAAAAGGGGAAAGACAAGGATGGCTCTGCTTCCACTCCACCCAATCGCCGCAAGGTGAGTATTTTCTCCAGCTAAATCTCATATGCATATACGCTCAGTGTGTTTGCTGCTTACAATTTTTTTTCTTCTACTTTGCGCGTGCAGGCCGGGCTTAAATTTTCGCCCAAGGTGCCTACTAAGAAAACCCCAAACATTGTCCCTAAGATGTAATGTACATTAACCAATGCTCTGTTTATGCATGCTTGTTCAAGTCAACATTTCCATTTAAAGTAGGCGCAGTGCTCGTGCAATGAAAGTAATTTGGGATTCTACAGGGAACCGGAAGAGGAGAGCGAGCTTGACGCAATTGATAAGGATCTGTTGAGGAAACTTAGAACACCACAGGTACTTGTATGTCTGAGTCCGATTTGTACGTGCCTAATTTAGGTCGGTGGTGTTTTATTCTCCAGTTTCATATGCAGAGTAAAGGTGCCCTCGAAAGAAGATTCAAGGCTGAGAAAAATGGTCAGTATTTTAATGTTGTTTGCCTCACAATATCTACTGTATTTCATGTTTGATCCTGCATCCACTAGCCTATCTCCAGTGAAAAATTACTAATCAGTTAACTACAGTTGCTGTTACACAAACTTCCTAACATTCTAGAATCAGAATTGCCTTTGTATCACTGAGAGCTGCTGAACGAATTGTGACAAATAAGACATCAGTATCTCTATATTTTTGAACACTTCATACTGACCATGTTTATCTAGAATAGCTATGGCCTATTGGGTAATGATGAGCTATCCGAGTGCAAGGAGCAGAAAGGCATCATAGTTCAAATACGTAATTCTACTGAATTTGCATTGTCGAAGCAGACATGTTAGGTCAGGAAAAATCTGGACTCAGGAGTTATCTCATGAAGTTGGCGCTAGCCTAGGATATAAATCATTGTATGTTTTGAACTAATGACATGCAGCATGTTGTACCTTAGAGGCTTGATAATTGTTGCAATTTAGATAATCAAAATTCTATTTAGAAGTCGGCACTGATTCATCTAGAAAGTATGGGTTTATGAATATTTGAAATAACAAACTCAATATCACCGGTGTAACAGCATTATGTTGTTTTCAGTTTACAATTTGATAATAACATACTGCTCCATTACGACGGCAGAAGCCTGTGTTCAGGTTACATTTGGACAAGTGAACTCTTCAACTGCAAGATCCTTCCCCGCCCCTAAAAGTTCTTCATCAGGTAGTAGCTTAAGGTTGCATTCCCATTTGTTCCATATTTACCTTCATCTGCACATTCACAGAGCAATTTATCATTTGTTCTGCAAGTTAAACAAGAGCAGGAGGTAAACCTTTTTAGCAAGTATATGATGTCTGACGTTACGACTTCTGCTGCAAAGTTACCCAAACAGTTCACTGGACCTCAGGTTAGTAAACCCATAAAAGAACAACATTAGGGGTGGGGTGGTGGCCTGGTGGGGGTTGTTTTATTGATTACCTGACTTATCTCCTACTAACTGCTGCAGGACTTTACCCATCCCAACTACAACTATCCTCCTATTACTCTGCCTCTAAGGAGGCCCAACTCTGCAGATCCAGGTTTTGGTGTTCTTTATTTTTGCAGTTTTTGGCTTTTGCCACATCATGCTCACAGTTTGCCCCTAAAAAACGCTTCCGTTAACATTCCATTATCTTTGCTACAGAATTTTTTGATGAAGACGTGTTCGGAGAGTTCTCTTCCAGCAGAACACAAGATGGTGAATTAACTGCAGCTCAGGAGCTTGGGCTAATGGTATGTATATCATGTTGCATGATATCATGTCGAGGAACACCGTTCTTGTTCAGGTATTCATATCGATGCAAAAGAACACACCACATGTTGATGGAACTGTCTTTTCGTGGGAATGTCGATGGAACTGCCGGCTACTCTTTTTCTTTTAGACTTCTATTAGTTTTGTAATCTTATATTGATCTAACTGATTGTACTGGCTGTATAGTATTAATGGCCTGAAAGCTGATGTATTATATGAATCGTTTGACAGGACACTGAGGACAAGATGAATACACCACAGTTGCTCTTCTTCCAGTTCCCTGCATCTCTTCCTTTACTGCAGGTTGTATCAGTTGCTGTAGCAGATATGGACACCAGTGACAGTGAGGGTGTTGAAACAGAAGAACCCAATAAGAAGAGGAGACTCGAGTCGATCGACGGCTGTAAGCTAAAAGATTTGCCAGGCGGTTTCATGGGGAAGCTGCTCGTGTACAAGAGTGGTAAAGTGAAGATGAGGCTTGGAGATGCACTCTTTGATGTAAGTGTTAAAAAATTCTGCGCTTCTTTATGCTGCATTTTCTGCTTACGTGATTACGTCTAGTCTTTCGATGATGCAGTACTTGAGATGAATAAAACGTGCAGGTTTCAGCTGGTTTGGACTGCACATTTGCTCAGGAGGCTGTAGCGATCAACACAAACAAGAAGCACTGCTGCAGCCTGGGGGAGGTGAACAAGCGTGCGATCGTTACCCCTGATATCGACTACTTGGTAGATTCCATCAAGAGGATTGGATAGCCTGTGGGGAACTACTGACAAGTAAAGAAATTAACGGTCGCAAGTGTCACCACTCACTACTGTTACTTGTGTTTCACGCTGAGGATTGTGGAGATGTAAATTTGCATTAGGAGAATCGTGGCAATTGATATGATGACGTGGATGTGGTAGTAACAGCTAGTGGAGATGTTTCGACAATCCTTTAATTTTTCACGGTACAGCGGGTGGGTTTTCTCTGTCACTTTGGTCAAGAGTTCACTGGTGATTACCAGTCTTTTTCATTGATGGGGGCCTTGTGGAACTCATTTTGCTTGTGGCTTTGTCATTGTATGCCGTTTGTTTTAGCGCTTTGTAGAATCCTTAGGCAATTGCTGGTCGCAAAGTGTTTTTTACCGGTGCTGGGAGCTACCGGTGATTCTCTCACCAATGCCTTGCTGCCATGTGTAAAGGTGTGGGACCACATGCATGTGTATATCAAAGTATTGATGCAAATAATTTCTTATTTTGGTTTTAAGTCAAATCAATGTCAGATTGATGGGACCCATGTTAGGTGAGAGAGAGAGAGTCTATCCTGACGTTGCATGTGGTGCCATGGTACAAATCCTTTCCTTTTATTTTCTCTTTAGGATTTGCAATCATTTCTATCTTTTAAACATTGTTATTTTTGAAATATTTTATATATTTGAATTCCTCAAGCCAAGAGCTTTAGAATAAGACCAAATTTGGATGCATTTCAAACATGTTTTAATTTCAACATTTCAAATGACTGAAATCAGGTTTCTGAAACAAGCGAAATAGGTTTTTTGAAATAATTGAAATTAGTATTTTTCCATTGATTGAAATCAAATTTGAAATATGTTTTCTCAACTGAGTGAAGTATGTTTTCTAAACTGTGTGAAATTATTTTCTTTAGATGAGTGAATTTTGTTTTCCATACACATGATACATATTTCAGTGTGAAACACGTTAAATATAGTGAAATGCGATTTCTAAAATGAGTGAAATCTAACTTTTTTTAAATGCGTGTAATGTATTTTCTGTATCTAGTGAAATGTGAAAATGACTGAAGGTTTTATGAAACTGGTGAATGTGAAACTCACTGAAATCCATTTTCTGAAATGAGTGAAACGATTAAATTCAAACTAGCCAAACTGGTTATTTAAAATAGTGAAAATCAGTGAAATCTGTTTTCACAGTTTAGTGAAATTATTTTTTGAAACGAGTGACATCAGTTTTTTCATATGAGTGAAATCATTTTTTTAACATAGTGAAATGAGTTTTTTGAAATGAGTGAAATCAGTTTTATGAAATTAGTGTAGCCAGTTCTTTGCAACGAATGAAATATATGTTTTTCAAATATGTGAAATCGGTGTTTAAATTTAGTTAAATTTGTTTTTTTACACGGCCGTAATACGTTTCCTCAAATGAGTAAAATTGTTTTTGTAAACGAATGAAATATGTGTTTCAGAATAACTAAGATCAGTGTTCCAAAATGATTGAATTTAGTTTTTTGAAATGAGTGAAATCACCTTTTTGAATGAGCGAAACCAATTCTTTGAAATGACTTAAATATGCTTTTTGATACGAAATGAAATCCGTGTTTTAAAATGAATAAAATTAGTTCCTAAAATGAGTTAAATCTTTATTTTTGAATGACTCAAATTTGTTTTCTTAATTGTGAAACCAGTTTTTTAAATAAAGTGAAACGTGTTTTTTGAAATGAGTTACATCCATTTTTTTGAAATGCCAAAGCGAATGAAACGGTAAAATTCAAACTACGCTAAAATATATTGAATATTGGTCTTGTTTTAAAGATCTTGTCTTTAGAAATTCAAATATATAAAAAGATTTAAAAATAAAACATTTATTAAAAAGATATCAATCATTTAGTAGCTAACAAGAAAGTAAAATGTTGATACTATTTGTTGAGTGGTCTGGAAGTACACATGCATGACTACATAAAAAGGTTGTGGGGCATGTTCACGTATTGGTCAGGTGATGTCAGACTAGTATAGAGATAGTATTTCATCCCACAAAAGATTCCTTAGTTTATTAGGCAAAGGACAGTGTGCATCTCGATGTTGTGTTGGACGGCGGATGCTACACCGGTACATCCCGGTTCCGGTAAATTTACTTAGTCGAATTGCTGGTTCGTTGAAATGCAACAGGGCCATAAAAAATGATTCTTTTTTAAGCCGGAGAAGAGATAGGCTTCTGGAAGTGCCAATAAAGAGATAGGTAACCATATGTGCCGATGTCTCACGAGAAGTAACAGAATGCACAACAGCACATGTTGTAAACAGAACAACAACACCACAGTCTTATTGGCTAGTTACTGTGCAGCCATCAACAACATTGATCCACAATTTGACGAAATATGGCCACACCGACACTGGTAATTTATCCACACTCCTTACAGGCCGAAGAAGAGCAGACCATCAACCTGATCATCTAACCTCACAAACCCAACAGGTTTACTGCAACATGTTGTTGGCCGGAAAAGCTAATAGAGTTCATACTGAAGTGCATCCACTAATTCAGTTTTCTTCTAACATCCCATTGGTAGTTTTCTTCCTACTCCTAGTAAGCAGCTAGGGAGAGACTTTGAGTCGCTATCTACATTTGCAGCTTGTGCTCGTAAGCTTTCTTGTCTCAGCTTAGGCACCGCAGTCCGCAGCGCCAAGCCATGCTATTAAATACGCATGGTAAGGCCTGGGCTCATCTCAGATGCATGATGCATTCTTAGGATATGAGTATAGTCACATAAACGCGAAGAAAAGAAAGAAAAGCGTTCGTTTTACAGAATCATGGGAAAGAGCTTGAGGGTCATTTGTACTACATAATCATGGAAAAGCTGAGAGGAGTGACAATGCATGTATACAATAGACGCTGCATGAAAGAAAATGGTTATGGTCTCTTAATCATGTATGTTAAATATGTCATGTGTGACGCGGAGTTTATGAAAAGAGAGCATAAAACTGACTCATGTGTCCCACATACCATTTTTTTGGAACGTAGACGTCAAAGACATCCGGCCTTAAATTAATAAAGCCGCAAGGCGGCGTACACAAAGTCTGAAGACATGCAACATGGCAAATCAGCACAAGCATTACAGTACCAGCCAAATAAACAAATGTCCACCATCATCAGCACGCAGGCTGGAAGCAAGTCATCGGCAAGCATTAACCAGGAGAAGAAGCGATGAAAGGAGTATCAAAATGGGATCAATCTTGAGCAACCACTTGGCGAGCTTCCACCTGAATGCTCCGGATCAGCTCCATCGTCTCGACATGTGCTTCTCATCACGCGGTTTTCCTAACGGTGTCCAAGTCTATAAGAAGAGGTGACATTTAAACAGGACATCAGCGGGGTGAGAAGGAAATTTCTTCTCAATGGTCATCTTATTACGCACAGTCCATAAGAACCACAGCAGCACCCCTACGCATCACCAAACAATCCTCGCACTAACCCCCTTTTGTGTATGAATAATTTATAAAAGGTCGGCACCGGACGAAGGGTTCCAGTTTTGCTGGAACGAAGCTCTAACTGCGCTCCAGGCAAACCTAGCTAGATGGTGTCGTGGTTCTAAGTCTGACAGTAGAATGGGGGGTAGGTATGGAGAGGCAAAATCCTAGCTATGGAGTAGTTGTACACACGAGTGTTTTTACGAGTTCAGGCCCTTCTCTGAGGAAGTAATAGCCCTACGTCTCGGAGCCCGGAGGCGGTCGACTGGTTTATGTGTATATGAGTTACAGGGATGCGAACCCTTCTACCAGTGGAGGGGGGTGGCTTATATAGAGGACGCCAGGACCCCAGCCAACCCACGTAGCAGAGGGTTAAAGTACATTAAGGCCGGGCGTTACTAGTAACGCCCTACATAAAGTGTCATCATGACCATTAAGACTATTTAATTACAGACCGTTTGGATACAGAGTAGATCCTGAACTCCTGGTGGTCGAGTGAGTCTTCATGGTCGAGTGTCTGTAGGTTCGTCGAGTGTCTTCTAGCCGGTCGAGTGGAGTCACTCTTGGTCGAGTGGAGTCCCTCTTGGTCGACTGGAAGGTAGCTTCGTCTAAGGATGTCCTTGGGTATGGTATCCTAGATAGGTCCATGACCCTACCCTAGGTACATAACATCATCATTAGCCCCCAAATGGATCGAGGTTCGAGTGAGGAAGGAGTTGATGATTTTCTCCGACTTATTTCCCATGCTTTGATTATGTCGTATCTTGGATCGGCGATTTTTCTTTCGGCGTTGGCGTCAACTTCTACTTCAGTCGCCTTGATCCATTCTTGTCTTCTGTCGAGTGAACTTTTTGAACTTTGGTGAACTTCCGAGCGACGGATCGCAGGAAAGATATCGTTTGACAGATTGATCTGCTGTTAGCGGATTTTGCGGGATCCGAAATTTGGGAAGCGCGCGAAGCGGGGCGGACCGCGGCAATCGGATGGGATAAGGCGTGGACGCCTCGATTTCCGCGCCGCCTTTTTCGCCATGTATCGTGCGTGCGCGACTGTTTCGGGATGTGACAGGATCGCCCGGACCCACTCGTCAGCCACTCGGAAGCGCCCTTATATAAAGCGCCGGGGGAGGGTTTATTGAACAGTGCCTTCTCATTCTTCTCTCTTCCCTCTTTGCCTCCGCCCACTGCGCCCGCTCTCGCCTCCGCCTATCCACTCCTCGCGCGCTTCGCCGGCGACAATGGTGAAGGAGAAGACGGCGATCCTAGAGCGCGCGAAGAAGGCGACGGCGACGGGGAAAGCAAAGGGGAGACCGTCCAGTCGGGGCGGATCTTCGTCAAGGTCCCGCCTGCCGAAGGGTTGGGTCCAAGGGGATTGGATCCGCTCGACCATCACTGAGAAAGATCTCAATGACCTGGCCAATGAGGGACTGATCCCCCACGGGTCAGCGAGGCTTCCGGGGACCGAGTGTCAACCGCAGCCGCAGGAGGGTGAGTGCGTTCTCTTAGCCACTCACGTAGACCGTGGTTTTTCTCTGCCGCCGAGTGTTTTCTTCCGGGGGTTTCTGAATTTCTTTGGGGCGCAACTCCACCATTTCACTCCCAACTCCATCGCCTATCTTGCTGCCTTTGTGTCCATGTGCGAGAACTTCCTAGGTTGTCGACCACACTGGGGTCTCTTCAAGCACATATTCACCTGTCGCTCACAGACAGTGAAAAAGGCGAGTCCGGACGATGAGAGGACTAAGGTTATCCAGATGTGCGGTGGTCTTGGGATCCAAATGAGGAATAAGAGTACTTTCCCAGCCATGACCCTTTCTGAGTCGGTCAGAGGGTGGCAGTCGACTTGGTTCTACTGCCAAGACGAGTCGACGCCGGGGCAGTCGACTGGTCTCCCTCCGTTTTCCATGGACCGAGTGGACAAACCCTCTTCTCTGAAAGTGCTTCCTGAGGAGAAAGTTCAGGTAAAAATGTTGATGGAGCGCGTAGTCCAACTCGTTAGAGAAGGAGTGACGGGTATGGATCTTCTGGAGGTCTTCCTTAGGCGGCGCATCCAACCACTTCAGTACCGAGGCCATCCGATGTGGCTGTATTGTGGGACCGAGGACACCACTCGGGTCCATCCAGAGGCGGTCGACGACGCCACACTGGAGAGGTGGGTGACCGCGATCACGGGGAATAAGGACAACCCTCGAGGGGCCAGGAGGATCCCACCACTCGACTGTACCTACACACCGGACACGGTATGGCCATTTATTTCCAATCGCAATCTTGCTTTATTCATTCTGCTTCGCTGTGAATTGGTCGAGTGATCTTTGTTTTGCTTTGTTGCTTGACAGTCCACCACGGAGTTATACTCGATGCCCAATGGAGCGCAGACGCCGACTGAAGAGGAGGAAGGAAGTGGGGGCGAAAGCCCGGAGGAGTGGGATTCAGATGCTGACGACGACGATGAGGCTGAAGACTCTGATGAGGAGGAAGAGGAGGAGGAGGAGGAGGAAGTTGCACCTCCCCGCTCGGAAAGACGCTCGAAGCTTGTCCATGATCCTGCGACTGAGTGTGGTAAGGGGGTCGCGACCGCTACCCAGTCGACCAAGCGCCCTCGGACTACTTCTCCGGCGCCGACTGAGAAGGCTCCGAAGCAATCTCGAGTGGCATCGTCGAAACCTGTGAAGGTCTTGCCGAAGATGAAGATGGTGATCCCCACTATCTCAGGGTAATGGTAGTCTTGAGTTTTCCCGGTTTCATGAACTTGCTCTTGGTCGACTCATGGGTCAATTGACTGACTTCCGGAACTGCAGTGCTGCTACTTCTGATACTTCGGCCAGGGCTGAAGACCACGAGATGGAGGATGCTGCTACCTCAAAACCTGGTATGACTCTTGTGATGCCGTTTTCAGTCGACTGACTTATTGTCTTTAATTTTGATTCTTTCTGCAGCTTCATCTAACATTGTTATTGACCTTCCTGACGATGACGACGAAGAACCACCAAGGCAGAGGAGAAGCAAGAAAACGTCTGCTGGCAAGGCGGCTCAGGATGTGCCAGCACCCGAGACGTTGGTCGTGGAGGGAGACAATGTCACTCGGCCTACCGTAACCTTTGCGGTGCCGTTGACGAGTGCTCGTCCTTCATCGTCGAGTGCTGCTCAACCCTCGCTTTTCTCCACCTACCCCATTCCAGAAGACCAAGCTAGTGCTGCTAAAGAAGCAATACACCAAGCGGGGGTCATGATGGAGCAAGTGAAGGCAATACGAGAAGCCAGCCAGGTAGCTTATGACGCCAGTTCGGCTCTTCAGGGTAATGTTCAGGTCAGTCGGTCACTGCCTGTTCTGTTAGGATATGATATCTGAAAACTCTTTTTTCTGAAATTCTTAAAGTTTGTCCTACACCCACTGGGTGTGTCGATTGAAATTCCGGATTAGTGGGGGCACGCTGAGTGCACCCACTGGGTGTAGTCCCCAAGGCTATGGTCGACTGCTGGCAGTCGACCATAGGCTTTAAGTTTTTTCCTTACTCGACTAGGTCGAATAGATCCATAGACCGGTGGGGGCACGCTGAGTGCACCCACTGGGTGTAGTCCCCGAGACTGTGGTCGACTGCTGGCAGTCGACTATAGTCTGAAGAACATCTCCCCCCCTTTTTTTTGTTGTTGGTCGACTGGTCGACTCTAACTGATGAAACTAGTGGGGGCACGCTGAGTGCACCCACTGGGTGTAGTCCCCGAGACTATGGTCGAATGTTTGTATTCGGCCGTAGTCTTAGAAACGCTATGATTTTTCCTTACTCACTCGGAAGTGAATTGTCTTTGACATCTGTCGATTGGTTCTTCGTAGAAATCCTGTGACCTTGCGGCTCGTTATACTGAGTTGGAGAACAAACACATTCAGCTCGAGCTCGATCTGAAACTGGCCCAAGAGAACTTAACGAAGGCGAAGGAGGAAGCTAAAGGTATGCTTGGTGAGGCCTTTGACGACTGCCTTTGCCTCTTACTTGTTTCCGAATCTAATCTCACTGTAACTTTGCAGACAAAGTGAGGGATGCCCTGAAGAAGCAAGAGCTTGACTTGGCTGATATGCAAACAACTGCTTTAGAGAAGACCAGGCTTGCTGATGAGAAGCTGGCTTCAGTGACCAAGCTTGAAGAAGAAAACACCAATCTGAAAGCTGCTCTTGATGCTGCCAACCAGGAGGTCAGTCGACTGAAAAGTGACAAGACCACCCTGAATGACAAGGCCAGTGAGTTGAAGAGAAAGAAGAACGATCTAGAGGCTTATCTGGGTGGACTCACCAAGAAGTTGTTCCTCATGCTTGAAGGTAATACTTTGTATCAAACAAATATTTTAATTGTAACCTCCGACTGTTTGTCTTGACTTGGTGGTTGTGCTTGCAGAGTTCTGTCAGAACTTTGAAGAGGAGACTGGTCGACTGGAAGTAAACCTGGACCCCATCAACTCTCCCGTGAAAGATGAAGTCGCCATGAATGTGCTCCGGCTGGAATCTCGTGTTGCTGCTGTCATCGATTATCTCGCAAGGCTGAAGGTTGCAACTTCTCGCATCGACACAACACTCTGGCCAAGAGAGACACTCCAGAACGACCTCGAGTCCCTGATGACTCGACTGAACGAGGTCCCAAGTCGAGTGCAGGAGTGGAAGAAGTCTTCGGCCAGGTGAGGTGCGGATGTTGCTCTGTCTCTGGTCCGCGTTCACTGCAAGGATGCACGAGAGGACAAGCTGGTGGCTCTTAGGATGGCTAACACCAAGAAGCACGATTTCAAATCTTTCATGGAGACCTTCATTGCTGCTGCCACTCGGATTGCGGATGGAATTGATCTGGACAAGTTTGTTGCACCTTCCAGCCCTCCACAGGAGGGGTAAAAAAACTTCTGAGCTTGATACTTTAAATTTGCCTCGGTATGCCGAGTGACTTTTGTAACCGACAAACCTTAACAGGCCTAGCGCCTGAGCACTTTCGGTTCCGTTAGGTGTTATCCGAATTTGGATTCGACATTGAATATGTTTGCATTTGGTTTGAGGTGTCTTTTGCAGGTTAAAGCGAAGCGCTCATTGCAATCGACTTGTTCCCCAATACACTTAGGCGAGCACTGGGCTGCAGCTAAGCCCCCGAGTGAGAGGTTTGCTCTCCACTCGGTAGGATTTTCACATACTTAGGCGAGCGCTAGACTGTAGCTAAGCCCCCGAGTGGGAGGTTTGCTCTCCACTCGGTAGGATTTTAGATACTTAGGCGAGCACTGGGCTGCAGCTAAGCCCCCGAGTGGGAGGTTTGCTCTCCACTCGGTAGGATTTTAGATACTTAGGCGAGCACTGGACTGCAGCTAAGCCCCCGAGTGGGAGGTCTGCTCTCCACTCGGTAGGATTTCAGATACTTAGGCGAGCACTGGGCTGCAGCTAAGCCCCCGAGTGGGAGGTCAGCTCTCCACTC